>NC_091950.1:283415512-284015512 GCF_031021105.1 Erythrolamprus reginae
AGGTACTGTACATGCATCACAGCTTTGAAGGGTTTTAGCTCTACCAGGGCAAAATAGAGAAAGTGAAACTGCATAGCTAGAGGTATAACAAGCAGGAAGAGGGAGATTATGATCCCGCTATATAGAGTGCTGGTGAGACCACATTTGGAATACTGTGTTCAGTTCTACAAAAGATATTGACAAAATGAACGGGTCCAAAGATGGGCTACAAGAATGGTGGAAGGTCTTAAGCATAAAACGTATCAGGAAAGACTTAATGAACTCAATCTGTATAGTCTGGAGGACAGAAGGAAAAGGGGGGACATGATCAAAACATTTAAATATATTAAAGGGTTAAATAAGGTCCAGGAGGGAAGTGTTTTTAATAGGAAAGTGAACACAAGAACAAGGGGACACAATCTGAGGTTAGTTGGGGGAAAGATCAAAAGCAACATGAGAAAATATTATTTTACTAAAAGAGTAGTAGATCCTTGGAACAAACTTCCAGCAGACGTAGTAGATAAATCCACAGTAACTGAATTTAAACATGACTGGGATAAACATATATCCATCCTAAGATAAAATACAGAAAATAGTATAAGGGCGGACTAGATGGACCATGAGGTCTTTTTCTGCTGTCAGACTTCTATGTTTCTATGTTTCTATGAAACTTTGGAGCTGCCTTGGAATTCCTAAAGCTTATTTTTCTTCCTTCTGGTGTGGCACATTTTTGCCCTGAATGACTACCAAACAATGAAATGTGGTAAGAAGCTCTGGTGTGTGTTTAATACGTGAGCATGGCATGAAATCTTTTAGCTTGTCTGCTTCACCTAATGAATCTTCAGATTCACTCTTCAGATGAGGAAGAAGAATTAATATACTGTATCAGAAGAACTGAACTCTCTACTGGTCTGAGAACATCCCCCCCTGGTAGCAGATTTATCCCCGTAGCTAACCTATATTTTATCAAATTACAAATATTACTGGAATCCATCAAGAGAGAAATGCAACAAAATATCTGTTTTGGAGTTTTGTCATAAATAGCATACATTGCAACTTATATGAGAAATTGTAATTGAGAGGAAAGTGTTAGGCACAATAGTTGTAAGAGCTGAGTCATGAATTTCTAGCTTATGGAAATCCATGAAAACAACAAGATATATTGAATCCTCAGCATTCAAAACAACACTTATAATATTAAACCACTAGAGGCAAGCCTATAAAAACTAGCACTTGAAGGTCAGAATAACTTATGTAGCAACTCTGTACCATTGCGCACTAAAATTTATTGAATTAGAACTGCTAGAACTTTTTTATGCAAATTCAGTATATATGTCAAATCTGCCAGCTATCATTCTTGGAACTGTCATAATATTTATTAATATTAATTAACTACACAAAGAGGAAAAAAGATACAGTAATTAAATGAGAGTTTCAGAACTTTTATTAAATATATAAACAAAAACGGCACTGACAAACCAGGTTTACAGAAATAAATTCACAATTTTTACAGGTGTACAAACTTTTATTTATTTCAAGGGGCATAATTAAAGGACAATATAGAAGCATAAGATTTACCCCTGGATGTTTTAATAATCTAATAAATATATGACCTCATACCATCTAGAGCTACATCAATTGATTTCAATAGAACTATTTATTTATTTATTTATTTATCTATTTATTTATTTATTTATTGGATTTGTATGCCGCCCCTCTCCAGAGTCTCGGGGTGGCTAACAGCGACAATAAAACAGTGTACAATAGTAATTTGGTATTGATGATTAAAAATCTATTAATATAAAAACCAAACATACATACATACATACCATGCATAGAATTGTAAAGGCCTAGGGGGAAAGAGGATCTCAATTCTCCCTTGCCTGGCGGCAGAGGTGGGTTTTAAGTTGTTTACGAAAGGCAAGGAGGGTGGGGGCAGTTCTAATCTCTGGGGGGAGTTGGTTCCAGAGGGCCGGGGCCACCACAGAGAAGGCTCTTCCCCTGGGTCCCACCAGGCGACATTGCTTAGTTGACGGGACCCGGAGAAGATCCACTCTGTGGGACCTAACTGGTTGCTGGGATTCGTGCAGCAGAAGGCTGTCCCTGAGGTAATCTGGTCTGGTGCCATGAAGGACTTTATAGGTCATAACCAACACTTTGAATTGTGACCGGAAACTGATCGGCAACCAATGCAGACTGCGGAGTGTTGGTGTAACATGGGCATTTTTGGGAAAGCCCATGATTGCTCTCGCAGCTGCATTCTGCACGATCTGAAGTTTCCGAACATTTTTCAAAGGTAGCCCCATGTAGAGAGCATTACAGTAGTCAAGCCTCGAGGTGATGAGGACATGAGTGACTGTGAGCAGTGACTCCCGGTTCAAGTAGGGTTGCAACTGGTGCACAAGGCGAACCTGGGCAAACGTCCCCCTCGCCACAGCTGAAAGATGTTTCTCTAATGTGAGCTGTGGATCGAGGAGGACGCCCAAGTTGCGAACCTTCTCTGAGGGGGCCAGTGATTCTCCCCCCAGGGTAATGGACGGACAGATGGAGTTGTATTATATATGATTTTGTGTACTGATTTTTCTATGTTCTTTAACACAGAATAAAAATTGAACTCAGAAATTATAGCAACTTTTAACCCGACTTCCAAGAAAAACCTGAGAATTAGCTGAAAATCCAGTGAAATCAGATTCAACTTTCATATCTGAAATTAATTAGTTGTAAATTAATCTGAATCTCAAAATCAATTGTTTGAAACTTCAGTCTGGCTTTCTGTTTCCCTGAGAAAATTGTGTCCCAAAATTTCTGTAAAGCATTCCTATTTCAAACTTAGAGTACAGAAAGCTGCTTGTTTTAGCAATTACCCTGGCAACCTCTTTGAATAGCCTTTATCCAGCAATGTTCTATACTTTTATCAGTGTTGAATAACTAATTGTACCTATTATATTAAAAATAAGAAATGTATATGGAAGAGTGATTTCAATGGTTGAGGTTCATTTATAATTTAGCACTGAGTGAAAATTCACAGAAGCATGTATATTTATCAGATATTCCATCAACTAGAAAAGGATTTAAGTTTCATTGGCTTGTATTGTCAGGCCCAAACCCAAAGACAACACAATGAAATCTAACTGAACTTGTTTATATCTAATGGACAGAATCTTGCCAAACTAAAGCTATAACCTTCTAAGCTATTACATATAGCCTGAGAGAATCTAGGTACAGCTACCCCCAACTTTTTCCCCTTGCCTATCCAGTTTGGGATTGTACAGCCTATTAATTGGAACTTCTCTTTAGGAAATCCTTGTGTTGTTCCTGGATTCATCAATGGATTCATCAATGTTAATGTGTAGCCCTTGGTGAAATAAATCAGACCAGTCGGGAATGGTAAAGACGGTTCCGTTTATTCAGCTCGTAACAAGTGACTCCAGCCAGGAAACGCGTCTGAGCTGTCAGTGTCAAAAGCAGCTCTATTTATACTTTAAAGGCTCGCACCTAAAAGAAACGGCCGTGCGTCTTAACCAATCAGACGCGACCTTGATTTATTCACATTTAAAATTTACAGAGACAGTATTTTTACAGAATTTCTTTTTACAGACTTAACACCCCTCCCTCATTGGTTGAGCGCAACTGTCAATCAGTGAGCCATGTGATGTAATCCTCCAGTCTGCTTGGCCTGCGTGAAAGTCGCTCAGACCTGCGCAGATCATTTGTGTCTGTGAACTCAACGGAGGAGGATGGCTCGTTGCTGTCTCTTGTCCGCGGCTGGGCCCGAGTTGGGGCTCCAGCCTGCGGCTGAGGATATGAAGGCGTTGCACCGGTTCCAGACGAGGAGGACGGCTCGGAGTCGTTGTTGGATAATCCTGGCCGTGGTGAGTCCATTAAACAATCAAAAAGTTCAGGCTCTGTGTGAGAGTCTGCTTGGGGGGAAGAATGTTTGTTAGCGGTTTGATCATTGTCAGGTGTTAAACGCCCCCGCAAGTGATCTATGTGCCGCTTCCATGTGCGGCCATCCTCTAGTAGAACAAAATATGTTTTAGGAGCTGTTTGCTGGATTATTTTGCCTTTAAGCCAATTTAAACCCCCATCAAAATTTTTTGCAAATACATTCTGCCCTAGGTACATACTTCTTTCAGGTATTTTACATGTTACATCATTATAATTTGTTGTACAATAATGGGGGTGCAACCTGTCCAGAGGGGACCTTATTTTTCGACCCAATAGAATTTCTGCAGGGCTTTTATTAGTGATGGAATTTGGGGTGATATGTTGCATTAATAGGAATTTATCCAAATTGTGTTGTAATTCCCCCGGGCCTGCCCTGCGCAGTGCCTCTTTGGCCACCCGAACATAACGTTCTGCCAGACCATTAACCCATGGCGAATAAGGAGATGTGAGGGCGTGTCTGACCCCCAAATTACTGAGAAAACATTCAAATTGTCTGGCAGTCAATTGTGGCCCATTATCAGAAACCAGGATGTCTGGACACCCATGAGTGGCAAACAAGTGATACAAAGCCTTTATAGTGGCACAAGTAGTGATGTTTTGCATGGCTATTATTTCTACCCATCTGGAGAAAGCATCTACTACAATCAAAAAATTTTGGGATCCAATAGGGCCTGCAAAATCGATGTGTATGCGTGACCATGGCCCAGTGGGTTTCTCCCATTCAACCGGTGTTGTTTTGGGTGGATTGGGACGTGACTCCTGGCAAGGGTCACAGTTTGCTACCCAGTGCTCGATGTCTGAGTCTAGGCCTGGCCACCACAAGTGTCCTCTGGCCAACCCCTTCATTCTTACAATACCTGGGTGGCCCTCATGTAGCATACGAAGCACTTTTTGTTTTAAACTGTTAGGAATGACTACCCTGTCACCCCACAAAATACACCCCTTCATATAAGACAATTCCAACCTTTTTGATTTAAAATCTGTTAGTCCTGCTTCCTCAGGGTCTCCTATCCAACCCTTTTGTATACAGTTAATAACCTTTAACAATGTTGGGTCCCTTTTGGTGTGTTCAGCCACCTCTTTGGCTGTGGTCAGAGGATTTTCCTCCAAGTCTAATAGTAAAATGTCTTCTGCTGGGGTTGGATCTTTAACTAATTCAGGCATGGGGCATCTACTTAGTCCATCTGCATGGTTTATTGCTTTTCCCCCTTTGTGGTTTAACTCATATTGGTATCCTGATAAAAATAGCGCCCACCTAATCAATCTGGGGGACATGAAAGGAGGAGTTGGCTTGTTAGAAGCCAGTAGACCCAATAGGGGTTTGTGATCTGTAATAAGTTCAAAACTCCTCCCACACAGGTAGTTGTGAAATTTCTTCACGCTGGAAACTAGGGCCAATGCCTCTTTGTCCAATTGGCTATAATTTCTTTCGGCCATGGACAATGTCCTGGAGAAAAAAGCGATTGGGGCTTCTGTTTTGTTGGGCATTATATGAGCTAATACTCCGCCTACCTCATAAGCCGAAGCGTCACATGTAAGCCTTATGGGCAAAATTGAGCTGTATTGAACCACTACGCTTTTAGATGTCAATAATTGTTTTATTTTGCAAAAAGCTTCGCGCTCAGGTGTGCCCCAGGTCCAGGGAATTCCCTTCTGCAGCAGCCGGTGTAGAGGTTCTGCTGCCGTTGCCTTCTGTTTTAGAAAGATAGAATAAAAATTAAGAAGGCCCAAGAATGCTTGGAGTTCCGTCTTATTATTTGGCTCGGGTGCTTCTGTTATGGCTTTTAATTTTTCTGTTGTGGGGTGGATTCCCTCGCCGTCTATTCTGTAACCCAGGAATTCGATGCTTTTGGCTCCCCATACACATTTGTCTGCTTTTACTCTCAAACCCCTGGATTGTAGCCTGGACAATACTTCTCTAATTCTTTCATTTAATTGTGACTGGTCATCCCCTGAGATAAGAATATCATCAAAATATGGGGTGGTTCCTTTTATGCCTGCCAGTAAGCGCTCCATTAGGCTTTGGAAAATGCCTGGGGCTATGCTGACCCCAAATTGTAAGCGGGTGTCCAATTTGGGGAGGAGTGGTAAAGGAACCCTGCGAGGCTTAAGTCTGACAGGGGGAACCTTGGGGTCTAGAGAGAAAGAAATAGGGGGCCCATTATATGTGCCCAATGTAGGGCTGAAAACCTCAGGAAACTCTTGAACAAAGTCAGGAACATCATTATCAGCATTAATATTACAAATTCCCAATATTTCAATGCCTAGAGGAGACATCCATGTTAACCCAAGGAGGGAGTGTTTAGCTCCCTCAACCACAACCAATGGAAGAGAACATTTACATTTCTTAAATTGGACAGGCACATCTACTTTACCCAATACAGGTATAACATTTCCTTGAAAATCCCTTATAACCAGAGTTGATTTGCATTAAATCAGATTTAAGAAAATTTGGCATGTACATTTTAAATTTGTCCCAAGGCATAATAGAGTACTTTGACCCTGTGTCTAATTCCAAATTACAGGGTTTGCCATTTAAATGTAAAGAGATAACAATTTTGCTCCCCTTTTTTGTATTTGCGCAATTTACGTAAGTTTGTGCGTTACCTCGTGAGTAGTCACGGTTAGTAGTGGAGTAGTTTCTGCGGTTGAAGCCTCTGGAAAATTTGTTGTCTCGCGGTTGTTGTGCCTGATTGTTGAATCTTGGTTGGCGGGGTGCAGAGAAGGACTCCTCGGGAAGGGGCGCTCTGCATGCCTCTGCGATGTGTCCGCGCCGGTTGCAGCGGCGGCAAATGGCATCGCGGAAAGGGCAGCGTTGTCTTGCGTGGTTCCCTCGGCATCCGGGGCAAGGGTTGGATGGTCGTTGGTATCTGGGCTGTCTGGCTTGGTCAGATGGCAGCAGAAGACAGGTGTCGTCGTCCGTGGCAGCTGGGCTGAGGTCATCTGGTGCCTCGGCGTGGGAGACAGCAACGGAGATCTTTGAAACGGTTTCTTTTTTTTTCGTGTTCCTTTAGTTCTTTTGCGGCCGCGTCAGCTACTTCGGCAGTTTGAGCCAGCTTGATGACAGATTGAAGCGTTGGCTCATCTTCTGTTAGTATTTTATTTCGGACTGCGGCGTTTTTCATCCCGAAAATAAGAGCGTCGGTGAGGCGAGCTTCTGGGTTGTCAAATTTGCACTTTGACAGTACCGTGCGAAGTCGCGTGGCGAATTGGTTTATGGATTCCGACTCACGTTGTGTCATTCTGGAAAACTGATGTCTGTAGACTACGGCAGGTTTCGTTGGTTTGAAATGATTGGCGAGTCTTGTTTGGAGGTCGTCCCAAGGAACGGTTTTAGCCGGGAGCGGGTCGGTCAGCGTTTGAACGAGGTCGAAGATTTCAGTCCCGCAATAATTTAAGAAAATCGCCCGCTTCCTGTCGGCTTCGGCTTCTCCCATTCCTGCCGCTTCGAGGAAAATCTCGAATTTTGCCATGTAGGCGTCCCATGATGACTTTCGGGGTCGAAGTAGTCGGGAGCCCGGCCGATCTGGAGGTTGTTCATTCTTGACACGTGGATTCTTCGTTCTCTCGTCGCCAGTGAAATAAATCAGACCAGTTGGGAATGGTAAAGACGGTTCCGTTTATTCAGCTCGTAACAAGTGACTCCAGCCAGGAAACGCGTCTGAGCTGTCAGTGTCAAAAGCAGCTCTATTTATACTTTAAAGGCTCGCGCCTAAAAGAAACGGCCGTGCGTCTTAACCAATCAGACGCGACCTTGATTTATTCACATTTAAAATTTACAGAGACAGTATTTTTACAGAATTTCTTTTTACAGACTTAACACTTGGTACCAATTCTTTTTCAGGGCCTGACTCAACCACAATTTTTGCCTTCTTCATGCTTAGAGACACAGTGGCACAGTGCTTAGAATGTAGTACTACAGGCTACTTCTCTGACTGCTTGCTGACTGCAATTTGGCAGTTCAAATCCCACCAAGTTCAAGGTTGACTCAGACTTTCATCCTTCTAAAGTGGGTAAAATGAGGACCCAGACTGTTGAGGGCTACATGCTCAATCTGTAAACTGCTTAGAGAAGGTTGTTGTTGTTAGTTGTGAAGTCATGTCTGACCCATCACCACCCCATGGATAATTTTCCTCCAGGCCTTCCTGGAGAGGGCTGTAAAGCCTTATAAATCAGTATATAAGTCTAAGTGCTATTGCTATACCAACTTGAAAATTCTGCTTTAAACAACTTTATTAGATCTTAGCATTTGCCAAAGAAATAGATCATTAAATATTTTCTTGAAGCAACACATGTATAGAGCATAAAAGCAGTGGCAGATAATTTTGAATTCTTATGTCTGTTAATCAATGTGTATAGGTGTATGCATGTATATGTATATCTCAAAATGCTCCAGTTACAATTTACAGTCCCATTTTATGAATTGTTCTAGCAGATTTAAACTTATGAAAGGATTAGATTGGATTGTTATTAGAGTTGGAAGGGACCTTGTAGGTCATCTAGTACAAACCCCCTGTAAGGTGCAAGACTTTCACTATTTCAGACAAATAGCAGTCCAATCTCGTTTTGAAAGTCTCAAGTATTGGAGCTCTCACAACCTCCACAGGAAAGCTGTTCCACTGGTTGATTGCTCTCACCGTCAGAAGGTTCCTCCTTTTTTCCAGGTTGAATCCCTCCTTGGTTAGCTTCCATCCAGGAGTACATGTAATCCTCAAATTACAACCACAATTGAGCTCAAAATTTATGTTTCTAAGTTAAACATTTGTTAAGTGAATTTTGCCCCATTTTATGATGGTTCTTGCCACAACTGTTAAGTGAATCATTGCTTTAGGTTAATAACATGTTTGTTAAATGAATCTAGCTTCTCCATTGATATTGCTTGTCAGAAGATGGCAGAAGTTGATCACAATACCTCAGGACGTGGCAACCCTCACAAATATGAATCAATTAACCTGATCCTACGCAGCTTCTGCTCTGGCAATCTCACACTACTTACCAGAGCCTACAAAACTTTTGCCAGATCCATCCTTGAATACAGTTCATCTGTCTGGAACCCATACCACATCTCGGACATCAACACCTTGAAAATGTCCAAAGACACTTCACCAGAAGAGCCCTTCACTCCTCCACTTGAAACAGAATACCCTACGAAAGCAGACTATCAATGGTCTTCAAAGCTTAGAACTACGACGCCTAAAACTCGATCTAAGTATTGCCCACAAGATCATATGCTGCAACGTTCTATCTGTCAATGACTACTTCAACTTCAATCGCAACAACACAAGAGCACACAACAGATTCAAACTTAATATTAACCGCTCCAAACTTGACTGTAAAAAATATGATTTCAGCAACCGAGTTGTCGAAGCGTGGAACTCATTACCTGACTCAGTAGTGTCAACCCCTAACCCCCAACATTTTCCCCTTAGGCTATCCACGATTGACCTCTCCAGGTTCCTTAGAGGTCAGTAAGGGGCGTGCATAAGTGCACCAGTGTGCCTTCCCTCCCCTGTCCAATTGTCTCTCCTTATCTCATTTATTTTTTCTCCCTTTCAAATATGTTCACCTATACTTTTATATCTTTTCTTCTATTCATTTCTTTATTTATATTAGTACATATCTATTATCTTCAATGTGTATTATGTGTTGGACTAACTAACTAACTAACTAAATCAATCAATCAATAAATAAATAAATAAATAAATTGCCGAGCACTTGAGTTTTCACCATGTGACCATGAGGATACTGCAACGGTTATAAGTATGAAAAGAGAGAAAGTCACATTTTTCAGTACCATTGTAATTTTTAATGGTCACTAAATGAACTGTTGTAACTTGAGGATTACCTGTATAAACAATAACTACATTTGGGAATTGCAGTTTAATCATTGCAAAACAAAACAAAACAAAACAAATTCTTCTCTACAAGTGATTTTTAATTTTAAATCTCTAGGTATTGTTGGAGTCAAATTTTAACAGCAGCTTTAAACACAATTGTGCTAATAAAACCATGCATTTTAATATCAGAACATTAAATTAAAAAATCAGAGACACAATGCAGATTAACATAATTATAATTTAAAAAGCGAAGATGAAGTGAACCAGCCATCCAGTCATTACAAGTGAACCACTAATGCCTCAGTAATTTTCTCAAATGCCAAGTTGTTATCGGGCAGTAACAAGATGAAATCAGAAATCCTTTGGAAGCAGATTGTATACAACTGGGGCATCACAATAACAATGACCTTGTTTGGCAAACCACAGATCCTGAGCACCTGAACTAATCAAGGAAATTCATACTGTTCATCATGTTTAAACTTCATGCACAAAGAATGACAATCTCATCTACCCAGTGTTGCCAGATGACCAGATGGAGGCATTCTTTCTGGCCATTTTAAGAGCAGTGGAAGAGAAAGCAGTTTTGCCTTTACCAAGCTTGTAATCTATTCTTTCCTTTTCTCTTTTTATTTCCATATATGTTATGGACAAAAGTCCAGTGTTCCTTTGCACACTGCACATACGTTTTTAGAAGCAAGACAGCTAATTCCAGGGGGATCGTCTCTGGCATGAATTAATTCTTTTGGGTGGTTCTACACTATCTGAGAAATTAGGGAGCTATTCTCATATACAGTATGTGATTTTACATTAGAAACATAGAAGACTGACGGCAGAAAAAGACCTCATGGTCCATCTAGTCTGCCCTTATACTATTTTCTGTATTTTATCTTAGGATGGATATATGTTTATCCCAGGCATGTTTAAATTCAGTTACTGTGGATTTACCAACCACGTCTGCTGGAAGTTTGTTCCAAGGATCTACTACTCTTTCAGTAAAATAATATTTTCTCATATTGCTTTTGATCTTTCCCCCAACTCACCTCAGATTGTGTCCCCTTGTTCTTGTGTTCACTTTCCTATTAAAAACACTTCCCTCCTGGACCTTATTTAACCCTTTAACATATTTAAATGTTTCGATCATGTCCCCCCTTTTCCTTCTGTCCTCCAGACTATACAGATTGAGTTCATTAAGTCTTTCCTGATACGTTTTATGCTTAAGACCTTCCACCATTCTTGTAGGTGAGGTCTCCAGAACTGAACACAGTATTGCAAACATTATTCTTGTTGTAGCCCACCAGCAGCCCGTGCAGCTGATAGCTGATTCCAACAGCAAAGAGACTGATGTGGTGATAGGCCAGTGGCCTGTGCAGTTGGCACCTGAGTCGGACAGGGAAGAGGCTGAGGAGGAGTCACTGCCAGAGGTGGAGATTTAGCCAGGGCCTTCAAAACCTCCAGAAGCTCCCATCAGTGATGAGGAAGAAGAGGAGGATCCTATTCTCAATGCATAAACACACAAAGCTGCCAAAGGGAAGAAAGGATTCCTCAGGAGGAGGTCTCCTCAGGAGTAAGGCTTGGGGCTAATTGGCCACTCTCCTGGCCTATTTCGGGGATGACAGCAAAGGCAGCAATTTGCAGGAAACAACATTCGTTCATATTCCTTCTGTCTTGACTCCAGAAAGATCTGATTGGCTCTTGTTCTCTCTCTTGGCATTTTTCCTGCAAATTGCTTCTGGGCATTTGCTGGCTGTTAATGAAGTTGATTCAACAGCTGGTGTTCAGAAAAGAATGCTTTAAACTATATTTATGTTTGGGGACTGCTAAAAAAGCTCATTAGTCCTTAATTAAGCTGACCAAAGAGAGATTCAACCTGGAAATATGGAGAATTTCTGATGGTGAGAGTGATCAACCAGTGGAACAACTTACCTGCAGAGGTTGTGAGAGCTCCAACATTTGAGACTTTCAAAAGGAGACTGGACTGCCATTTGCCCAAAATGGAGTACGGACTCCTGCTTGAGCAGGGAGTTGGACTAGATGATCTACAAGGTCCCTTCCAACTCAAAAAACAAACAAACAAACAAATAAATAAAGACAGACAGACATATATACATACATAGTAAAGTAAGATTTGTACAGACTTCACGCGTCCTTGTGTTCTTTGTGGTCCATAGTTGGGGCAAAACAATTCTTTCAAATTCTCTATGATTTTTTTTCCCAAAAGAAAAACTGTCAAATTAAATTGTGAAATAATTACAGAGGGAATCCAGCATTATATTCAGTGATTTTAGAGTCTACATACAGGATTCTCTCTGCATTAAGATAATGACTTCACAGTTAAATGAGGCCCACTGGTACTTACATGAGATTATTGCAAGCTACATTTCTTAATTTTAAAAAGGCTTTGTGCAGGTGCTTGAATAATTACAGTTTAGTATGCTGCTGTAATCTCTTCTAAAAATGCAAATTTTTGAGAGTGCACAGTGGTCCAAGAAGGAAACTGATAAACTAAGCAATAAGTAAATCAATCACTTATGTTGTTTCTCTTATTAAAAACCAAACATTAAGAATTTTTAATTTTCTTAATAAATATTTAAATACATGTACCCATTCTTCATCCATTCTCAATCAATAGTTCCTTGTGATCCTAAAGATATGTATTATTGATTTTTTTTAAAGATCAATATACATGCTGGGTTGGTGGGTAGTCAAAAATAGTTTCCTAATTTCTCAAAGAACATAGATCATCCAAGGGCATGGGCTGAGGTATCATCAATATGCAGATGATACCCCGCTTTACATCTCCACCCCTTGTCTAGTCAGTGAAGCAGTGGAAGTGACGTGCCGGTGTCTGGAGTCTGTTGGAGTCTGGATGGGTGTCAACAGACTCAAACTCAACCCTGATAAGACGGAGTGGCTGTGGGTTTTGCCTCCCAAAAACAATTCCATCTGTCCATCCATTACCCTGGGGGGGGAATTACTAACCCCCTCAGAGAGGGTCCACAACTTGGGTGTCCTCCTCGATCCACAGCTCACATTAGAGAAAAATCTTTCAGCTGTGGCGAAGGGAACGTTTGCCCAGGTTCGCCTGGTGCACCAGTTGCGGCCCTATTTGGATCGGGAGCCACTGCTCACAGTCACTCATGCCGTCATCACCTCGAGGCTCGACTACTGTAATGCTCTCTACATGGGGCTACCTTTGAAAAGTGTTCGGAAACTTCAGATTGTGCAGAATGCAGCTGCGAGAGCAATCATGGGCTTCCCTAGGTATGCCCATGTTACACCAACACTCCGCAGTCTGCATTGGTTGCCGATCAGTTTCCGGTCACAATTCAAAGTGTTGGTTATGACCTATAAAGCCCTTCATGGCACCGGGCCAGATTATCTCCGGGACCACCTTCTGCTACACGAATCCCAGCGACCAGTTAGGTCCCACAGAGTGGGCCTTCTCCGGGTCCTGTCAACTAAACAATGTCGTTTGGCGGGACCCAGGGGAAGAGCCTTCTCTGTGGTGGCCCCGCCCCTCTGGAACCAACTCCCCCCAGAGATTAGAATAGCCCCCACCATTCTTGCCTTTCATAAGCTTCTTAAAACCCACCTCTGTTGTCAGGCATGGGGGAACTGAGATATTTTTTCCCCCTAGGCTTCTACAATTTATGTATGATATGTTTGTATGTATGATTGGTTTTAAAATAAGGGTTTTTAGCTATTTTAATATTGGATTGTCGCATGTTGTTTTTACCACTGTTGCTAGCCGCCCCGAGTCTATGGAGAGGGGCGGCATACAAATCCAATAAATAAATAATAATAATAATAGAGCCAGTGGTGGCATTCAGCCACTTTGGGAGAACTGAACTTTCTCAGCAGTTTGGTGAATTCGTTGTTGGAAGAAATCATTAAGTCAGAGAACCAGTTGTGAAATTATTTGAATCCCACCATTGTGTAGAACCCCAAAATAATTAATTTAATGCAAAAAAGATCCCCTTTGATTTAGCTTTTTTGCTTTTAAAAAACTATGCACAGTGAAGGGCTACCAAAATTTTTACTGCCACACTGTGGGCGTGGCTTATGTTGGATGCCCTGCATTTTCTTTCAACATCTTTAAGTGCAAATTGAGTGCTCTGGGGTGGAGCTCCATTTTCGCTACCCCACTGCGTTCCACCCCCATCCAGGCAGTAGCCCATCCTGCTTACGTACATGGAACACTGACCTATTGTTCACAATTATTACCTATGCCTTTCTTGATAAAAATTTTATCTCCATCTACAGACTGCTGGAAAGAAGCACGTGTTAGCTCTTCGAGCTTTTTAAATTTGAAAAATTATCATTGCAAAGTCAAATAAAGAAAGTTTCTTATCAGAAAGTCCAAGATACTGCCAGTATCGGTTTATGTAATGCATGTATTTACCAAACCTTCTATGCAGAAATCCACCTCAAGGATATTTTCAGAAATAAACTAGCAATATTAAAATATTCATAAGGCGTAATATAAAACAGCAGCAAGATCATTATTCCTGAGCAACTTTAACGAAAACAAAACCCCAAAAGCAAAATATACCAGATGTTGACATTTTGTTTGAAATCCATTAATCAGATATATTTCGTGTGGCATAAAGTTCCCAAAGTCCAGTCTCTTTCCAAGCAATCTAAAGCAGGGGTGTCAAACCTGCGACAACCTGCTGCTGTCATGTGAGGTATTGCAACTTTCCTTCCTTCTCGAAAATAGGGGTGGGCATGGCCAGCGCGATGCATCCAGCCCAAAAGCCAGGAGTTTGACACCCCTGATCTAAGGGATCTTATTGGTTAGCAGTCAGAACAGATCCTGTGTTGCTACTTGTCTGGATGAGACTAATTAAAATTTAAATCGAATTAAAAGTTAAATGAACTTTTAACACAACAAAGTATTAACAATGGGATCATTGACTTGCGGGAATTGGGGCTACATTTCCTTTTTAGTTTCAGCATCTGAAATTAGAAGACACCGAGCTAATAGGACATGATGTCACTCAAGTACTGTACGCCCAGCTGAAATTCACATGCAAGCCTGCTGCATCTGTTATTTTATTTATTTATTTTGTCCAATACACAATGAGGGTTTTAGTGGGTATATATCTATATACACATAGTAAAATACATGATGAAGGTTATAGAGGAGATACTCATAATAAAATATATCTAAGAAATAATAGAAAAGAAGATATAGTAATAGAACATATCAATGAAAGAAATAGAAGAAGAGATATAGGAATAGAAGAAAGGTATAGAAGATATAGGAGAGCAATAGGACAAGGCACTCTAGTACACTTGTAAAGTCTTGTCAAAGATAAGACTTTGGGATGTCATTAATATCCATAGATACTCCAAACTCCATCAGCTGCAATTTCAAGAACTCTTCCAGATTTTTTTTTTCCTGGCTTGTTTTCAGTCTCCGGGCCTCAGGTTTGATGAGAAACAACTTCAGAAGATTCCTGGTGCTTCAGGAAAAAGCTCATTTGGACTGTGAGAACCTATTTCCCATTAGACATATACAGTATTGTGAAGGCTAAGCATACACTGAAATTTGTAGTACAGCCCACTTGGATTGTATATAATTTGACAAGGAATAAGTGTTTCCAGATGCAGCTCCAGGTAACAGCTTCTCGGGTATAATGGGCACACTTGAATGTGGAAATTTGTCTGGCCAGTTGTGCAACATGAACAACCTTGTCTAAATTTAATGAAGCCAAATCAATTTTTTTCTTCGGAGGGATCGATTTTCACTGCAGCTCTCCTCCTATCTGCCAGTTTCTTGCCGAGCTGCTTCAACTTGTTCATTTGGACTCGGGTTTATTCTAATAAACAGGATAATAAAGTATGCTAATGCCGCAGGATCTTTTCCCTTAAATAAAATCTTTCATAAAAAAGAAAAATGAGTAATAGTCAAAACAGATGGCTCTTATTTTTGATGATGGCCCCAATGCTTCACTCTGTGCTTCCATTTCTTTATTATTACAGTAAGGGGGGGAAACCCCTCAACCTGTTAATGATCACTGCATTGTATATGTTTGTTTCTTTACTGGATAATATCAACATTGTAGAATTTCTGTACGTGTCAGATCTTATTAGGTCAAAACTTTCCCTTTGTGTATTGTACAAGCAATGAAAACGTTGAAAAGGGAAACCAATTAAATACTGAGTTACTGCAATAATCTGGGATGGTTAGCAGCCCATCTGAACAAGTCTAAAAAAGGATTTTGACTTTTAGAAAGTAGGGTATCTGCCAGGAGTCTTTTGTTTGCCTCTCATCTGTGGAATAACTCTTGGTTATAACAGATAACAGCCAATAGGCTTCTTCACATCCATTACAAATATTTTAGAACCAAATGCATGGGATGGTTTAAAAGCAAAAATCCTACTATATCTGCAGATAAGTGTAAAACAAAAGAAAAAACCTCTATGATATAAGCCAAGTAAAGACTAAAATAAAACAAATTTAACTGTGGCTGAACCAAGATTAGAGGCTATTGACAATGAAATACATGCATTAAAAACTTTTTTTTAAATAAACTTTATTAAATTTTCCATAAAAAGACAAACATGACATACATACATTTAACACCTATTTGGGGTTGCAATTACCCCACTTATTTTTGAAGTCTTTCTAATACAGAAAAAGAATTAGCTAGTAACTTATAAAATTAATATAATTATTCAAATGAAAAGAAGAGTTTTTGTTTTTATGTACTTATTACCTAATAAAGTTTATTAAAAAAAGTTTTTCAATGCATGTACTTAATGGATTCAGTCTCTTGGACTTTGACTATACTTGGACATTATCTATCTCTCAAACTTTAGCCCTGGGGCCGCAGAGCAGCAATGAGAACAAACATCATGCAAAAACTTGAGTAATTAAATAATAGAAAGGAACATAATTTAAACCAGTTACCAAAAAGATTGAAATATATCAAAAGAATGGCCAAGTAAGCTCTTAAGTTTTCTAAATGAAACTTCTTTGGTTTGATGTCAAAATGGGTGTATGTATTACATATGGAACAAACTCCACTGTGAGAATAAGATCCTAAAATAACCCATAAGTGCTGTTGAGAAAGCTTGTCCTGGGTGGTGCATCTACTAACACATCAACCTTCTTATTGAGAGAATGAGTGACAGGGATTCAATCAAACGTCTGACAACAATCTAAGGTTGGCTCAAGTGTGGGAACACTTTCAAGTTTTCCTCACCATTTCTGATTACATCTCAGGTCTGAAGCCAGGTTTTAATCTCACAGGCTTTATATTGCATCTGAATTTTCCAAGTTTGGGGAGATTTATTTTTTGAATTTTTAGTTTTAATACTGCTGTGGCTGGCTCTGGCCCAGCTCCTGCCCCAAGGAATGTGGAGGTGGATGCAGGGGAAACATCAACATGTCATAGGCCTGTTTTATTGCCGACAGAGTCAGGTAGTGCAGTTTCCTCGGACGAAGAAGAAAGTGGGGGTGACTTGGAAGAAGGGGGCTTGGCACACAGCCCAGGAAGCCAATCTCCATTACCTTTGGTCGATTCGGACGAGGAAGTGTTAGACCCACGCATGCGCAGAATTATGCATCGAAGAGACCAACTGAAGAAATATTACAGGAGATAAGAGAGGCCACCTGTGTTTGGGTGGGGCTCCAGTAATTAGAGCTGCTGATATAAATAGTGCTGGCTTGGCCGTTGTAGAAGATTATCTGATCGTTGTTTCTTTAGGACTGTGCCTTGCTGTTTCCAGACTTTGTTTGTTGATTTTTCACGACTTTGAAACCAAAGCAGAGCAAAGTGTGTGTGTTTCACTTCGTGGAAGAAGGAGGGATGTGACATTTCTTCACAGCTGCTAGCTAAGTACTTAAGGACTGATTAAGGGAATTGTACAGACAACCAGGTTGTTTTGGGACGAGTGCTCTTTGCAATACAATGCTTTGTTTCTTTTGAATTTTTGTGATAAAGAACATTGTTTTTGAACTTTCAAGTGTGTGTGTGTGTGTGTGAAATTTGTACCCTTGAATTTTCGGGAGACTCATACCATAGAGCCCAGCAGAACAAATACTATATTAAAGTCCAATAAACTTCTGTGTGATAGTACTAAACCTATATTCCTTCCACTCAACAGATTTCATTCAACCAAGAAAACAAATAATACACACTTCATTGTAATTCCATGTGCTCCATCCTAATACTTAGCAATAGCAATGGCACTTAGACCTCTATACTGCTTCACAGAGCTTTACAGCCCTCTCTAAACATATCGCCCCCAACAATCTGGGTCCTCATTTTACCCACCTTGGAAGGATGGAAGGCTGCGTCAACCTTGAGCCTGGAGAGATTTGAACTGATGAACTATAGCCAGCAGTCAGCAGAAGCAGCTTGCAGTACTGCACTCTAACCACTGCGCCACCAAGGCTCACTTGTGCCTTGTGTATGTGGATTCTGCAATTGTTCCCTTGCAGAAATGACACTTTCTTTGGAATAGATATAGATGGCCTAAAACCTTTTGATGCAATGGAACCAACACAGACGCATTCATGTACAAAGAGAAACCTCTAAGTGGTACTTCTGTCTCTGTCTCAAAAGTTTAGCCATGAGCTTTTTGCAAGCCTGATGAAAATGATGTTTCTATCAGCAGGCTTTGTCACTGCAATTTGTCCTCATAGTCTACAGTTGTCCCTTTGTTCCCAGTCCCCAGATAATTTGTGTTGAATAGAACAATATCCACATTTGACAGGACATCAGACATTTTAAGTTGACAGGACCCTTTGGGCATGTTTGAGAACAACAAAACAACACTTCTTCCTAGGTGGAAGAAGTAAGTATTTTCTCACAGGTAATAATAATAATAATAATAATAATAATAATAATAATAATAATAACAACAACAACAACAACAACAGTAATTTATAATAATAATAATTTATAATAATAATAATAATTTATAGTAATAATAATAATTTATAGTAATAATAATAATTTATAATAATAATAACAACAACAATTATTATTATTATTATTATTATTATTATTATTATTATTATTATTATTCAGATCGTGCAGAATGCAGCTGCGAGAGCAATCATGGGCTTCCCTAGCTATGCCCATGTTACACCAACACTCTGCAGTCTGCATTGGTTGCCGATCAGTTTCCGGCCACAATTCAAAGTGTTGGTTATGACCTATAAAGCCCTTCATGGCATCAGGCCAGAATATCTCCGGGACCGCCTTCTGCTGCACGAATTCCAGCGACCGATTAGGTCCCACAGAGTTGGCCTTCTCCGGGTCTCGTCAACTAAACAATGTCGTTTGGCTGGACCCAGGGGAAGAGCCTTCTCTGTGGCGGCCCCGGCCCTCTGGAACCAGCTCCCCCCAGAGATTAGAACTGCCCCACCCTCCTCGCCTTTCGTAAACTCCTTAAAACCCACCTCTGCCGTCAGGCATGGGGGAATTGAAACATCTCCCCCGGGCCTATACAGTTTATGTATGGTATGTTTGTGTGTATGTTTGCTTTCAATAATGGGGTTTTTAGTGTTTCTCTTAAATTCTTAGATTTGTTATATATTGTTTATTATTGCTGTGAGACGCCCCGAGTCTACGGAGAGGGGCGGCATACAAATCTAATAAATAAATAAATAAATAAATAAATAAATAAGTAAGTAAGTAAGTAAGTAAGTAAGTAAGTAAGTAAGTAAGTAAGTAAGTAAGTAAGTAAGTAAGTAAGTAAGTAAGTAAGTAAGTAAGTAAGTAAGTAAGTAAGTAAATAAATAAATAAATAAATAAATAAATATTATTATTATTATTATTATTATTATTAATGTGAGAAGCATAGTGGCTCACATAGTAGTTAGAACACTCATTTGACAATGACCAAGCTTGCTATTGTCTGATGAGGTGAGCTCCCATCATTCACTTCAGCTCCTGACCATTTAGAACAGGAAACCATGAGTAGATAAATGGGTCCCACTTTGGTGGGCCCATTAACGGGGACATGAAAGGCGTCCCCAACAAGTTATCCCCCAAGAAACAGTGATGTCGCTATCTATTCCTTGGAAAGGTCCTCGGTGGCAGCATCATGGGAAATTTAAATTGTCATCTGCCAATCCAGTCGTATTTGATGTAAGAAGATCAATTAATTGTTGTGAGCCGCCCCAAGTCTTCGGAGAGGGGCGGCATACAAATCTAATAAATTGAATTGAATTGAATTAATGCTGTGGCTATCTCCTGAGGTCACTGAGAATTACACTAGGATTCCAAGAGTTGGCGTGGCCTTCATTGTTCTCCATTGTGCCAGTTGCTTCTGCATCATCACTACAGGCCTGAGTCAAGTTGTTCTAGAAGTGATGCTAGCACATTAGTTAAATATTCCTCATATGCCAGGTTTCAGGCAAGCAGAGAGACCAAAGCAGTAATTAAACCTCCTATATATAAACATGCAGTGTTATTAAGACTTCAGTGACAAGGGATGAAAATCAGTGACACCTGTCAAACCGAGTGAAGACAATCATCAGACTTCTCCTTCTGGACTACTTACTACTATTATTTCCATCAGGTAGCATATCATGAATCTTATAATCATTAAAAGTTATAAATTAAGAATGAATTCTTTGGGCAATCATTACTGCAAAGAAGCCAGAAATTATAGCTAGATATATAGGACATTACCCAAAATTATAATTACATTGCAATTAAGTAATTGCCAGGGCAGTTAATATTTGCATTAAATAAGAAGGTAAATACAGTTAAAATGTTCTGCCAGATTGTAAATATATTCCCGATATTAATCCTTTAAGGCACAACAATCTATTTTTCTAATTTTCCACAGCAGTTTCTATAGTTTGATACACATTAAACAGAATTTAAAAGTGAGAATATTTCCTACTCTTACATTAAATACGTGGTCACCCATTTCAGAATAAATAGCATCTGAGGAATCACCTCCTCTGACTCTGCTCATTTCCTAATACCAAAATAAATGTCAAAAATTAAGGTAAAATAAGGTGAGGTGTGGTGAGGTAAAGAAACATAAGGTAAGATAAGGTCAGCTAGAAACAAACATTCTTAACCGAGGTGTTTCTGGAACTCTCTTAATAGCCTTTTTCCATTTGATAGGTCTTCAGTGAGGCACACATTTTTTAAAAATAAAGATGAATTTTAATATTTGGTTTTGCTGTTGCTATTGTCATACAAAGTCTCTTTCTCTTCCCCCCACTTATATATATATAAGGCAGAGCCCCAGGTTCAAATCCCAGTAAGAGTGTGGCTACCTGATGAGGCCAAATAAACCCGAAATAGATCTATACTAGTCTCCCTTCTTTTTCATTATCAGCAAAAATATGTTACACTTATATAGTTGTTGGCTTCTCTGCCTTGAAATATGGCCCCTAGTGGGGCCGAGGGGCAAAAAGGAAGCTGTATGCTCCTTCCATATACCAGAGTGACTCGACAAAAAATCACACATAACCTTTCCCTGGTACAAGCTGATACAGGAGGTGAGCCTGTAGCCTATAGGCTAAGGCCACTGACTTCCAAGGCAGAGCCCCAGCTTCAAATACCAGTAAGGGTATGGCTACCTGATGAGGACTAATAAGCCTGAAATAGATCTATAGTAATCTCCCTTCCTTTTCATTATCAGCAAAAATATGTCTCCCACCCACCCACCCACACCTGCAATATTTTTCCTTATCAGCTCTGTGGATATGGCTTGGTGGGCATGGCTTGGTAATCATGTGACTGGGTGGGTGGGCGTGGCCAAGTGAATGTCACTTTTTGCCATTTCTTGAGAAAGAAAGAGACTCTCAAGGATGGTATCTAAAGCCAGTATCCTAGCAACAAGAAATTTTCTTGAACCCCGTGCAGGGGTGAAATCCAGCAGGTTCTGAAGAACCATTAGTGGAAATTTTGAGTAGTTCAGAGAATCGGTAGTGGAAATTTTGGGTAATTCGGAGAACCAGCAAATATCCCCTCTGGCTAGCCCCAGAGTGGGGAGGGAATGGAGATTTTGCAATATCCTTCCAGGATTGTCGGTGCCATTGCCGCGAGTCGAGTGAATAATTAAAACCCTCCAAAAAGAAGTCCTAGCCATTTTTTGTGAGGTCAAAAGAAAATAAGACCCGGCCTTCTTCTCTCTCTCTCTCTCTCTCTCATTCTCTCTCTCTCACTCTCTCTCTTTCTCTCTCTCTCTCTGTATCCCTATATACAGTAATCCCTCGCTACTTCACGGTTCATCTTTCATGGATTCGCTATTTCACGGGTTTTCAAAGGGGGCTTACATCCATTAAACCCATTAAAAACTTTAAATCCATTAAAAAGTCATAAAATTGTTCTACAGTACTACTGTACTCTATTAAAGAAACTGGTAGGATATCACATGTAGTTCCAGCTGAGAAACATTATAGAATGACTGTTTAATGCAAAGGGTGGGTTTTAAAAGTCCAAATACTTGTTAAATACATTAAAAAAAATCTTTTCCCTACTTCACGGAAATTCGTTTTTCACGGGTGGTCTTGGAACGCATCCCCAGCGAAAAACGAGGGATCACTGTATACATTTCTCACATGCATGCACATACACATTTAAGCCCCTCCCCCTCCCGTTTTTAAAAGACAGGGACAATAGAAAATGCCTTCAATACATACCCACACACAAAAGATGATAGTCACCGGGCAGGGAATGGCTATCACTTTTACAAAAAGCCCAGTCTTCCACATGCTGCTAATCCCCTGAAGGGTTACCAGAAAAAAGACAGAGAACACAATTTCAGCAACTAATTCACATGATGAATCTTTTTCAAACTAGTTGCTGGGACATCTTACGTCTGACAAATGATACAGGCTGACAAATTACCAAAAGCTGACCTTCAGTGATTTTAAGGCAATTAAGAAACCATGGTAGCAGTAGCTACAGTAACATAAATAAGAAAATGTGTCTGTGGATGCCTCAACTGACTGAAGTACTTATCTAGGAGATCTTTAAAGGAAAAACAACTCTGTTCCACTGGTTGTTAGTTGACAGGGAAGAGGAAAAAGGGTAGACTCCCTGACCTGCCCCCTCTCCCATCCAGATAGTAAACTTTTCAGATTTCTAGTTGTTATACTGTGAATTGAAGGCACTCTGTGTTTCTGTACCATTTCTCAATGGAAGACAGGACAATGTGCCAAAGTCTGAAGTAAATACATGTTATTAACTGGAATATATTTGGGGGCCAAGAACTGGCCAGCTTGAAAATATCTACACTCATAAAATTCGTAGGACAGTTTTACAATATTTATCAGCATACTTCTGGATTTTTCTTCCACAAAATTAAATAACAGTACAGAGAATTGACAAAAACACACTCAAATGATGGTTCTTTTCCAGCGGAGATTTTCAACCGTTCTTATGTCACGACCCTTTGATACAGTTCCTCATGTTGAGGTGACCCCCAACCATAAGTCCAGTGCCAATTCTTCCAACAGAGCTTTAAGCTGATTGGCAGGAAGGTCAGAGGGACACCCCCACTGTAAATGCCTGATTGATCAGATTGTAAAAATGTGTCCCAAGGTGCCAGAATAGAAGCTTTAGTTCCTAACACCATGCAAAATTTGTCTTTTTCTGTGGTCTTAGGTGACCCCTGTGAAACGGTTGTTTGACCCCAAAAGGGTCCCAACTCTCAAGTTGAAAATCAGTTTTACAAGGTCCACAGCGCTCAGGCCGTGGACTGGTATCTAGTGGGTGAGCAAGCATATATGTGGGATCTAGGTTGTGTGCCATACATCCTACACACACACACACACACACACACACACACACAGAGTCCATGGAAGACAATTCTTTCTTACAAAACCAGTTTCTGGAGCCAGAGAGATTGTGAACCACTGCTTTACAGCACTCTCCCTCTGTGTACGTGTTTGATAAACAAACAAAAACACATATGCTTACCAAGAAAAGCAAGGAATACTCCAGGCTATTATATATAAACAGGATGCAAACATCACACTCTGTTATGCCGGGCCCTTCACTAAGTGCCCCCCTAATGAGTTAGGAATATAAATTCAAACACATACACCGTCTCAGAGTAAAAAGAAAATCAGTTTATCCAAAAATAGTGCTGTATGCATGCACTTTAAACAGAGCCAAATAACTCTCACACAGATAACAGTCCTGGAATGCTGCGAGAGGCAAAAACAAACAGAGCAGATAAAGGCAGCTGTGAAAGCGTCACAGCCACCCCCCCTTCAATGAGTCCAACAAGATGTACTTAACTGTGAAATATCCAAAAAGTCTGTGTAAGTCCTGGAACAGCCAAAACAATGGTCTTTCTCAAAATGGATAAATGCCCATATGCGCACTCCGCAACACCCGTAATTTATCAGCAACCCCATTAACCTAATTGCCTCAGCCACAGGTGTTCTCCCTTATCTTCTATGATACCTGCGCAGTTGGTCCCTTCTAGCTATGAACCTGCGCATACGGGCATCTATCGACCGATCCTCCTCCGAGTCTGACATCTCACTAATGGGGTCATTACCTAATGGGCTGGCTGCATCCACCTCTCCATCCGATTCCACTCCCCCAGCGTCTGACCTTGGCAATGAATCTTCACTATCAGAAGACCCTGGCAATAAGACAAATCTCTGGGAACCTGAGGATTCTCCTAAACCAACGTCCAAATTTCCCGTCGTCGGAGCTGGCCCAGAGCCAACCACAACACCCTCACTCATTCTGGTGGTATTATCTAGTTGGGTAATGAAATATCTGGAAGCAAACAACCAAGCTCAGTGGGCCCTAAGGAGGCCCTGGTTCAACTCTGAGCTATAGATATTATCTTCGATTTAAAACTCAATTGCCAATGTTAGATTTACAAGGAACACGTTCATTTGCAGTAATTCCTGGATGATCTTCAACATTTCTTTTGAAAATCAGTTGATCTTCCTTCACGAGAAGCAGTCAATTTGACATTTTTCCTCTTGCCTTGTGGCTGATAGCGAACTACTATCCTAGTACTTGTTTGGCAAATAAATGGAGAACTGCCAAGAAGTCTAGATAGCTACAAATCCATTTGTAAATAGGAAAGGAAATATTACTTCATAAATTGAGGAGCAGATTGGGTAACAGTCAAATTATAAGCCACGGCCTGAAACCAAGATTTTAACAAAGTAAGAATGAGCTATAATAACAGCTCAAGTTTCTCCTTTAAAATGCTATTTATTTTTTAAAGCTCTCTTAATAAAGTGCCTGAGGTATATTTCCTCAGCTATTTGCAAAATACCATTTTGCAGCTAAGCACGCTGTAAATTGTCCTATATCTACTTTCTTTGCAACGCTCCAATAAAGGCCTTTGCCTATTCTGCTTTTATTAGGATCACATAAATCAAAGTCTATTAAAGGCCAAGCTTGGTAACCTGGAAAAAAAACACATGTCAATGCAAATGGGAAACGTTCTTATGGTCACTGTTGTGTTGGCTGAAGTAAAGAAAAACTTTATAAAAAAATTACGAGGACATAATTGTGTATGCTAGAAAGAATTAGAAATCCTTTGTGTGTCTAATCACATATGGCTAAATAAAGCTATTCTATTTTATTCTGTTGTTCCCTTCCATTCCATTCATTTAATTTAATGATATACAGTACAGTATATATAGAGAGCAATGCTGTCTTTAATGGTTTATAAAGTTAAAAAGAAAACCAATTGAGTAAATTTATTAAGGACTGTGGTACATATTTTTCTTTCCCATATTTTACTTCATATTTTATTCTAATATGCACAATTGTGCATGTTAGAAAGAATTAGAAATCCTTCCTGTATCTAATCACACTTGGTCAAATAAAATTAATCTATTCCTATTCTGTTCTGTTCTATTTTACTCCATTTATCTTAATTTAAGAGCTGGAAGGGATCAGGTCTGATAGCTCAACTGCTAATTCTCTGCCTTACAAAGCAGAGTCCACCAGATCGAATCCCAGTAAGGAAGGGTGTGGCTAGCTGATGAGGCCAGAACAAGGCCGAAATGGGACCATCCTAGTCTCCCTTAATTTTAAAAAATTCCAGCTTAAAAAAAAATTTGACGTATGTATGTATGTATGTGTGTGTGTGTGTGTGTGTGTGTGTGTGTGTGTGTCAAATGTTTTTTTTTTGTTTTTTTGTTTTTTTTAGCTGGAATTTTAAAATTAAGGGAGACTAGGATGGTCCCATTTCGGCCTTGTTCTGGCCTCATCAGCTAGCCACACCCTTCCTTACTGGGATTCGATCCAGTGGACTCTGCCTTGTAAGGCAGAGAATTAGCAGTTGAGCTATCAGATCAGATCCCTTCCAGCTTTGTACCAGGGAGGTTTTAATGTCGGATCACCCTGGTATATTGATATATATATATCAACGTGGTCTTTAATGGTTTCTACAGAGTTAAAAAGAAAGCCAATTAAATAAATGTTTCAAGGGCTTTGGTACATGTTTTTATTTCTTGAAATCATTGCATGTTTACATGGATCAATTCTACATAACTTTCAGGAAATTCAATAAGGCATTTCATTGTTTCATTTGAAAATATATTGGCATCTCTGTGCAACTAAGCCTAATAATTCAAGCCCCACGTTACACAATAAGATGATGCTCCTTGATCAGCACACATTTTAAGTGATTTTAAAACGCAATATATCATACAATCCTTTTATGCATAGTAGATGGATTATACTGCCCATTGTCCAAATGAGGGGAGGAAAAAGCCTTAATGTTTGGTATTAGCAGTGAAGACCTACCAAAATTTTTACTACCACACTGTGGGCTTGGCTTATGCAGGACACCCTGCATTTTATTTCAACATCTTTCAGTGCAGATTGGGTGCTCTGGGGTGGAACTACCTTTGACAAGTGTTTGGAAACTTCAGATCGTGCAGAATGTAGCTGTGAGAGCAATCATGGGCTTTCCTAGATATGCTCATGTCTCATCAACACTCCACAGCCTGCACTGGCTGCCAATCAGTTTCCGGTCACAATTCAAAGTGTTGGTTATGACCTATAAAGCCCTACATAGCATCGGACCAGAATACCTTCGGGACCGCCTTCTGCCACACGAATCCCAGCGACCGATTAGGTCCCACAGAGTTGGCCTTCTCCAGGTTCCATCGACGAAACAATGTTGTCTTGCGGGACCCAGGGGAAGAGCCTTCTCTGTGGTGGCCCCGACCCTCTGGAATCAACTCCCCCGGAGATTAGGATTGCCCCCACCCTCCTTGCCTTTAATAAACCCCTGAAAACCCACCTATGTCGCCAGGCATGGGGAAATTGATATACCCTCGGCTGTTCTGCTTTATATATGATTTGTTTGGATTGCATGATTGTTCTTAATAAGAGTTTTAAATATTGTTTTTAATATTGGATTTGTATATTGTATTGTTTGTTGTGAGCCACCCCAAGTCCTCGGAGAGGGGCGGCATACAAATCTAATAAATTATTATTATTATTATTATATTATTATTATTCATACACAGCTCTTTATAACTGTACCACTCGTGGCACACTGAGAAATCATGCATGCATATGGAAAGCAACCTTTATTCCAGTGGCTCTTCAACTCTGTCACCCCCCTAAATGGATTTGTGTGTTGAGTAGTCCCATCAAATCAAAGTATTGATTTCATCAGTGTTAAGAATGGGCACAGAATAAATCTGTCACGTTTAATGATTCAATTTTACTTCATACATCCCAAGAATTTTTAAAGATTATGGTACAACAACTATTCTCTGTGAGCTCACTCAAACAAATGAGCAGCAAAGCTCAAAGTGGTGCTATTGACAGTGCTCTCATGTTTTCCACACAAGTCCCATTACATTTTCTTTTTACAAAATTATGACACTCTAGGTTGCTTCCCTCCAATGGAAAGTGGTAGAGGTCCTGGGAGAACCTCAATTTACTCTGAGATTTACTCCAATTTACTCTCCTGTTTTAATCCATTTGCTTTTGGGGGCCTCTTAAAATAATTATAGTTAAAACACAGCTTACCAAACATGGTTGCAGTTTACTTTTCCATTTGGACATTGAAATATCCACTGTCTAGTCCTGGCAGCTAGTTCCTAATTCCTCAAAAAAGGCAAAGGAGCTACTTATCAGGAGTTCTTTGTAAAGCTGATGTTGTTTCAGAAGATAATTGACTTTTCCTTGGGGAATTAGTAGGACGTTAGTTACAGTGATCTCAGACTCCTGACATTTCAAATTAATTCAGTCTCTGAACTCCGGTTTTAGAACTATGCTTGAACAAGTTGCCTCTGTCAAATTTTCTGAACATCAGAAGATTCCAAAGTCAAGAGACAGCTGAAATATGCAGCTTTTGATTCAGGATCGTTGGTACCACTTTGAGAAAGATCATCTTCACTTGAGGTCTAATATTCCACAATTCTTGACAGAGAAAGGATGGTTTTGTTTCTTTACAAGTCATGCTACATTTTCAGAAATGCAACCTGCAGGGGGAAAAAATATAGCCCTCAAATTAGCTTCTGTACAGTTAAACTTCAATACATATACACTTATACATACACCCACCCACAAATGAACAGAACCATTCTCAATAAGTTATTTATTTATTTATTTATTTATTCATTCATTCATTCATTCATTCATTCATTCATTCATTCATTCATTTATTGGATTTGTATGCCGCCCCTCTCCGGAGACTCGGGGCGGCTAACAGCAACAATAAAGCAGTGTACAATAGTAGTCTGGTGTTAGAAACAATTAAAAAACCCATTAATATATTTAAAAAAAACATACATACCATGCATAGAATTGTAAAGGCCTAGGGGGAAGAGGGTCTCAATTCCCCCATGCCTGACGGCAGAGATGGGTTTTAAGCAGCTTACGAAAGGCAAGGAGGGTGGGGGCAATTCTAATCTTTGGGGGGAGTTGGTTCCAGAGGGTCGGGGCCGCCACAGAGAAGGCTCTTCCCCTGGGTCCCGCCAAGTGACATTCTTTAGTTGACGGGACCCGGAGAAGATCCACTCTGTGGGACCTAACTGGTCGCTGGGATTCGTGCAGCAGAAGGCGGTCCCTGAGATAATCTGGCCCGGTGCCATGAAGGGCTTTATAGGTCATAACCAACACTTTGAATTGTGATCAGAAACTGATCGGCAACCAGTGCAGACTGCGGAGTGTTGGTGTAACATGGGCATATTTGGGAAAGCCCATGATTGCTCTCGCAGCTGCATTCTGCACGATCTGAAGTTATAGTCAGATAAACAGTGCAGACAAGTGTTCCAATCATTTACAAAGGGGAATGCACTCTGAAGAAATGGCATTTTGACTTTTATCTCTTCTGACTTCTGAGTATAGATTGAAATCATAAATATCCCTGGGTATAATGTGACATCTACTACGAACATTGAGCATATATAGACATGTTCACTTTATGAAACAAGAGACTCAAAAAATGCTCTGTGCTGAGATAGTCAAATTCCTTCCAAAACTTAATGTACCCTGAAGGATCTCACTAATACAATCTAGGACAGGATTGTCAAACTCAAGGCCTGCAGGCCACATCCGGCCCGTGGGATGCTTAAATCTGATTCACAGGGCCATCCTGGAAATATCATAGGACCAACCCATGTCTCTCTGCTGGCCAAAATGGCCTGGGGTGGGGGGAGCCTGTGCAGCCTGTTTTTGGCTGACAAAGTGCTGCTAGAGACCGGGGAGGCTGAAAATGGGCTGCGTGAGGTGCTGCAGAAGGTGTTCAATTTGTTTCCTCACACTCCCTCCACTGCCCAACAGAGATCTACAATGCTGATCTGGCCCTCAAAGAAATCCAGTTTGACACACCTGATCTAGGCATTCAATTCCATGTTCACCCATTTAGTAAATAGAAACATAGAAGACTGACCGCAGAAAAAGACCTCATGATCGATCAAGTCTGCCCTTATACTATTTTCTGTATTTTATCTTAGGATGGATATATGTTTATCCCAGGCATGTTTAAGTTCAGTTACTGTGGATTTACCAACCACGTCTGCTGGAAGTTTGTTCCAAGGATCTACTACGCTTTCAGTAAAATAATATTTTCTCATGTTGCTTTTGATCTTTCCCCCAACTAACTTCAGATTGTGTCCCCTTGTTCTTGTGTTCACTTTCCTATTAAAAACACTTCCCTCCTAGACCTTATTTAACCCTTTGACATATTTAAATGTTTCGATCATGTCCCCCCTTTTCCTTCCGTCCTCCAGACTATACAGATTGAGTTCATTAAGTCTTTCCTGATACGTTTTATGCTTAAGACCTTCCACCATTCTTGTAGCCCGTCTTTGGACCCGTTCAATTTTATCAATATTTTTTTGCAGGTGAGGTCTCCAGAACTGAACACAGTATTCCAAATGTGGTCTCACCAGCGCTCTATATAGCGGGATCATAATCTCCCTCTTCCTGCTTGTTATACCTCTAGCTATGCAGCCAAGCATCCTACTTGCTTTCCCTACTGCCTGACTGCACTGTTGAATGATGAATACAATTTCTATGACGAGTTACCTCAATTTATGAAATGCATCTAAATATTCATTTGCAATCATTCAAAGATGAAGATAATCACGAAGTTAAATATCATAGGGCAGTGACGGCGAACCTAGGGCACAGGTGCCACGGGTGGCATGTGGAGCCATATCTGTTGGCACGCAAGCTGTTGTTTTAGCTCAGCTCCAATGTGCACACGTGTGCCAGCCAGCTGATTTTTGGCTCTGGGAGAGCATTTTTGGCTTCCAGAGAGCCTCGGGGGGGGGGGAGATGGGGAAGAGCATTTGGAGCTTCGGGAGGGTGAAACACGAGCCTACTGGGCCCACCAGAAGTTGAGAAACAAGCCGTTTACGGCTTCCACAGGGCCTTCGGGGCATGGGTGAATCTGTTTTTGCCCTCCCCAGGCATTGAATTATGGGTGTGGGAACTCGCACTTGTGTGATAGTGCACGCACACACTCTTTCGTCACCCAAAGGAAAAAAGGTTCGCCATCACTGTCATAGGGTGACGACAGAAATAAAATCAGTAAAAGCGGATAGCTTAGTGATTGCATGTCAGTGTAGTGTACTGGCTCCAATGGCACTTTTCAAAAGCAAAAACATTCCTGTTTGGCTCGCTTTGCAAGATAAGCTTCAATATGCACAAGAGCAATTTTTGATATGAGGCTTCTTATATTTCATCTGCATGTTCTGCTTCAGTACTAGCTGAAAATATTTCAAATAGGGCAGACTGCAGAAATCTGTATAAATAAATGTCGAAGCAAAGGTGAAATAATTTTATGCATCATTAAGAAATTATGGAAAACTGAACGAAAGCCCCAAAGAAAAATACCATGAAGGTAGCAGGAAGAACCTTGTAACATGGAGCCCTATCTCCCCCTCCCTATTTGTGATTTTTTGGAACAGCGATGCTTTGCTTCTGGAGATAATTAAAGGCATAGTGCTTCCCTGTGGCTCTGATGTCAATATTATTCTATTTGCCATGTTAGAAAATTTCATGTTATCTCGGTTCTTAAGAGGTTTCACATATCATGGAAAAAAAATAGCAAAGGAGGCAGCTAACTGAAGACTCACAGTGAAAATAAAAGGTAAAAAATCCAAGTACCTGCAGATGCTGGTAATAAGGTAAGAGGTTTTTTTCCCTTGCTCTGACCCATTGGTGCATCTATCTCACCACGCTGTGTCTTAAGTTACATGCAGTTAGTTCAAAAGCAGAAGATAATGGTCTTTCTCTGCCCTATCTGAAGATGGCTAAGGTTGAGCAAAGGTTTTCTTTTTTTAATGAGCTTACTTATCAGTAGACATGCAAATGATATCCCTGGTTTTTTTCTGTGAAATACAAGCAGGTCCCCCAAAATTCAAACACACTGGAGGCATTTGAAGCTGTTGTTGTTGTTGTTGTTGTTGTTATTATTATTATTATTATTATTATTATTATTATTATTATTATTAATTAGATTTGTATGCTGCCCCTCTCCGTAGACTCGGGGCGGCTCACAACAGTGATAAAAACAATATATGGTAACAAATCTAATAATCAAAATCTAAAATAACAGTTTTACATTACAAAAAAACCTCCAATAGATAAAATACATACACACAGTCATATCATGCACAAAGTTACATAGGCAAGGGGGTGGGGATGTCTCAGTTCCCCCAAGCCTGACGACAGAGGTGGGTTTTAAGGAGTTTACGAAAGGCAAGGAGGGTGGGGGCAGTCCTAATCTCTGGGGGGAGTTGATTCCAGAGGGTCGGAGCCGCCACAGAGAAGGCTCTTCCCCTGGGTCCTGCCAGACGACATTGTTTAGTCGATGAGACCCGGAAAAGACCAACTCTGTGGGACCTAACCGGCCACTGGGATTCGTGTGGCAGAAGGCGGTCTCGCAGATATCCTTTAATTTTTTAAGTACGTAATGCTTTTGCTACATCCCTGAACATGAATCCTTCTGCTATATATACTTTTCTAGAATTCTAAATGTCCTTTCATTCTGTTTTTATTTATTACTCCATGCTACTACCTAAAGATCAACTATTTGTTTGAATTAGTTACCCGTTTGATTACTGTATTCCAGCTCACAAAACAAGATTTCTGCTGATATTTACCTGGATTATGATACCAAAGCTAACCTATATTTTTTATGTCCAAACTCAGAATGTTAGTTATCAGGCAAGACTTGTTTCATACTGTTTTATCAAGGGAAGATTCCTTTTCTCAGATCGCAATATATGGAATCTTCATATTAGCAATCAGATCAGAAATCATTATCAGCCAGCATTTTTAAAATGCTTTAGAAAGAAACCTATTTTCAACTGTAATGGCAATTTCATCATGTAAAAGGAATAGCAATATACCACTTCATAGTGCTTTACAGTCCTCTCTAAGCAGTTTTCAGAGTTAGCATATTCCCCCCAACAATCTGGCTTCTCAGTTTACCAATCTCAGAAGGATGGAAGGCTGAGTCAACCTTGAGACGGTCAGGATTGAACTCCTGGCAGTGAGCAGTAAGTTAGCCTGCAATACTGCATTCTAACCACTGCGCCACCCGAGGTCCTTTGGCAAATGCTATAGCTTGTTTAGAGAAGCTGGGAAACAAAATTACATTTCTGAGAGCCACTATATTTCAAGAAAGCAAGACTTCCCAAATTTTGTGGCATTGACAATGGAGATGTTAGATATAAGTATTGAAAGAGAAGGTAAGAAAAACTCAAAGTCAAAAGAGAAACCAATTTTTTTGATAGAAACATAGAAGATTGACGGCAGAAAAAGACCTCGTGGTCCATCTAGTCTGCCCTTATACTATTTTCTGTATTTTATCTTAGGATTGATATATGTTTATCCCAGGCATGTTTAAATTCAGTTACTGTGGATTTATCAACCACGTCTGCTGGAAGTTTGTTCCAAGGATCTACTACTCTTTCAGTAAAATAATATTTTCTCACGTTGCTTTTGATCTTTCCCCCAACTAACTTCAGATTGTGTCCCCTGGTTCTTGTGTTTACTATTCTATTAAAAACACTTCCCTCTTGGACCTTATTTAACCCTTTAACGTTTTTAAATGTTTCAATCATGTCCCCCCTTTTCCTTCTGTCTTCCAGACTATACAGATTGAGTCCATTAAGTCTTTCCTGATACGTTTTATGCTTAAGACCTTCCACCATTCTTGTAGCCCGTCTTTGGACCCATTCAATTTTGTCAATATCTTTTTGTAGGTGAGGTCTCCAGAACTGAACACAGTATTCCAAATGTGGTCTCACCAGCCCTCTATATAGCGAGATCACAATCTCCCTCTTCCTGCTTGTTATACCTCTAGCTATGCAGCCAAGCATCCTACTTGCTTTCCCTACCGCCTGACTGCACTGTTCACCCATAGCAAATAGAATGCCTGGTTTGAATAATATAAAAGAAATTTATTTATTTTTTTCAACACTGCCCTCTTGGCTGCAAAAAGGACAACAATTCAACATGGCATACAAAGATCCAACATTAGTCAAAGGATTTCTTTTCCTCTCCAAAGAACAATTAAGTTTCCAAATTGCCTATGAATTTTAGCTACTTTTAAAAATGCTACTACCATAGACATTTTAATCTCATGCGGGAACAAGGATGCTTAATTCAGTGACCAGCATGAGATAATCTGCATTTATATCGATTCAAGAATTTTATTCTCTCTCACAATTTGGCAACTGATTTGCCAATTGAATGGAACACATCACAATCTCTAAAGGAAAAGGTGACTTCTGTGATAAGAGGATCTACTTTTTTTTTAAGGAAAAATGAGTCACCTGAAACATGTTTTCATTACATACAATAAATCAAAGCAAAAATTTCTCCCAATCTGAAAAACAACAACTTTTTACAAAATTACCTTCATAAAGTTAAGATAGCTTTCATTCCAGAATAGGAAAGCTGAAACATAAATGCCCGTATAAAAAATACAGTTAAACCATTCTATTTGTTTTACCAGTCTAGGTCCTCTAAAACAGGCAACATTCCAATACCAATTTGAGAGTTTCTCTATTGAATGCTTGTATGCCACTCTGATTTCAACTTCGGATCTATCAGGAGACAGAAAGGAAACCCCTACAAAATTCTATTGATTTTTATGCTTCAACAGAGCAAGAGAAAAAAACATTATTATCACTTGCTATACCAGCCCAGAAACCAATTCATCCACCATTTCTTAGTGTTTGTTTGGGGGTTTTTTGGCATCCCCCACCTTTTACTAAAAAAGTTCAAAATAAGGGGATGGGTACTGGTGGAAGAGCTTCCAAATTCTTTCTTTAACGTCCCAGAAGTTGAAGTAGTTCATTATAAAGTTTCTAAGGATGCAATACATCTCTATTTTTCTGAGATTTTCCTACTAAATTCATACAGATCTATTTCTAATTAGACATAAGTATCAATATAAGAGTCATTTACTATATTTTGTAAATGTGTGCGAGAAAGAAAGAGGAAGGGAGGGAGGGGGGAGAGAGAGATCTATTTAATTGAACCTTGCAGGTAGAAAGATATAAAATACAACGAAAGGAGAAAGAAGAGAAATAGAATCAATACAAATTCTCCAAATGGCCAACAGCAACAACAAAACTTCAATGCTAGTTAAAACCACAATTCAATAATGTTGTTTTTGCTGGCTGAACCTTTGGAGAGCAGGAATTTCAAAATACAAGATCTGCAATCAGTGGTGGATTCAAATTTTTTTACTACTAGTTCTGTAGGCGTGGTTTGGCGAACATGGCATTGCTAGATGGACGTTCTTGGTGGGCATGGCAGGGGGAGGATACTGTAAAATCTCCATTTCCTCTTGATCAGCTGGGACTCAAGAGGCAGAGAATGAGGGCGGGGCCAGTCAGAGGTGATATTTACCGGTTCGCCAAGCTATTCAAAGTTTCTGCTACCAGTTCTTCAGAACTGGCCAGAACCTGCTAAAACCCACCTCTGACTGCAACAGAAAAGGCCAGGCATCTGGTCCATGACCTCTTTCCATCAACTAGAGAAGATCCTTGGGGTATTTATTTATTTATTTTATTTATTTATTAGATTTGTATGCCAACCCTCTCAGTAGACTCGGGGCGGCTCACAACAGCAATACATACAAACATACCATACATAAATTGTATAGGCCCGGGGGAGATATCTCAATTCCCCCATGCCTGGTGGCAAAGGTGGATTTTAAGGAGTTTACGGAAGGCAAGGAGGGTGGAGGCAGTTCTAATCTCCAGGGGGAGCTGGTTCCAGAGAGTCGAGGCCGCCACAGAGAAGGCTCTTCCCCTGGGACCCGCCAAACAACATTGTTTAGTCGACGGGACCCGGAGAAGGCCGACTCTGTGGGATCTAATTGGTCGCTGGGATTCATGCGGCAGAAGGGGATCCCGGAGATATTCTGATCCGATGCCATTAAGGGCTTTATAGGTCATAACCAACACTTTGAATTGTGACCGGAAATTGATCAGCAATCAATGCAGACTGCGGAGCGTTGGTGTGACATGGGCATACCTGGGGAAGCTCATGATTGCTCTCGCAGCTGCATTCTGCACGATCTGAAGTTTCCGAACACTTTTCAAAGGTAGCCCCGTGTAGAGAGCATTACAGTAGTCAAATCTCGAGGTGATGAGGGTATGAGTGAATGTGAGCAGTGAGTCCCGGTCCAGATAAGGCCGCAACTGGTGCACCAGGCGAACCTGGGCAAATGTCCCCCTTGCCACAGCTTAAAAATGGTTCTCTAATGTGAGCTGTGGGTCGAGGAGGATGCCTAAGTTGCGGACCCTCTCTGAGGGGGTCAATAATTCCCCCCCCCCAGGGTTATGGACGGACAGATGGGATTGTCCTTGGGAGACAGAACCCACAGCCACTCCGTCTTATCCGGGCTCAGTTTGATTCTGTTGGCACCCATCCAGACCCCAACAACCGCCAGGCACCGGCACATCACTTCCACTGCTTCGTTGACAGGACATAGGGTGGAGACTGGACATGGGGTATTCTTATCAAACCTGTAGATTCAACTAGACAAGATGATGCTCAATTCAGTGTGTATGAATTAAGTCATCACTCCATATAGCATGGCAAAGTGGATCAATATTTGGGAAGATTGGAGCAAGAAAAAATAAAGATACCACAATCTAAGGCACCCAAAAAAAGACCTAAATAGAATTAAATATATATATATCGGGTTTGAGGCTTTACAATTATATTTTTCATTTCCCACTTTTTCAAGTGAGAACTCAACAGAAAATGTCTAATAAAAATATTGAAAGACTACAAATAAAACCTGTCTTCCGAAGTACAGTACCTTTGATTTTTGTGGCCTGTTAGTTCTGCAAATATTATGTGTTTTCTTGTGCTTTGGCTAAGAGAAAAGGTAAATATATGCAACCATCTTGTGAGGGTTAATCTTTCTCTTAAAAAGCAGTCTTGGACATTTACAACCAAATAAACTTAATGTGAACAGCCTTTTAATTTTTAATCCAAACCAGATCTGCCCTGAGAATACTTTCAGCTCCCAGTAGCAACTTCCCATGTTTGCAATTTCTGATATAATGGGAACAAAATACCCAATTAGAATTACATCGAGAATCTCCAGTCGAATTTCCAGCTTGGTCATATTATTCAACAAACTGAAATCTACATCAGGAATTTCCCAACTCATATTCTTCAAAACTCTGATTAACTGGTCCCTTGGTAAAGGATTGGGGTTAGAAACTCCAAAACGAATTTCACATAATTGCATTAGGAACCTGGCAAGAAATTGTACCTATGAAATTTTCTCCCTGGGTGTCCCAACCAGTCTTAAAGAGCAGCTTTTCAACAAACTCAAGAATAATATTCTTTTCAAGATGACAAGCTGCACAACTGTGATTTAAGCTGCTTATCTTACTAATATTAACACTAGGGTTCCATACTAATTAACATTTTCTAATCTTGATCAACATTAACATGACTTGAACTAAAAACTTCAAAAGGTCCCCAAAGGATTTTCTTAACTCTAGTTTCCTAGTCATGTTGCCTATGTTAATTACTGCAAAGATCTACAACTTTCAGCTACTGAAGTTCCTGCGTTAAATTATCTAAATGACAGTAAACAAACAGAAGAGTGTGCCTCAGAGTTTGTTAGCTTGTGACAAAATTAACTCTGCTATCTTTAATTTTTCTGGCACCCTTTGTTTAGGCTACTCTGTTTATTGGGTCCTTCAAACGTTTTACTGCAGAATTCTAGTAATCTTCATATTTTGGAGTTCTTCTTATGTACAATAGGAGCAATAAACAATATCAGAATTTAAAACCGCTTTATAAATTATGTCTGTTACTTCTTGACTTTTAAAATACGCCAGTGGATATCCATGGGGAGGAGAGTGTCATCGTGTATGTCATGTTTCATTATGTGAATGATGTGTCTTGCATTCTTTACATCATTAGTATTATGACATGACTGATGAATATTCATAATGGCATTATTGGGGCTTCCAAAGGATGCCAATGATTATGATTCTACTTTCTATTGTAAAGATAAAGATGTGTGTGTGTGTATGTATATGTATATATGTATGCAGCAAAGGGCAGCCATTCGCGCCCCTACTGGAACGTTCGGTGTGGGGGAGTGCGTGTGCGTGGCCCGTAGGTCTCGGTTCCTGCCCCCTTGGGATATGTGCTTGGCTCGGCATTGGCTCAGCATTGCGTGGGGATTGGGTGGGCTGGATCGCGGGATGCAGGCAAAAAGAAAAGCAAGGCGGGTCTTTTCTCCAACCCACCCCCACCCCCATCCCTGTGCTAAGACCAAATTGGGGAAGGACGCACAAACCACACACAAACCAGCCATCACCCCGGACTTCATGACCAACCACGCCTCTCCAATGCCGAGCCAAGCAGCCAAGCGGGGGTCTCAAGGGGCCAAAAACCAAGACCCATGGCCCACTTGCAATGGCGCCTCCCCTTGGCTTGCGGGAGACTAGAGAGTGCCGTGGACCAGGTCTTCAACTTCCTCTCTGATCTTGCATCCCCACCTGGCTTGGCAAAGCAGAAGGATCGCCCCCCCTCAGCGATGCCTCTGCCCAGAAGGCGGGGCAACTGAGCTGGTGGGGCTGAGCCGGGGCAGGAAGAACAGGAAGGGGATCTGAAACTTTGTAGTGGGATGCTGAGTGGAGCCGGGCTGCCCTCACCTTCTTAAACCGCCCACTTCACTTCATGCAGCTGTTGCTGCTGGCTGGGGCAGCGAGATTCAGCTTCTGCACATGTGCAGAAGATGAATCTCGCGTGCACGGCCGGCCGTGATGGACCTGCGTGTGCAGGTTGATTTCCATCGGTGGAACGGTGTTCCATGTCATTCCGCTTCCTGCCCACCCCTGTATGTATGTATATATATTAACCGAAACGGAAATTTAAATTAGTATAAAATTTTAAAAAGTAAGTTAAAGAGCCATTGAGATGACATTGTAGTAACTAGTCTACTAGTCTTTTTTATAAATAGTTATAAAAACTATTAAACTGCTTAAGGCTCAAGAAATAAGAGAAAGCTTTAGAAAGAAAAATAACCTGGAAAGTAGTCGCAATTTCAAGATTGTATTTTTATATATTTATTTATAGCATGTATCCATAAAGTACTGCTTCAAATGTCTACAACTCTTTCTACTCTGCCCTACTTTGGCTAATAGAAAAGTAGAAAATACAATTTCAGTTCCAGATGGTTTAAAAGAAAGAATGGGCACCTGACTACACTTTCAAGCCTTAGAAGGCAGCAAGATGTAATCTCAACACAGAAATATGAATTTTGCTTGATATTTCTTTAAAATCCTTTATTTGCTTAAGCCCTGAATAGGAAAGCATAAAATCACAGACACTGCTAACATTGAGTCTTTTCTCTTTTATAAAAAAAACCCATTAAACTTCTGTTATTTTAAGCCCAATCAATAACATTCTAAAGCAGGAGTATCAAATTCAAGGCTATCTATCTATCTATCTATCTATCTATCTATCTATCTATCTATCTATCTATCTATCTATCTATCTATCCAGCTATCTATCTATCTATTTATCTGTTTATTTATCTAACTATCTGTCTGTCTGTCTGTCTGTCTGTCTGTCTGTCTGTCTATTTATTAGATTTGTATGCCGCCCCGCTCCGAAGACTCGGGGAGGCTAACAACAATATAAAAAGACTATGTAAACAAATCTAATATTAAAAACAATCTAAAAAACCCCAATTTAAAGAACATACATACATACACACAAGCATACCATGTATAAATTCTATAAGCCTAGGGGGAAGGGAAATTTCAATTCCCCCATGCCTGACAACAGAGGTGGGTTTTAAGGAGCTTGCGAAAGGCAAGGAGGGTGGGGGCAACTCTGATATCTGGGGGGAGCTGGTTCCAGAGGGTCGGGGCCGCCACAGAGAAGGCTCTTCTCCTGGGTCCCGCCAAACGACATTGCTTAGTCGAAGGGACCCAGAGAAGGCCAATTCTGTGGGGCCTAACCGGTCGCTGGGATTCGTGCGGCAGAAGGCGGTCCCGGAGATATTTTGGTCCGATGCCATGAAGGGCTTTATAGGTCATAACCAACACTTTGAATAGTGACCAGAAATTGATCGGCAAACAATGCAGACTGCGATGTGTTGGTGTAACATGGACATACCTTGGGAAGCCCATGATTGCTCTCGCAGCTGCATTCTGCACAATCTGAAGTTTCCGAACATATTCTGCATGATCTGAAGTTTCGAACAGTGTTCTGGCCCGCGGGGTGCAGGGCTAACCTGGAAACAACAAAGGAATGGCCTGTGGTGCCTCTGCCAGCATCAAATAAAGTTTGCAACCCTCCCAAGTTCCATTTTCACCAGCAGATGGCTGCAGGAGGCCATCCTGGCTGCGTGTGGCCCCTCCAAGCTCCATTTTCGCTGGCAGAGTGCTAACAAAACAAACTACTAGCAAAAGTAGCATTTAATCATAAGGCAAGGAGGCATTGAGAAATGTTTCCCATTTTGAATTTGAGCATCCAAGAAGGGACAGGAAAGGAAACTGAGTTTGACACCCATTCTCCAGTCAGCGAAGCAGTGGAAGTGATGTGCCAGTGCCTGGAGGCTGTTGGGGCCTGGATGGGTGTCAACAAACTCAAACTCAACCCAGACAAGATGGAGTGGCTGTGGGTCTTGCCTCCCAAGGACAATTCCATCTGTCCGTCCATCACCCTGGGGGGAGAATCATTGACCCCCTCAGAGAGGGTTCACAACTTGGGCATCCTCCTCGATCCACAGCTCACATTAGAAAACCATCTTTCGGCTGTGGCGAGGGGGGCGTTTGCCCAGGTTCGCCTGGTGCATCAGTTGCGACCCTATCTGGACCGGGAGTCACTGCTCACAGTCATTCATGCCCTCATCACCTCGAGGCTCGACTACTGTAACGCTCTCTACATGGGGCTACCTTTGAAAAGTGTTCGGAAACTTCAGATCGTGCAGAATGCAGTTGCGAGAGCAATCATGGGCTTCCCTAAATATGCCCATGTCACACCAACACTCCGCAGTCTGCATTGGTTGCCGATCAGTTTCCGGTCACAATTCAAAGTGTTGGTTATGACCTATAAAGCCCTTCATGGCACCGGACCAGATTACCTCAGGGACCGCCTTCTGTCGCACGAATCCCAGCGGCCAGTTAGGTCCCACAGAGTGGGTCTTCTCCGGGTCCCGTCAACTAAACAATGCCACTTGGCGGGACCCAGGAGAAGAGCCTTCTCTGTGGTGGCCCCGACCCTCTGGAACCAACTCCCCCCAGAGATTAGAATTGCCCCCACCCTCCTTGCCTTTCGTAAGCTACTTAAAACCCACCTCTGCCGCCAGGCATGGGGGAATTAAGACTTTTTTCTCCCCCTAGGCCGTTACAACTGTATACATGGTATGTTGCATGATTGTTGTTAGCCGCCCCGAGTTTTCGGAGAGGTGCGGCATATAAATCCAATAAAACTTGAAACTTGAAACTTGAAATTCTAAAAGGAAGTCCTCTGGCACTGATAAACTTGCAAATGGCCTCAATGGCTCTCAGAAAGAGGGCTAACAACCGGATGACAGCAAGGAATATAAATCCTTCCATTCCCTACCATTCAGTCAGAACTGAAGAAGCTTCTTAGATGAGAAGTGAAATGTCTTCAAGAAAAAACAAAGTCCAATTGCCTCTTGGGGAAAAAAGCACCTTTGGGACAACCATGGCCTGGATGACTGAGAACCTCCACAGACATTTTAACAGAAACTAAAATGTGGAATTCATTGACGCCATTGAAGTCCTTGCTCTTAGTAGCAACATTTTTTAAAAAGAAGATTTAGCTATGTATGGAATGGAGGATAACATTAGAATCTGATGCTGGCATTTCATTTATAAGCCCTCGGAAAAAGTAAATAAGTTATGCCTAAACGTGTACAGTATGTCAATGTAGGATTTAAGAAGGAGATGTCAATTATATACAACTCACTTTTATTGTATCGAGTCTGCTACTTTCATGCTTATGTTACATTATCCCAGATCAGAAATATAACATTTTTTACTTGCAAAAAAGAAGTAGTGAGAAATCTCTTTCCATCTTCCTCTGCATGAAGGAATGAAATTCTGTGTCTAGTTTGGAGTACGGGGTAGGGGTCTGCAGCCTGCCTGAAGTTTTGCCCACTGATGTCATGGTGGCTGTATGTATGATGGAAGTCTAACATTTTTGCTGAACTGGGTCATCAGTTCCGATGTGCACGAATTAAGTGCTCTGTCTCTTCAAAACTTTTATAGCAATAATTCAGGGCTAATGTAAACAGTCTTATGCGGTTAGACGTGGATTGTTTTATCATGCTTGCATACCATCAATATGTTTTGAAACAAGATGCATATCTGTATCTGTAATACAAATTTAGGCAATCAGAAAGATTTAGAACACTACCATGTTTACCCGAAAATAAGACACTGTCTTATATTAATTTTTGCTCCAAAAGTTGTGCTACGTCTTATTTTTGGGGGGTGCCTTATATTTCTCAAATAAGACAAATTCACAGGCAGAGAAGCTGGTACCTCCAAAGAAAGTGTACCGTACGGTACTGATTATGGTACGGTATCTGTCAGTATGGCACCCACACACACAAACGACGGCACTTATATGGTACAACAGTATACTCCTGCTATTGCAGCTTCCGGCCACCAGGGGAACTACAGTCTATGCACTGTAGTGGAGACTGTAATGGCGGTGAGACAGCAGCAGACTTTGTCTGCTGTACTGGATGGTACAAAGCGATGGAAGGGGCCAGCAGGGGACGCCACATTATTACGGTACCGCTATGAACAGCTTTGAATGGTACCGTATATTTTTCCACCGTACCGTATGTAAACTTGACTACGCCTTATTTTCGGGGGGTGCCTTATATTAGCAAATTCTGCAAAACCTCTGACATGCCTTACTTTCAGGGTACTTCTTATTTCCGGGGAAACAGGGTAGAACAGTTTCAATAGCAGGGCATACCCATGACTGCCTAGCGCTCTGAACAGAGCTTTGATCAGGCCAAAGTATTAATTCTGCCAAGAGTGATCTATTTTTCACCCCAGAAAACATAAAGCTACATCTTTTATAACTGCGGTTCTTAAACTTTGAAAACTCTAACATTATTAACGTGTATGGTCCTCCCCTTATGAATACATAATAACTGTACTAGATCTAGCTGTGGGTGAGAAATTAATATATTAAAATTAAAATGTAATTTATATAATCTAACAAATTTCCAAATTTGTGAACCAGTAGGGGGCATGTATAGGCACAACAAGTCTGAAGCAAGTGTTGATAATGCTCCCAGTTTGCCTGTAGAAAAATACATAACTTCTTTTTTTAAAAATCTGTGATCCCTAAATTTCTATGTGACCCTTCAGGGGGTTCCCACTCATTTTGAGACCTCCTGGGATGCTCAACTATTGTTGTGCCTCTTATGTCTAAACTTGAAAGTACTTTTGTGTGCAGTCTTGAAAAAGACGCCTTTTAGAGATCATTTAGATTTAATAACTCAATGCATATTAAGAGATAAACACAGATGTAAAGAGGTGATGTACTTGCAGAGATCAATTGCTACTAATGCCATTAGTAATATTTAAATCAAACAACTTTGCAACTTTTTTTCCTAAGCCTCCCCTATCTCTATGCAATGGAAGGAATAGCCTTGAAGAACAGAAGGAAAAGCCACAACCAAGGCAACAGGCAGATAACCTAGAACTAAGGGGAAATTTCCTGATAGTTAGAACAATTAATCAATAGAACAACTTGCCTCCAAAAGTTGTAAATGCTCCAAGACTGAAAGTTTTAAAGAAGAGATTAGATTAGATTAGATTTATTGGATTTATATGCCGCCCCTCTCCGCAGACTCGGAGATTGGTTAACCATTTCTCTGAAATGCTATAGGGTTTCCTGCCTAAGCAGGAATTTGCACTAGAATAACTTCAAGATCCCTTTCAACTCTATTCTCTTCTATTAAAAAAATCTTAATGTAATTTAAGAATTTTTCTTGGACAAGACCCTCACTTCCCAACTTCTCATGAAAATAAAGGGAGGGTGATATAAAGATCTGCTAAGATTTTATTATTGTGACTTATAATAAAAGCAGTTTTAGCATTCATATTGTTGGTTTCTGTTCTGTTCTACCTTAAAAAGCTAGTAATAGATGACAAAATGGTTTTTATGATGACAGAAAAAATTATTTTTATGAATCCGAAAAACAATTGCTTTCAAATGTGTATCATATTCCTAGGAATGACTCTACTTTCTAAAATAGGATGTAGCAGTTTTCAAAATATGCAGCTTTAAAAAAAAAGCTAATAGAATAATAAAAAAATGAGGAAAGAGCCAATTAATTTCAGAACGCCTCGTGGCTCTGTAAGAGATGCAAATCCATTAATTTCACTGTGTCTGAAAGCTTAATGACTTTCTGCACCTTTGAAATTCCCTAATTTTCTCCCTTCATCATGTTTGATGGGTAGAAAATTTCAGAAAGGGAATATGAGCAGGAAGTTGTTCGAATTTAAAATGATTAAAAACCATTTGAGGAGAAGCTTGGTGTATACAGTTTACTTAAGAAAATTATAGGCAGGAAATAACTGGTAATCTGTTTGATTGAAATGCATTCACAACTATTATCTACTGACACCTAGAAGCAACCAACGCGGGTTATGTTACAAGTAATTTTAAATGCAGAATTTCTGCTGCATTTGTTCTAACTGATGTACGTTTTTAATAAAACTTGTAGAAGTAGGAGGGACAATGCCTCGACCTTTAACAGCAGGAGTAAATTTAAATTAGTTTATTCCTAGAAGCATAAACCATTAATGAAATATACAAACAGCTTCTAACAATACTTCTTTAGTGTAACTAACATTTTTTCTTTATATCCATTCTGCAAATACTATTGACCCACAGCAAATACTGCACAATTAGAATACTGACCAATAAGTAGCTCGTACCTGCTAATGGTAATTGGGACCAGGAGCTCTATTACTAAGTGACATGGTCATATTAATGCAATGATTTATGACAGCAATTCCGGAAGATTCAGTTGCCGTCGTTAGGTGAATCCCACATAGTTACAATGTCCACAGCCACATTGTTGTCGTTTGTTGACTAACGCATTGACTTTGATTGTGAAATAATAATAATAGTAATAATTTATTAGATTTGTATGCCGCCCCTCTCCAAAGACTCGGGGCGGCTCACAGCAATAATAAAAACAATGTTATAGTGAAACAAATTTAATATTAAAAAAGAAAGCATATAAAACCCTATCATATTTAAAAACCAAACAACACATACATACCAAACATAAAATATAAAAGCCTGGGGGAAGATGTCTCAACTCCCCCATTATTATTATTATTATTATTATTATTATTATTATTATTATTATTATTATTTATTAGATTTGTATGCCGCCCCTCTCCGTAGACTCGGGGCGGCTCACAACACAATAAAAAACAGTTCCTGACAAATCTAATTTAAAATTTAAAATTTAAAATAGTTAAAAAACCCCATTTTTAAGCAGACATACCTACAAACATACCATACATAAATTATATAGGTCCGGGGGAGATATCTCAGTTCCCCCATGCCTGACGACAAAGGTGGGTTTAAAGGAGTTTGTGAAAGGCAAGGAGGGTAGGGGGGGGGGTCTAATCTGTTTTTTAAAAATGCCCATGTCTGCTTGATATAATTTTAATTCTTCAAAACCATTAAAAATTAACCATTAAGTCCCATCTTATTTCCAAAGGTAGACATTAGTATCAGTTTTAAATTATAAAAAGAAATACAAATTAAAAGAATACAAGATACCCATCAGCAAATCCAGGCCAGATACCCAAAGTCTATCTGAATAAACATACATTTCCCTATTGACAGAAGGATAATCAGCAAGGAACCAACTTTTCTGCCTGGACACTATTTAGTGAGATTGAAGGGGGGGGGGGCAAAGGACATAATTTAAACAAACAAATAAATATTAATACCTGATAACAATCCCCCGAGAAGAAACTCTCCTATCTATGCATCAAGTCTAAGTCAGTACTTATTTTAGAATTTAAAAACAGTTAAATCTTGATGGGTACAATGAGAATTATCTAATGCCTAGAATGGGAACATACTTACAAAATGGATAATTTTAGAGGCAATGTTACGGTAACTATAGGGTTTGTTTTTGTTTTTTTTTTAATGAGAATATCTCTTAATGGAATATATCCTCAAGCCACCCTCAAGGAACCTAAATTTGAGCTTTACTGATGGCTTTACTACTCAGGAAAAAATACAGCTGAAAGTACTTTTATTAACTGTGTGTGAGAGAAATGCAACTAGAAACAGAGGATTCATTATAGTCAGTTTACCAGAAAGCCTTATCCAAGTTTTCAAACCTCATTCACATAGCATTCCTCACATTTTCTCTTCTCTTGAGAGGAAATATTGAAATGACAGTGACAGATAGAGGGATACTAAAATGAAAAAAAATCTGTTTAAAAATTTCAGAAAGTTAATCCAAAAGCTGTAAATTTATTTTGCAAGGGCAGTGATGAATATGCATTGTATTAAAAAGGGCCTCCTTAATAAACTAACACCAACAAATGTGATATATCTTTTTTTAACTTCTGTACGATATTCACAGAGAGAATATCCTAAAAGAATATTCAGATCATAAGTTAAGACAAAACACTGCAATATCAGTCTCCAACTTTTGATAACGAGTGGTTTTCATATGAGTGGTTAAAACACCAGGCTAGAAACTGGGAGATTGTGAGTTCTAGTCTCACTTCAGTCTCAATGCCAACTCTCAGCCCTGTTGAAAAGAGAAGCAACCCACCTCCAAAATATTGCTAAGAAAACTGAGGGACAAGTTCAGGCAGTCCCTAGGAGTCAACATTGACTTGAAGGCACCAACAAACCCAAAACAAATCCTCATTAAGGTGAAAACACAGAACAAAACGGTATCTCTCTCCTGCACCTCAGTTGATGTAGTCCTGCTGGCTTTAACTTGCAGTATCAAAATGTTAGGTGTTAGCATTTGCAGAGGAAAACCAATACAACTGTTTTTTGGGGGAGAGGGCTTGCAAATGTTGGGTCAAATATAACCCTAACAAGACTAACTGTAGTCTTACTATAGACTTTAGTCTCAGGTCACATTTAATTCTACAAATTATTGTCATAGGATTATATCAGAATCTGCCCATTAGGTAAAGCAAGAACACTGGAAAACTTTTCTCCCAAAAGAAGTTTCAGAACTTTTATACAGATTAAGTAAGAGAAACATTTGCACCCTCATTGCCACAGAGACAATGTTCTGAGTAAAATTAATCTTGGGAGAGTTAAGCTAGAAACCATAAGTGATGGGGGCAGTGGTGGGATTCAAATAATTTAACAATTGGTTTTCTGCCCTAATGATTTCTTCCAAAAACCAGTTCACCAAACTACTCAGAAAGTTAACAACCGATTTTCCCGAGTGGTGGTTGAATCCCACCACTCGATAGAGGGTTTTGGCAAAAGGTTGTTTGAAAAAGGTTGTGGAGAATCTCTCCCATCTCAGAGTGAAATGATTTGAGAGGAGTAGATTACAAGAGAGTAAATTGTTTGTTCTTCTACGCAATGAAAGCAATGCAATCATGCTGGCAATGGGGGAAAAGGCAAGCAAATGAGAGGTTGCCTACATAAAGGGCTTGCTTTTTCTCCCTACCCATCTCTCAGAGCAGAGAGATTGGAGAGAAAGAGATTTCAAGGGAGTACTGTAAACTGTTTGCATGGCATGTCCATTGCTCCTAGTCTCAGGCTGTTGGCAGTCATACTGCTTTCAATGCGTAGAAAGGCAACAGCTTAGTGTCTTGCAATTCTGCTTTCCAATCTCTATGTTCTACAAGGAAGGGGGGGGGAAAACTTAAGCCGGACACAGGATGTGTGTTAACCGAAATGGTGATCACATGAATACAGCATGATGCAAAAGTGGTAAATTCTTGTAAAGGGCCTGTAATGCTATTTTTTTCAGCACCATCATAATTTGGAAGAGTTACTGAACAAATGGTCAGGAAGTATATATATATATATATATATGACTGTGCAGAAATGGACAGATTAACCCAAAAACTCAAAAATAAAGAAGAATCAAAATATTATGAAATCTGGAAAAAAGTTTATGACTGGGTAGAGACAACGAAAAAACAAAAACAAAAACAATAATAATAATAATTTATTAGATTTGTATGCCGCCCCTCTCCGAAGACTCGGGGCGGCTCACAAATGGTAGTAAATAAACAAGATGTTCTTAAAATCATTCCGAGATACAAAATCAAGATCAATCCAATCTGACTTTAGATTAATTGTATGATAGAACAAATGTGTGACAACCGCTGATACCGTAATATTGATATCAAAAGGAAAAAATAGAACTGTTAGGTCAACAGTTCAACGGGGAGGGAGGGGGAACTAGGGGCAACTCTGTATAAAGTATCTTAGAATTTAAGCACAACAACCATACAAATAATAATTATACTCTGAAATGATATAATATGTAAAATACTATATATCTGCTCTTTTTTAATCTTTGTAATAAAAATTATTTTTAAATAGAAAAAAAAAGAAAAGAAAAACTTTGCAGTCAATCTTCACATTTGCAATCTTTGCAGGCCTGGGGAAGAAAGGAAAGCTGAAATAAGATCAGCACAATTGCATTTTTACTTAATGGCCTTGCTTAAAACCAAGTTGCAGTTCTCGATTGTTAACAGGTCTATCAGAGTTTCCAGCAGTATATTATTTTCGTTCTGAACGTTGATTTAAAAATCTCACAGCTATCTGTTAAACTTGCTTCGTAATTCTGTTATATTAATGACCTTATATAGAGCGCTGGTGAGATCACATTTGGAATACTATGTTCAATTCTGGAGACCACACCTACAAAAAGATATTGACAAAATTGAACGGGTCCAAAGACGGGCTACAAGAATGGTGGAAGGTCTTAAGCATAAAACGTATCAGGAAAGACTTAATGAACTCAATGTGTATAGTCTGGGGGACAGAAGGAAAAGGGGGGACATGATCGAAACAGTTAAATATGTTGAAGAGTTAAATAAGGTTCAGGAGGGAAGTGTTTTTAATAGGAAAGTGAACACAAGAACAAGGGGACACAATCTGAAGTTAGTTGGGGGAAAGATCAAAAGCAACATGAGAAAATATTATTTTACTGAAAGAGTAGTAGATGCTTGGAACAAACTTCCAGCAGACGTGGTTGGTAAATCCACAGTAACTGAATTTAAGCATGCCTGGGATAAACATATACACATCCTAAGATAAAATACAGGAAATAGTATAAGGGCAGACTAGATGGACCATGTGGTCTTTTTCTGCCGTCAGTCTTCTATGTTTCTATGATTAAATAAATATTGTACAGCGTGTAATTTCTTTGACTTCATTGAGAACAGACATGTTACATGTGGCTGTCAGAGACAACGTTCCGAGGAAGCCAAAGAAAGGATGTAATATGCCCAGGCATTTCTTGTACTTCAACAAATACAAGACATGTCTAATAACGTCTCTTCTCCAGCTCAGGACCCTTCATCACATCCAAATTGCTTTTTAGTTTTACAACCGTAGCTTGCAGTGTGTTACCAGTCTCAGTAATATTGCACATTTTCTTTCAGGTGGGGTGGGGGGGACCCATCAACTATGTGTCACTTGGGATGAGATTTCAGAAAAGCAGCTTTGTCTCTTAACAAAAAATGCAAATGGATGGGAGAAGAGGGTCATATCCTTTAAAATCCATGAGTCCACGGAGAAGGGCAGCATATGTGTCCAATTAATAAAAATCTCAGGAATCTTTATGTTAAATCACTGCACCGGAGGCTGCTTCAGTATTAACAGGTTTATTTCAGAAGACTTTACGTAGAACAGTTCTAACAATCAACTCCTAACAAGGGCAACGGCTAATCCGTTGCCCTATTTATACCTTTTCTTAACGCGGGAAACTTTTTCTGACAACCGTTTATTTTTGGCGGCAATCTAAACCAAGCCGCGTCTTAACCAATCAGTGATTTTTCCCTTATTTCTTTTAAACGAACATAACACTTTATAAACACATTTGTTCATTTATAAAAACCGCACTATTGGTATGATGTAGGTTTTTTTTGTTTTTTTGTTTTATGCTTAATAAAGGAGCATCCACTGGCCTCCAAAACCCCACCTTATTCTTTTTTCGGGGAATTTAAACATTCAGATCTTTTTTTTAAAAAAAATAGAATATCCATTTTAAAATTAGAAATGATGGGGTTTTATAGAAGTTACAGCTGGAGCTAATTATATAAACCAGAACATTATATTAACTGAAAAAGCTCCGTATGTTAATGTTTTGCTCATGATTTCAAGTCATTTGCATCAAGAGACAACAGAGAAGAAAGCTACATATAGGGAATACTTGCTGCTTCTCCTGCATTCAAGTGAGAATCAGTCATGATTTCTACTGAGACAGGAAGGATTAGATAAATTGCCCTTTTGCCAAATTTCAGATTACTTCTGTTGAAACTGGCAAGCTGGTACATTGATTGATTGTATTTATATGCTGCTCACTCCGAAACGGACTCTGAGCGGATAAACGTAATAAACATGTTGGAAAACAAAACGTGAGATTTGGCTATGGAATCTCTTCCTTGGAATAAAGGACCTGCATTCAAGTGATCATATTCCAGCTCCTCTTCGTTATAGGACTTGTGCTCATATCCAGTTTGGTCTTCCTGAGAACATTCAAGGGAAATTAAAAACAAACGAACAAAAGATTGCCATTCAGATGGCTTTCCCAAAAAACTAATGTTTGCTGGTGAAAATGTGTGACCGAGGATACACTCTCTTTCTTCCTGTTTCATAGTTTGGGGTTAAGATTTGCACTTGCCTTCCGAATTCCCCTCTCCTGGTTTGTTAATAAATGAGTTTAGTGAGTTTCCTCATTGGATATAAAGGAAATGGTGATATAATCCCAGGTAGGGTCTTGGAAGTAAAGTCAACGAATATTGCCCTGCCCAGGTGGACCAGAGAAGAAATATGACCAGGTGAGCTAATTCTAATTTATTGTAAAGCTACTTTAACAGAATATGGCATATCTGAAAGTACAAATCCCTCACCATCTCCTTTACAACCTGAGAAGCTAGAGATGTTCTTTCTGTGTCTTCTTCTCCATCCTTTGAGAGGTTTTGGGCTACTCCATCTCTTATCTGGTCCTTTCCTAAGCAGCATTTTTTCACCCTGTCTCTCAAGATCTTTCTCATTTCCCATTACAACATGCAACAAATGAAGGGGAATAAAAAAGCAGGTATCTAAACTGAACCAGTTTATTAAGAACATTTTTAAAGCCCCACTTTTGAATCTATACTCCCAAACATCATCACAAATTATCTCTACACTTCTCAGTTGTTGCTTAAATTCCTTTTTTTTAAAATTCTGTGTCTGTGATGCATTTCATCAAGTAACATTTAGTGATGAAATTTCTGCTTACATTGAATAAAATCTGTATTAGTATTGAAAATCTCCAAGCATATTTATTAAACTGATAAACTTCTCAGCCCAAAATAGTGATTCTTTAGAATTAAGCTTCAATGTAATAAGATAAGCAAACACATGAAATACAAACAAATTCTGCTGGTGTTTTGCCAGAGTTACTTCACTTTACATTAGACTACAGAAAACCAAAGCAAACAAGAACTCAAGCACAAAATCTTTTCAGAGATTGAATTTTTACATCAGACAACTTAACACATTTCTCCTAACATTCCTGTCAGGGAAAAAGCAAGCATTTCACTTTAGTATCTGCCTGACATTAACTCTGAAGGTTTCAAAATGAAACAGGGATTGCTGGAATTAAATAGACCATTGATGTTTTCTTTCAAGGGTATATAAAACTGGGAGTGGGGGAGGAGAAAAAATGTAATGTTCCAAAGGCTATAATTTTGATTTCTCTTTAAGCTGTTCATAACAGAAAATGTATATGTACAGTACATTAGTTCTTTGGGGCAAGAAATGTAAAATCAGTGGAGCTAAGGATAGCATGCTGTGTGTGCGCGCGCAAACACACACACATATGTATGTTGAGTAATGGCAGAGTTTTGTATCCTAGTGTTTTGCATTAAAGAAAATGTCTTATAATATATAGATTCCGTGGTCATTTATCAGGCCACAATCTAAACAGACTAAATTGATTCTAAGAGGAATGGCAGTAATATTTATGTTGAGGTTTTATGGATCTGTCAAATCTAGTGATTCATTTCGCTCCTTGAACCATGGTTTCCAGTTTTTTTTTTATTAAAACAAAATCTTGACATGGCTCTAAAATTGTGTTTCAGGAATAGTTTAGGGGGGAAATCCTGTATTTCCTCTTTGTGTCTTTCAACTTCTTATATGAGATAAAGTAATGAAAAGTTGCTTCTTTTGTATTTATTCATTCATACAAGTTATATACAGTGTTCCCTTGATTTTCGCGGGTTCAAACTTTGCGAAAAGTCTATACCACGGTTTTTCAAAAATATTAATTGAAAAATACTTTATGGGTTTTTTCCCTATACCATGGTTTTTCCCGGCCGATGATGTCATATGTCATTGCCAAACATTTGTTTGCCTTTAATAAATATATTTTTAATAAACTTTAATAAATAAACAGAGTGAGTAATAATCTAAATGGTTGCTAAGGGAATGGGAAATTGCAATTTAGGGGTTTAAAGTGGTAAGGGAAGGCTTGTGATACTGTTCATAGCCAAAAATAGTGTATTTACTTCTGCATCTCTACTCCGCGGAAATTCGACTTTTGCGGGCGGTCTCGGAACGCATCCCCCGTGAAAATCGAGGGAATAAATAAATAAATAAACACTGTATTTCCAAAATAGAATAAGAGCAAAAAATTCAATCTGATATTATTATTATTATCCAATTTAACAGAATGACTCCTAGGAGTGACTTTTCCCCAACTATAGAAGACTATATTCTTTTCCAAACAGCATTCCTATCTGAATCTTGCATTTATTGGAAGTTACTCCCTCAAGCCAGCTAGGTTCATTTCAGCATTTTATTATGCAAGCATATGGAAGTACCTTTAAACCCATCCACCCACCCTTAAATGATGGTATCCAAAGGGCTAAGCCAAAGGGAGGATTCTTATTTCTGTTTGAAACAGGAATCAAACTGGCCTCAGATAAAATATCCAGAATGTATCTTTTATCATATGAACCTGGGGTTTTATTAAAGTCAGCAACGTTTTGCTATAAATAACACAGCAATGTTTGTACATTTTTGGAGCATTTGCCAAAAAAAATTCCCAAAGATTGCAAGAGGTAAAGTGCTTTTTAGATAAATTGACAAATGCACTCTCCCTTTACCATCTGGTACAAGAACCGTGTTGAAAAGAAAACAAAGTTAAGATGGCATTCTAGTAGATCCTGTGAAGTTTGGCATCCTAGCAAAATCCACCCAGAGTTATATTGAGGTAAGATTGATAGAATAAATGGATGGATGGACGGATGGATGGATGGATGGATGCTGTGAGAATGAGATAGGGGCAAATCTGAGAGATTCCTCTAGCTTATTTGCAAGGCATGAGCTCTGGCAAATGATAAAGCTCAAGAAATAAGTTGAATTAACACTTAATTTAAGAATTATTGTCCCAGCTTTTGTTTCTGCTTTTAAGAAACTTTAAAGTTTCTGCTTTAAAGTTTTAAGAAACTTTAAAGAGCCACAGGCTTCCTTTGCTCAGTCCAATGTCTTGGTGCTGACTCTTTCTCCCAAATGGTTTAGAAACACTATCATGGCTACATCCTCCAACTGAGGCAGGGTTGATGGCTTCCCTAAAATAGAGGAAATGGAGTTGAGGTTCTCCCTTTTAGAGAAAAAAACTGAGGTTCATCATACTCTGCCAGAACTCTACTTGTAGTAAAGATACTTTAGCAAGTAATAGCAAATAGTAAAGGTACTTTAATACTTTTCCAGTCGTATCCAACTCTAGGGAGCAGTGCTTCATCAAAATATTTGAAAAAAGAATTGTCTGGAAATATTTCTATGATCTTCTGGCCTGCAAGGACAGAACGTGTTATCTTCCCAATGAAGTGATACATATTTATCTACTCACCTTTGCATGCTTTTAAACTGCTTAGGTGGGCAGGAGCTGGGGCAAGTAATGGGAGTTCACTCCATCACAGAGTGCTTGGGTGTCAAACCTGGGCTGCCAGCTGTCCTGCTGACAAGCTTATCATTTTTAATCACTGAGCCACCGTGCCTCCTTAGCAGTAACAAAACATATAATAGCATGTGTTCTGCCGGTGTGTTTCAACCGCCCATAATTACAGGGTAATTAGTCCAGGAAGACACACACCACACGATAAAAGGAAAACCCAAATGTTTTTATAAACAGAAAAACAGAAACAGCTCCCTTTTTAAATGTCAAAGGGATTTTCTGGTACACACAAGGCACAGGTTAAATGCAGTCCAATTGCTCACCCAATAACTGGGAAATTGAGTCCAATTCAAAAGTCCAGAAAGTCCACACACAATCTTGAACAGCACAAAAACCACGATCTTGACGAAACAATGATAAACTGCCATGAGGCTAAAACACCAGGTTGCACTTTTATCTGTACCACTAATTACAGCAGCCCCACCCAACCACAGGTGGCCTCATTTTCTCTTGTAATAATCCTTCAGTTGTTGTCGGCTATGCATCACTCTACGCATGTGTGCATGTGTCATTAATTCTTGTTCAGAATCCAAGGATGATACAGATGATTGATCTCCTCCTGGGCTGTCTGCCAAACTCCCCTCTTCCCTGTCACGCACGCTTCCTTGGTCAGAGGAGGCTTCGTCGGCAGATTCCATCAGGAGCAAAACAGGCCTGCAGCATGTGGATGTTTCCCCCACATCCACCTGCACATTCCTTGGGGCAGGAGCTGGGCCAGAGCTAACCACAACAAGCACGTAAGCAAAACTGCACTTCGGAGCTTTCCCTCAGTAGCAACGATCAGCATGTTATTAAATTGGATTAAATTGATAAGCAGAAATACTAGTTATGGCTAGTAACTAATGGGGGGGGGGATGCCCACAAGCATGATGAATTCATTGGGTTTTTGGGCTTTCTTCAATTATGAAATGAAGTAGATAGAACACAAAGGAATTTCCCAACACAATGAGTAAATGGAGCTTTGGAAATTTATCTTCCAAGAGCACATTCAAAGACAAGGCTGTATGACTGATGCTGATGAGCATCACTCAAAAGGTAGAGCAGAATCACCCAACACGTCTTGCACAAAGGAGGAAAAAAATGTAACATTTTCAGTAGGTTAAATAGGTGAATACAACACTACCTTCAATTTCACATTATCTTCTGTTTGGGGCATAAAAATGGATAAAAATGATTTATTTAAACCATAATTGGGTACAAAACGAAGAGAGCAAAGAAAGGTCAATGAAACATCTGCTATTATTAACTATTCCATTTGGATAAATATCTAGATTCCAAAGCTTATTTTTGCAGTGTTAAAATATGATGTGAAAGAATACGATTTATTTACCTGAAAAGAATTCATCCAGCGAAGAGAAGGAGGCAACGAAGCATTGCTCTGAGATAGTACCAATAGAAGTTCCAAACAGGTTTTTGATGGAAATGTGAGAGGAGAGACCCCAGTATCTTCTCTCCATGCATCAGCAAGACTGAAATGAAACAAGAATTCTGTTACCTGTGAATGTAATATGCAGGCAATTTAAACTGGAAAACAATAAATGTTGCTTATAAACAGGTTTAACTACACAGAAATAAAGCAATGGATATACTGCTCTCTTGTTAATAATTGTTCAATTACTTAAGCAATGGCATGTGATCATAAATGCAGAATATAATAGAATAGAATTCTTTATTTGTCTTTGGTGCATATGCTTTCAGTGTACATAAAAGAAAATATACATTTGTCAAGAATCATGAGGTAGAACACTTAATGATTGTCATAGGTTGCCAATTTGAGCCAAGGCCCACTATAAACTGTTATTGATGGTATTTAAGGCCCTGTGCTCAAACACGCCAAATTACTCGGCAACCTAGTTATTTTGGTATACACCATCGAGGGACTTATGTTCGGCAGGGAAGGGATCAGCAAGAGGGGAAGACATTGGAGAGATTGGGAATGTTTTTAACAAGTTTTGTGGTTTTATTAGTTGCGTTTTAGTTAAGTGTGTGTATTGCCTACCGTCTGTCTTCGGTAGTTGTATATGGCTTGCTGTTATTCACGTTGTTAAAAGGGCATTATAAATAAAGGTTTATTATTATAGGGGTCAAATAAGCAATGAGGAAACAATCAATAATAATAATAAAAATCTTAAGAATACAAGCAACAAGTTACAGCCATACAGTCATAAGTGGGAGGGAATGGGTGATAAGAATGATGAGAAAAACTAGTAGTAATAGTAGTGCAGACTTAGTAAATAGTTTGACAGTGTTGAGGGAATTATTTGTTTAGCAGAGCTATGGCGTTTGGGGAAAAACTGTTATCGTGTCTAGTTGTGTTGGTGTGCAATGCTCTATAGCAACGTTTTGAGGGTGGGAGTGGAAACAGTTTATGTCCAAGATGCAAGGGGTCAGTAAACATTTTCACAGCCTTCTTTTTGACTCATGCAGTATGCAGGACCTCAGTGGAAGGCAAGTTGGCAGCAATTGTTTTTTCTGCAGTTCTGATTATCCTCTGAAGTCTGCGTCTGTCTTGTTGGGTTGCAAATCATATTTATTTTTGTATTCCATTTATAGGAGTAGCGAGCTACATGCAATGAAGGCTCTTAAGACGTCATCAATAAAGTTGTTCATCAGAAAGAGAAACTGACTTGAAGGAGACACTAATACTTCAATTTTCAAGTATGATTTAAAATCTTTTTTTAATTGCTTTTCTTGTTGAACAAATCATTTTGTTAAAATTCATAAGTTAATAAAGGGCCCAAAAATACTGGATGGAGACCAGAGCAATAAGAAATGATGAATATGGAGCATAAAAGAGAAGCAAATCAAAGGCATGTTAGGACGTCTTTGCGACTTCTGGGACAATGGCAGGTTGGTTAAAAGAATGGCACAGCTTGATAAAATAGCCTGTTGATTTTCAAGAGCTGTGATGGTGCAGTGGTTAAAATGCAATACTGCAGGCTACTTCTGACCACTGCCGGCTGCCTGCAATTTGGCAGTTCAAAACTCAGCAGGCTCAAAGTTGACTTAGCCTTCCATCCTTCCTGAACTTGGTAAAATGAGGACCCAAATTGTTGGGGGCAATAAGCTGATTCTGTAAACTGCTTAGAAAGGGTTGTAAAGCACTTTGAAGCGGTGTTTAAGTCTAAGTGCTATTGCTATCTTGTAAATAATAACATTCTTTTGTATTTCAAGCATATAATTATTATTTATTTATTCATTCATTCATTCATTTATTCATTCATTTATTTATTGGATTTGTATGCCGCCCCTCTCCGTAGACTCGGGGGGGCTAACAACAGTAATAAAAAAACATCATATAAATCCAATACTAAAACAACTAAAAAACCCTCATTGTAAAACCAAACATCCCTACAAACAAACATACCATGCATGAATTATAAAGGCCTAGGGGGAAAGAATATCTCAGTTCCCCCATGCCTGATGGCAGAGGTGGGTTTTAAGGAGCTTACGAAAGGCGAGGAGGATGGGGGCAATTCTAATCTCCGGGGGGGAGTTGGTTCCAGAGGGCCGGGGCCACCACAGAGAAGGCTTTTCCCCTGAGCCCCGCCAAACGACATTGTTTTGTTGACGGGACCCGTAGAAGGCCCACTCTGTGGGACCTAACCGGTCACTGGGATTCGTGCGGCAGAAGGCGGTCTCGTAGATATTGTCATAACTGTGTAAAGAATGAAATGCTGTAGCTAAGAAGATACAACTAGGGCACATATATCCATGGTTTGGGTTTCAACAAAAACATTTGATATTTGTGGGAAGATAGGGAGAGAAGAGTGGAATGAGTTCAGTTCAAAAGCATCGAAGGATTTGTAATTCTTCCAGGTTTTAGGAAAGTTTTTTTAAAAAAATGCTGTTATTGTTACTTCAGCCACTACCAGCTGACAGGGTAAAAATGATATTTGCTCCGATGGAGTACACAATGAAAAACATCCTCCAAGTATTTGTAAATTGCTTACGCCTCAGCCAGATCCTTGAGGTTTACATGAGTTTATATGCTGAACCCTTTGATTAAAAATGTGTTTGTATTCACCATACTTGGGCAACCTATCCTGCGCATACAATCCCTGCAGAGTGATGTATGATGACAAATCTCACTTCTTCCAACAGCAGCTCATTATACAGCTTTCTGGAGCATGCACTGATGAATAGAGCCCCATTATGGTGGGATGTCAAGAGATTAAAAACCAAAACGTATCAACACTTCTGCCTCTGTTAAAAATAAGCTAAGGCTGACGTTATGAAATTCATCTCCCTCGGAGAAGTGTCTAGCCCAGAGGGGTTGCTAACAATAGTGCAATATTATGAAAGTTAATTACTACTACAACAGAGTGAGTATGCTTTCAAACTTCCCAGAAAAGAATCCAAGCTGGTTAAACAAACAAGAATCCCCAGGCGAATGGAAGAAGATGGAGAAAATGCTGGACACGATGAAAGTTTCCCATTTATCTTGCTGGGGGAAGTAGGAGGTATAAATCAAATCAGATTTTATGTGAATGCTTTTCCTGTGGGGTTCAGATTGCCCCAATCCAATTGGCCAAAAAAAACCCTTTATTTCTTCTCTCTGGCTTCAAAGTCAGAATGCGAGGGCAGGGGTAGGCAAAGTTGGCTCTTCTATGATTTGTAGATGTCAATTCCCAAAATTCCTAAGCCAATCATGCTAGCTCAGGAATTCTGGGAGTTGAAGTCCACATGTCATAAAAGAGCCAACTTTGCCTACTGTTCTGCCGGCGTGTCCCAGCCGCCCGTAATTACAGGGTAATTGGTCCAGAAAGACACACACCACACGACATAAGGGAAACCAAAAGTCTTTATCAACAGAAAAGCAGAACAAACTCCCTTTTTAAATGTCAAAGGGATTTTCTGGTACACGCAAGGCACAGATTAAATGAAATCCAATTTCTCACCCAGTAACTGGGAAATTGAGTCCAATTCCAAAGTCCAGAAAGTCCACACACAGTCTTGAACAGGGAAATAGCAAAACCACAATCTTGGTGAAACTATGAATCAGATAAACTTCCACAAGGCTAAATCAGCACGCTGCTCTTTTTATCTGTACCACTAATTACAGCAGCCCCACCCAACCACCGGTGGCCTCACTTATCTCCCGTAATAATCCTTCAGTTGTTCTCTCCTATGCATCACTCTCCGCATGTGTGGGTCTGTCATAAATTCTTGTTCAGAATCCAGGGATGATAAGGAAGATTGATCTCCTGCTGGGCTGTCTGCCAAACTCCCCTCTTCCCTGTCACTCACGCTTCCTTGGTCAGAGGAGACTTCGTTGGCAGATTCTATCGGGAGCAAAACAGGCCTGTGGCATGTGGATGTTTCCCCCACATCCACCTGCACATTCCTTGGGGCAGGAGCTGGGTCAGAGCTAACCACAACACCTACCCCTGTGCTAGGGTAACCCACTGAATGTGTTTTGTCATGCATTGTTTGACTGTTTTGATGAGTTGATTATTTTTATTGGTCATCTTTTTTTGGCTTTTTTGCTGTTGTTGCTATTTTCATATGTAGGTTTCTGTTTTGTTACTCACCCAGTTACTTGATTAAGGGAGTGGGGGAAAGTTTTCAAAATAAATAAAATAAATCACTGGGTCAAAATGACAACAGAGCTACCCTTGAATTTCTGAAGAAGATATAAAGGTGATATTAATTATAAAGATTTAAGTTATATGAAGCTTTTCAAGAGAGAACCTAGAAAAAAGGAGAAATTTCTTATCAATGATAACAATTCATCAGTGGAACAGCTTGCCTCCAGAAGCTGCAGGTGCTCCATCACTGGAAGTTTTAAAGAAGAGGTTGGACTGCCATTTGCCCAGAATCTAATTGGATAGTCTTTTAATTGAGTTGGAAGCTAATTTTAGGTACCTGATTTGGGGGTAGAGGAAATAAAATGGTTTTCTGAACATTCAAAATCAAGGAAAAAATTCTGAGGGATGTGAAAGGTTACTCTCTATTTGGAGAAAATTGAACGGTGCCAATAAATAGTAAGGGAAAGTTTGAATTAGCTTCAAACATTCTAATGGGGCATTACCTTCAAGAAAATAGGAACCACAGCAGAAGGGAAATGAGGACACAATGAAACTACACTGAACACTGATTGATACATTCACATCATCTAAACTGAGCGTGTGAAATAGAAAACTCAGATGCTGAGTAGAACAGTGGGACAGAACAGAGACCTGGCCAATACTGAGACTAAATAAGGAAGAACACAGAACCGTTTAAATCTAAGATCATTCATAGATGAGGAAAATGTAACCCATGTGAATACATTAAATACATACGGGGTGGACAAAGAAATGGAAACACTTGACATTTTGGCATCATAATGTTTGAACATGTTCAAATCAATCCAAACTTGACATATTTTTATGGTTTTTTTTTTAAAAAAATCTGTTATTTGATATGTTTTTTAAACTACCTTTTTTTTTTTACAGAAATTTAAGGAAATTGGTTATAACCTAGAAATGGCAAACCTCTCAGACTTTCAAAGAGGCCAAATTGTTGGTGCTCGAATGGCAGGTGCTAGTATAACATAAAGTGCCCGAATGTTTGGCGTTTCAAGAGGTAATGTCTCAAAGGTAATGACTGCTTTTGAAAGAGAAGGGAAAACGTCCTCAGCCAAGCACGGGTCTGGTTGAAAGTCGAAGTTGTCTGAGAGAGACCATCGGACTCTAAAGCAAATTGTTAGAGCGGATCGCAAGACCACAGCTCTTAAAATCACTGCAGAGCTCAATAGACACATACAGAACCCAGTTTCCACAAAAACTGTTTGAAGGGAGCTTCACAAATCTGGATTCCACGGAAGAGCTGCAATTAGGAAACCTCTGCTCTCAAAGATAAATGTGTCAAAGTATTTAGAGTGGTGTAGAAACCACCAGAAATGGTCCCTCGAGCAGAGGCAAAATTTGATTTTCTCTGACAAATTATCGTTTACCCTTTTTCTGACCTCCTGCCGTGTTTACGTTTGGAGACAGCCAAAAGAATCATTTCATCCAGACTGCCTTCTCCCAACCGTCAAACATGGCGGGGGTTCAGTGATGATCTGGGGTGCTATTTCTTGGAAATCCACCGGGCCAATGATTTCCCTTCATGGAAGAATTAACATCCATCACTATTTAGGAATTTTGGCCGACTAAATTCATCCTATGGTCCAAGAACTGTTTCCAGAGGGGGATGCCATCTTTCAAGATGATAATGCACCAATCCAAGAGCAAGAAGTGTTAAAGAATGGCACGAGGAACATTCTAATGAATTTCAGCATCTCATCTGGCCACCACAATCACCAGACCTCAACATTATTGAGCATTTATGGTCGATTTTAGAGATTCAAGTAAGAAGTCGATTTCCACCACCATCGTCTCTAAAAGAACTGGAGGGTGCTTTAATTGAAGAATGGGCTAAATTCCTTTGGAAACAATTCACAATTTGTATGAATCAATACTTTGGAGAATTGAGGCTGTATTTGCCACAAAAGGTGGACCAACACCATATTAAAAGATATTTTGATGATTTTTCCAAGGTGTTTCCATTTTTGTGTGGATGGCTAACAAACAGCTTAATAGAAAGGCTTGCTTCGCAGTTATGATGTGATTTACAAATATTATTACATGAAAAGAGGATCACACCAGAATGAATATGTGTGAGATTATTCCACTCCAGACCAGCAGCAGTATGTTAGAGAAAAACAGAATGGCCGGACGGACATGAGTAATGACACCCTGCAATCAATAAACTGGTCATTCTGATGGATGAAGGTACTAGTAGGCCAGTGTCTGGAGATAACTTCCTGGGATTAGAAAACATCACAGTTCTCAACCTCTCTTTTCCAAACAAGAAGTAAAATTGTAATAATGCTCAAGTTTAAATTAAGTGGAAATTACTGGTCAGAATCTAATATAATTTCTGCTATAAGAGAGATTAAGAGGGGCTAATTAATTTAGCCCTTTCACTCCAAGGATGGACTTTAGCTTCTAATATTTTCTCATTGGCTTTCAGTTTGACAGGTGAAAAATATGATGTACGATCGTCCGTTTACTTTTTTTTCATCTACTGCAAAATGTAAATGGCTAGATCACCTTGCATTCTCTGCAATTTTAATTGTTTTTGAGTAGGAATGATTAAACAGGAGGAAGTTTCAATTCTATTGGTGCAACCTGCAACTGAACAATTGTTAGGTAAGGAAAATAACTCTTTTAAGATGTGTCTTGCTGGTTGGAGTGATGGGTGAATAAGTGAGCGGGAAGAGTTCGCTTAAAAGTGAATGAGCCAAAAACCTATATAGTGTGTTAGAATCTAAAAAGATATTGGATTGATTGGTTTGTTTGTTTGTTTGTTTGTTTGATTTATATGCCGTCCCTCTCCGAGGACTTGAGGCAGCTTATAACATATATAAAAAACAACAAATACAATAGGTAAATCCAATTAAGTTAAAAACTAAACAAACAATATAAAATCCCCAGCTTTGTTAAAAATCAGTCATACCCATTTAAACAACAGCCATATAAACATTCGTCGGCCAGAGGGCTGAGGTCTAATCGTCCCAAGCCTGGTGGCATAAGTGAGTCTTAAGACTTTTGCGAAAGGCGAGGAGGGTGGGGGCAGTGCAATTCTCCAGGAGGAGCTAATTCCAGAGGGCCGGGCCCCCCACAGAGAAGGCCCCCTAGGCCTCACCAAGTGACATTATCTAGTTGACGGGACCTGGTGAAGGCCGACTCTGTGGGATCTAACTGGTCGCTGGGATTCATGCAGCAGAAGGCGGTCCTGTAAGTAACTTAACTTCAACCCTGAAGCCATTTTGACCACGTGCTTCCTACCATAAGAATTATTAAAGTTCTGCTCTGATATCAATGGTGCTTATTTTCAGTGACATGGTGCTGTTTCGAACTTTGAGACCCTGTAAAAAGTTTTCCCTGCATATCTGAAACTTGAAATTTTATGAGTTTGGATTGTTTCAGGGGTTCTCTCTATGAGAATTTTTTTGGGGGGGTGGGGGGCTTCTTTCTTGCTGAAAAAAAAGTCACATTTGTACTGTTCCCGGACCGAAAATTCTTCATTTGATTCTGATTTTACTTTCCTGCTCTGTCCTAATCAACAAACAACCCTCCTAATATAGCAGGATAATATGACTCATTCCCAATAACCCAATTTGGACATCACTTTGCTTATCCCATTAATCTCTTTAATCTCTTTACTCATCGCATAATCAACTGTTGATGTTTCTGGGCACTTGTGCTGGAATTGGTGGCCTTTTTATTAAGCTGCAAGCTATTCAATAAACCCATGTAGTTGTTGAAAGACATTACCAGTTACTATGTCCATTGTAGGAAGAGAGACAAATCCCAAACAAATCCCAAACTAGTTTAGGTGACACAAATCAACAAACCATTGTCCAAACTGAGCAATGAAATTATTAGTACTAGAGATGTATTTCAAAACAAGGTTGTCTTCTACTTTTAAATAGATTGTATCAGCTTTACTCCTTTTTGGATTGGACAGAAGGAGAAAATATATTTCTTTTTGGTCTGTCTTTTTTCAGCCACCCAATAAGGTACTCTCTTCATCATGATCCCAATCTGATTTTCTTGAGAGGCAGTAGTCTTTTCCAAATATAATATCATATGAATATATTACAGAAAAAAAATTCAATGGGCATTTCAGTCTGCGGAGAGGGGCGGCATACAAATCTAAATAATAAATAAATAATAAATCCCTTTATTAGATTGTTTTCAAGCAAAAAAGGTTGCTCTTATTAATCTATAAATAACTTTAGAACTTTAAGGTATGCTATCACAATTAAACACTTATTCTGGCAAAATAGACTTTGCATATCTAAAAAGAAAGAGTTCTCTTTGAATTCAAATACTCTCTATCAAATTTATCCCCTTATAACAACAGTGCTGCCTTGAACTAACTTTACTTTACCCACCTAAACACAGACAAAACTTTTTCTCTTTAATAAGAACTTAAAACAAATAATCCCAAATCCCAGTGGGTCTTGTTAAAGTCACCTCATAAAATTTTTACACTCTTGCATGGCTTTGGAGAAGGAAATGTTGACCCAGCAGTTTGAGCTCACACTGACTAATGTCGCCTTGGGGAAGAGGTTGTCAGAATTCATGTGCTCTGCTATTTGAAATGGATATAAAGCAGCCAATTATGATACATCACTGCAAACAGTAGCTAATAACAGATGATTTTTCAGACATAATAATCTAGTTTTCAAGTAAACAAAATTATAAAGGCAGCCCAACTATTAGGAACCTTAGCTGCTTACCTAATAAAAACCACAACTATTATTATTATTATTTATTAGATTTGTATGCCGCCCCTCTCCACGGCACACTGGTTGAAAAACACTGCTTTAGATCTCTGTCAACTACCAGTTCATGTTACAGTTCAGTTAATGGAATAACAGAGTTGGAAGGGACCTTGGAGGTCTTCTAGTCCAACCCCTTGCTCAGTCACGAAACCCTATACCAGTGATGGCGAATCTTTTTTTCCTCAGGTGCTGAAAGAGTGTACGTGTGCATTATCACACATGCACGAATGCCCATGCCCATAATTCAAGGCCTGGGGAGAGCAAAAATAGCTTCCCCCACCGCACGGAGGCCCTCTGGAAGCCAGAAACTGCCTGTTTCCTAACTTCTGGTGGGCCCAGTAGACTCATGTTTCACCCTCCCCAGACTCCAAAGGCTTCCCTGGAGCTGGGGTGAGGATAAAAATGCCCTCCCCTATCCCCCCAGAGCTCTCTGAAAACCAAAAATGCCCTCCCAGAGCTTCTGTGGTGAGCCAAAAATCAGCACACACATGCATATTGGAGCTGAGCTAGGACAATGGCTCAAGTGCCAACAGATATGTCTCCATGTGTTACCTGTGGCGTCCGTGCCATAGGTTCACCATTACTATACCATTTCAGATAAATGCTTGTCTAATCTCTTCTTAAAAACTTACAGTGTTGGAGCACCAACAACTTCTAGAGGCAAATCATTCCATTGATTGTTCTAAATGTCAGGAATTTTTTTTCTCACTTCTAAGTAGATTCAAAGTTTTGGGTGGGAAATAATGTCCCAAATTATTTAGAACATTAGAGCATCTGTTTTATCTCATTATATTGGGATCTGTGAAAAGTAATTTTCTAGCTGTTTTTCGGAAAAGAACTGGAAAGCTTTCCAGTAGTAATATTCAAACCATGGAATGCTTTCTCCAGGTCTGGTAAGGTTAGTGGGAGTAAGACTCCAATTCATATAGTCTTTGATGTATGATCACAATTGAGCCCAGAAATATGGTCATATCCCAGTCCAGTCATTAAGCAAGTCACCATGTGACCGTGCTCAATTTTATGACCATTTTGTGCCAACTGTTAAACAAACATTACAGTCATTAAGTGAAACTACATTATACCCAATGGATGTTTTTTGCCAGAAAATGGAAGTAGAGTATTCATTTCTCTGGAGCTAGTTTGTGATCAATAAAACAGCAGGTTGTTAATTTTAATGGGTCTTGTGTACTTTGACTGTTCATCTTCTAGCTATATTTATTTTTTATTTTTAGCCTGTCCTTGTTGGAGTAAATAACACAGCTTTCCCATTTAATCCAATTAAAGTGTGGTGGGTTTTATTATGTTTCTCTTCTATTTTGTTGTTTTGCTATTGGTATGTTGCCTAGAGCCCGTTAGGACAGGATGGATTATAAGCAATGCCATTAATTAATTATTTTCCGGCAGCTATATTCATCTCATTGATACCCAAAGAAAAATACAGTCATTTCCAATCAGTGATGCAAGCCCACTTTTGACAACAAAGATGGGATTTGGGGGGAAATGTGCTGCTTTCTATACTGCAAGCAGATGAAAAATATCAGCTCAATAAAAGCAACTCTGCCTTTGGAATACACAATGTTTTGAGAGCTCCACGAATGCTTTTGAATGTATTACGAACTTGTTATGTGACATCCTCCTTCATAATGTCTTTTCAAATTACAGAAGCGCTTAGTAATTGCTAGGAGATTTACAAACATCAAGAAAACAAAAAGCCCACATGTTCCCTACTTAATAAGCTCGTTCAATAAAAACGAACGCAGAAGAACATTCATCATTACATTGTGTGGTATACAGTGATGGAAACATGAGTTTCTGGTAAGTGAGTTGTGACAGGATATGGAAAAATTGTGTAGTGTATGATTTCACAGACTAGGTCCCAGTAACTTCTCTGTGCAAATTCTGGACAGGAATCTATAAACATCCTGAATGAAATTCACAGAATTATTTTTATTTTTATTTTTTTTGGGGGGGGGGTGTTGGCACATTTGGAACTACAGTAATACCTCGTCTTACAAACTTAATTGGTTCCGAAAGTAGGTTCGTAAGGCGAAAAGTTCGTAAGACGAAACATTGTTTCCCATAGGAAACAATGTAAAAGCGATTAATGCGTGCAAAAAGAAAAAAAATCGCAAAATGGCACTCCGCTGGGCGCCGCCACCGCCTGGCTGTCACCTTTTAAAACAGCCGGGGGGCTTCTCGGCAGCCTCCGGAACCCGAACTCGAACCTGAACTTCCGGGTTCGGCATTTGGGAGAACGCTGAAAAGCCCCCCGGCTGTTTCAGAAGGTGACAGCCTGGTGGCAGCGCTTCTCGGCGGCCTCCCGAACCCAAACCCGAAAAGTTTGGGTTCAGGTTTGGGAGAACGCCAAGAAGCCCCCCGGCTGTTTTAAAAGGTGACAGCCGGGCGGCGGCGCCCAGCAGAGTGCCATCTTGCGATCTGCGGTGGGTTTGTAAGCTGAAAAAAGTTCGTAAGAAGAGGCAAAAAAATTTCGAACCCCGGGTTCATATAACAAGGGGTTCGTATCACGAGGTACCACTGTATACAGAATTTCTTATGAGTACTCTCACAAAATGGATGCTATGAAGTTTGTGGCCACAACTCACTTACTCGAAAGCAATCTGGGGGAGGGCTACCTGCCCCCCTCTTCTATGTTGCTCTAAGCCTCTGTTTATTTGGGGGGGGGGGAGTGAATATATTTTCAAACTAAGATTGAGCTGGAATCAGCCACTATTTTGATTTCCTAAAAAGGCTTCAATATACACAAGCATTCTTTAAAATATCTAAAAAATAAGGTCAAGAAAGAAATGACCCCATTGGTTATCTATTGTCACTAGATTGCCTACCCTTTACATAAGCGTTCAAATCAACTACCCCTAATCTAGTATTTACCAGGTGTACTGAGAATATAGTACAACTCTTTGGATCTTGAGTCATGACTTCTGGGCCATATTAATTAGGAATCCTGGAAAAAGTTTGCATTTACATCCACAAATCTGTAATTACTAATTTTCTTATAAAACTAGTCCATAAACCTTATACTGTAAATACTTTCACAAGCCCATTATGAATAGGAAAGAATCCCCAAAATATCCAGTATTTGAAATACATCAATTTGCAGATTTCTTGCTTATGAAAAAATATATTTTGGCTGTCCTAAGCTACAACTTCTCCAATAGATGGATGCTCAGACACTGTTTAATAATCTGAAAAAAAGAGCTCACTAACTCTCAAGACAATGTCTTTTACAATTAATTCTTAGTAAAATATCTGTGCCAACTTCAAGCCTAATAAAGCATAAATTAATAAATACTTTACATAATAGACTTTGAACAATCCTGTCTCCACATAATCTCTACTTTTCCCAGGAAAAAATACCCATTTTTTTTTCAACTACATCTCTCTGGATATTCTATAGCTCATCACACTAGCCTAGGGAGAGGAAACAAGGCATGTTTCATATTTTTAGAGTCACAATTCTTAAAATATCTGAGTGACCATCATAGATAGGATTTTAAGGACTAACAACATCTTATAGATTCAAGAGACACTATTCTCTCGTTGTTGTAAATTCCTGTTTTCAGCAAGTGTTAAGTTTTTTAAAAATAAAAAGTTTTCTTTATTTAGATAAAAACACACATAAACAAACATAGACAAACATTTAAAAAAGACATCAGATGCGTAGTGGCTTATAACTTATTACATATTATAGTGATTCCATATTACCAACACATATTATTATTATTATTACTATATACATAACAGCGTTTATAGATTTTGCTTAGATGACTCTTTCTCTTTCTATCTCTATCATTTAATTTGTTTGACTATTTTTGGTTGCTGTTGTTTTTCTAACCAGTAATAAAATTTGCTCCAGCTCTTATAGTTTCCTGTCTCATCTCTTTCTTTTAGTTCCATTGTTAATTTGTCCACTTCCATGCAAGTCATAATCTTTTCTATTAAATAGTAGTCTTGCTGCTGTTATTATGTGCAGAATTAAGTACATTGGGTTTTTTCATATTTTCCATGGGTTATTCCCAATAAAAATTTGGATGTTTTTTCTATCTTCACTTCTAATATTTTCTCTAGCTATTTTTGAATTCTATTCCAGTATATGTTTGCCTTGCTACAGAACCACCACATATGGTAATATGACCCATTAGTTATCTTATACTTCCAACATTTTGGAGAGTGTTTATGATCAATTTTAGCTAATTGCATTGGTGTTTTGTGCCATCAGTAGAACATTTTATACCAATTTTCTTTATATGTTGTGGCTAGTGTCAATTTTTTATTTCTGCTCCAAAGTTGTTGCCATTCCTCTAAGTTAATATTATAGCCAAAGTTTTGTGTCTATTTCATCATTGTCTCTTTGAACTGTTTCCTTTCCATTTTGTAGCTTAGCAGATATTGGTAAAGTTTTTTTATTGATTTCTCATCTGGCCCCAGTAGTATTTTATCTAACGTTGTTTCTTTCTCTATTCCTTGAGCAAGTGTCAGTTTTTGATATGAACGCAGATGCCCAGATTTCAATAAAATTCCAGGATGTATGAGGTATGAAGAAGGTTTTTTTTTGTTTTCTTAACTTCTTTGTACAGTATTGTTATTTGTAATTTACATTGTTGTAAGTCACCCTGAGTTCTTCGGGATTGGGCGGCATAGAAGTCTAATTAATTAATTAATTAAACAAATAAACAAACAAACAAACAGATAAACAAACAAACACACTATAGTTGCTTGGTTACATATTCTAAGGTGCTATAAATCATCTCTTAAAACAGTAAGAATAGGAAATAAAGATTTTACACAAATATGAATTACAGAGGATGTTTAAAAATAAAAAGGCAGCTATATTTTTAAAAAACTATTGACAAGAATCCAGCCAACTTATCAGCTGTTTTAAAACGTTCTCCATTGTGGTCTGCTGTTTCCAGATTAATGGTTTAATGGTTCTTTACTACATTACATTAAACATAAATGAAACAAAAATATTCTCTTGTTAAAATCTCAGAATTCAAATCTATTAAATTAAGCAGAAAATTAACAGAAAAATAAAAAACCAAGGGTACTAACATTTGCATTCATTCAACTTTCCTAGGTCATACTTGTTTACTTTAAAAAGCAACTCATTAGAGGACTATGTGTAAGCATCCAAAAGCTGGTGAAAATAGCCTGTTAATCAATTTTAGTTTTTACACACGTTATTGTGCACACCTAATACAGAAAAGAACATTTCATTTCTATTCATGTTTGTAAAATTAGAGTAGATGAATTGGAGACATAGCAGTTTTCTGTAACGTCTCCAACCCTGAGAAATTACATTCTTTTAGTGATAAGCTTGTCCCAATGTGATGGTTTTTAAGGATGTTTTATATATTGAATTGTTCTGGAAGGGCTTTGGGTGAGTTACTGTTGTTTTGCTAGAGTTGGTTGATATTTCATTACTATATTAATGCTATTAATGTGGCGTCTACAGTAATATTGATTATAATTTGTGTTCTGTATTATTAGTTAGGGTTTGTTCTTATCATAGGCATTTTAATTTTAATGTCTATGAAAAGAACAAACCCTAACCAATAATATCAAAACACAATTAAATGATGTTGTACAGATTTGATATCCATGTTTTATATTATTTATCTATCTGAGTTACATTGTGGATGTTTGTTCTGAATGGGGACAGTAGCATATAAATTCATATTCATACACATATGTATACACCGCACAATAACTTAGAATGACTGAAGAAATTTGTGAAATAGATTTAAGAAGACACTGGATTTCAGAAATTATACCATATAAAACATTTAGGAATGAAGATAATTTATTGCAACGTTTTTAAAAAATAAATATGCAGAATCAGTACTTACTCCTTGTTTCTGTTCTCAGTACAAGGATGGTAAAGAACTTTAACAGCCTTATGAATCTCAGCAGGCCTCATAGGAGATGACAGCTCAGGTTCAAATAATGTAAAAACATTTTTGGAAACTGGGTTTTCTGACATTTCTACCATCAGCGTGTCACAATTCAGTACCCAGATCTAGGAATAAGAGACATTCTTACAAGTCACATTTTAATGGGCTTAATCAACATACAGAATTTTACTATGTTCAGGTTTATTTATTTATTTATTTATTTATTGGATTTGTATGCCGCCCCTCTCCGCAGACTCGGGGCGGCTAACAATAATGATAAAAACAGCATGTAGAAATCCAATTAATAAAACAACTAAAAACCCTTATAATAAAACCAAACATACACACAAACATACCATGCATAACTTGTAATGGCCTGGGGGAAGGAATATCTTAACTCCCCCATGCCTGGCAGCATAAATGAGTCTTGAGTAGTTTACGAAAGACAGGGAGGGTGGGGGCAGTTCTTATCTCCGGGGGGAGTTGGTTCCAGAGGGCCGGGGCTGCCACAGAGAAGGCTCTTCCCCTGGGGCCCGCCAAACGACATTGTTTAGTCGACGGGACCCGGAGAAGGCCAACTCTGTGGGACCTTATCGGTCGCTGGGATTCGTGCGGTAGCAGGCGGTTCCGGAGGTAATCTGGTCCCATGCCATGTAGGGCTTTAAAGGTTGTTTATTAGCAAGCGCAAATAGAAATAAATGAAAGTGGAACTATTATTAAGCACCGGAAACAAATTCCTTGTGCATCCAATCACACTTGTCCAATATAAATTAGAATTATATTCTGTTCTGTTCTATTTTACTCTATTTTTTTTCCTTTTCTCACATAAAAGACTTTAGACGCCACTATTACTACTACTACTACTACTACTACTACTACTACTACTACTACTGACCCGGTTTTGGAGTTCTGATGCTTGCCCACAATTCCTTGATCACATGACACATTTTGGGCACTTGGCTACCAGCTCACCTTTAGAACCAGTTGCCGCATTCCAAAATCACATGACTCTGATTTATGATGGGGTTTGTTTTTGGTTTTTTGCTGGTTTCCGCCCTTTTTGGACATGCTAGCAAAGAAACCCCTTAGAAATACATGGGTTTGTTTAATGACCATTGCAAAAAAGTGAAAGAAAATCAGGTCTAGCTTATTTTTTTCTTTTAAAAAAATTAATGCAATTTAATTGATAATGTAAATCTGTACCTTTAGCTTTTATATTCTATTTTTGTTTCAGAATTTTGGTAGTCGCCTTATGTAACAGCCAGCGTAGAAAAATGGATTAAGAGAAAAATTCGAATAAGAGTAGAAAATAGATTATAACCTAACCACTCATTCAAATCAAATAAACCAACACCTTATGGCTATCATGACTTATGATAGAAGTTCCGGATTCGATTATGGTTATATGTCAAAGGTTACCTATACCTAGTTTTTAAAGCTCGTGTGCTCTCTAAAAATGCCAGTTACTAGCTTTCTTTTATAGGGGGAAAAAATCATTTGGTTGTTTTGCTAAAAGGTAAAACAGAGACAAGGATATTTCAAAGCTTCTATAAAAGCTTTTGTTCTTATTTCAGAACTGTATAAAATGTGCTCTTAAAATTAAAACAGAACTGATGGTTTTACCACTGATGATGAGCCCCTATTATATGTTGGAAATGCTCCCCTACACACCGTACCCCATGACTTCCAGATCCAACTAGCATTTTACTATTGGTGTTGGAAAGATAAAACAGAATCTGCTTAGCCAGGAGATAAGATCAAGTTATGTGGTTGGAGGATTCTGAAGTTAACCAATGGAACTCTTTTTAGAAAAAGAAACGGCATTGGTTTATTTGATTTGAATGAGTGATTAGGTTATATTCTATTTTCTACTCTTACTCGAAAGAGTTCCTTCTGCAGAACTTAATAGCAGGGTAGGTCTGTAACAAAGAGGAAGCAGTTTCTAATAGACAACACTAAGACTCGTGACTTACCAAAATATAGACTGTGCCATCCATTCCTTGGATACTGAACCTAAATGTGCTTCTAGAAAATGTGAGTTCCATGAAGCATTTGGCTACAACAGCCTGTATAAAGGAAGACCTGTTTGGGAGCAGAAAATACAATTTTATATACGGTATATGAAATAGCAAGCAATATCATTACAATGATACCTCGTCTTACGAACCCCTCGTCATACGAACTTTTCGTGATACGAACCCGGGGTTTATGATTTGTTTGCCTTGTCTTAAGAACCATTTTGACCTTACGAACCCGAGCTGGGGGCGTAGGCTCTCTTACTGCTCACACGCTCTACCATGTGCTCTCTTACAGCGGCAGAGATGCTACTGCCTTGTGACTGTCACTGCCGGAATTTCATATTTGCTTGCCACCCCGCTGGGATTTCCCGCCTCCTTTTGCTTGCACCGGCAGTCCCGAGGCGGGGAATCCTGGCCGTGGCAAGGACACGCGCTTCACCTCAGACAAGGCTCCCTGGCTCGCCCCGTCACTCTAAAGCAGCAAAGCCCCCCCCCCCATTGCTGCTTTTGCCCGGTCCTCCGTGGGGGGGGAGCCGTGCCTGAACCTGGAGCCCGCTTGCTCGCTTCCTCTTGCTTGTTCCACCGCGGCTCTTCCCCCCCACGGAGGACCAAGCAAATACGGCAGCGGGAGGGGGGGGGCTTCGCTGCTTTAAGGCGACGAGGCGACCCAGAAAGAGCCAGGGAGCTTTGCCTGAAGACGAAGCGTGGGTCCTTTCCACGGCCGGGTTTCCCCACCTTGGGACTGCCGGTGCAAGCAAAAGGAGGCAGGGAATCCCATTTGCCCCGCTGGCATTCCCTTCTGGGAGGTTGTGTTTGGCTGAGTTCCATCAAGCTCATCTCTTTCTCTCTCTCTCTCTCTCCTTCTTCCCTCCCTCATTCCCTCTCTCCCTCCCCCCTCTCCCTTCCTCCCTGCCTCCCTCCTCCACCTCTTCCTCCTCCTGTATTCCGCCTCCCTCCCAGCCTCCAGGCCACATTCGCCTTCCTCTGCCGCCACCGGCGGCAATCTCCTCCTCCTCTTCTTGCTTCTTTACAAGATGACAGCCGGGCAGCGGCACAAAGGCTGGGGGTGGCAGGGGTGTGTGGAAGAGATCCATGGGAGAACTGGGGGGAATCGCGGCCACCACCCCGTGGAAAGGACCTGGCTGGAAAGCTCCCGAAGGTGGACTTTGCACACACACCCCCAGGAGAGCAAGCAGCAGGCTTGGCCTGGGGTCTTTCCCCTAGGGGCAAAGGTGGTGGTCGTGGGGTGGCTTTGCTGCAGGCGGGTGTCTAACCACCGCAGCTCCCCCCAGTTCTCTCGCGGACCTCTTACACACACCCAACTCCCCCAGCCTCTGCACTTTTGTTTCGGCTTCTGGATGGATTGGAGGAGCTAAGTGGCCGGAGACCTTCAATGTAAAAGGAATCAATGTAAAAGTGCCGGTGGTCTGGCAACATCTCCGACCGCTTAGCTCCTCCTGTCCATCCCAAAGCCGAAAGAAAAGCACAGAGGCTGGCGGATGAAGGGTAGATGAACAGAGTGGGACCAGAGGCAAAGCAAGGAAGTGGTAGCAAAATTTGTCTGTGTGAGCCCCAGTCACCCATCGCCCACCACCCCTTTCTGCGAGAAGCCCGCGAGGGGCCAAAGCCAGGTGTGGGGAAGGGCGGAACCTCTGGTTTCGGGCTGGACAGGAGGAGCTAAGTGGCCAGAGACATTGCCAGCCCACCGACAAGGGCAGCCATGGCTGAACAAAGCCAGGAGCAGAAAGGTAAAACGACCCTTCCCGGAGACCTGCACAAAGCCAGGAGCGGGGCAGTTAAGCCCTTTCCCAGCACTAGCGGAGGAAGCCAGTGCTCCACCAAGGGATGCCCAGTCAGCCGGCAGCTACCTGTCAGCCTAAGCTTTCATCGCCTGCGAAGAAGCCGTGGAACAGAGCAAATACCTTCAGGAGTGTGGAGGCCCTTGTTGAATTGTTTGCTCTGTTCTGCGGCTTCTTTGCAGGCGACGAAAGCTTAGGCTGACAGGTAGCTGCCAGAAAACCCCTGGGCTCCACCGAAGCCCCTGCCACTTCTGTGAAGGCTCCGTGCTGCTCAGGACGCCGGGGTGGCAGCGCCTTGTCGCACAGAATGAAAAGCTGGGTTCTGTCCTGCGATCTGCTCTGCAGACACCAGTCGCTCTCCTGCCCAGCGCGCTCTTCCAAACACCCCGACTCCCCCAGCCTCCGCGCTTTTACATTGATTCCTTTTACATTTAAGGTCTCTGGCCGCTTAACTCCTCCTGTCCATCCAGAAACCGAAAGAAAAGCGTGGAGGCTGGGGGAGTCAGGGTGTGTGGAAGAGGTATGCGGGAGAACTGGGGGAGCTGTGGTGGCTAGACACCCGCCTGCAGCAAAGTCATCCCGCGACCACCACCTTTGCCCCCAGGGGAACGACCCCAGCCCATGCCTGCTGCTTGCTCTCCCAGGGCGGGCGCAAAGATCACCTTCCACGGGGCGGTGGCCGCGGCTCCCCCCAGTTCACCCGCGGACCTCTTCCACACACCCCTGCCACCCCCAACCTCTGCGCCGCCGCCCGGCTGTCATCTTGTAAAGAAGCGAGAAGAGGAGGAGGAGCTGGGCACCGATGGCAGCGGAGGAAGGCAAATGCAGCCCAGAGGCTGCGAAGGAGGCGGAATACGGGAGGAGGAGGAGGAGGAAGAGGTGGAGGAGGGAGGCAGGGAGGAAGGGAGAGGGGGGAGGGAGGAGATAGAGGTTTCTGCTTGAAGTTACTAATAGGGGTGGCGGCACAGTGCGAATCCGGCAAGGGCTTCCGCAACCTTTGGAAACAGCCACTCCAACATTTGGGTGCTTTTTCCTCCTTTGGATCGCCATTCTTTTGAACCCTAGATAGAGTTCGCTGCCTCCCGGGGGCAGATGGAATTGGAGTAGTGCCTGCTGGCCGGTCTCTGGCCCGGCTGCAAAACTGCAGGATATGATCCGTGGGTCATTTCCACAGCCTTTGATGTAAATCCCTCCCCTAACATTTGCAGGACATGCCGAGGCTTCCCAGCCTCACTTCTGGGCGCCCGCCTCCCACTCTGCCCTGCTAGAGGGGGGAAATCAGACCAAATCTGAAGCCGCTGCCGGATTCCCGCAAGACGATCCTAGAACTCCAGTGGGGCCTCCCAGACACAAAAAAATCAGAGAAGACAGACGTACAAATGGCCCGTGCGTTTCCCTCCCTTCCCTTCCAGTCATTGCAGCCGGAGAGTAACTGTTGACTTTTCGGTCTTTGTGGAAGGCCAGGTAGCTTCCCCCACATGTCAATCCACCCACGAGGCTCCCTCCAGGCAGCCTGCGCTGTCTCCTTCCCCTGTCTCCCATCCCTTCCTCCACCCACCCCCGAACAAGGATCCGAATGCTGGCAGTAATGAGGCAAAAGGGGTGAATTTTCGGCTTGCATGCATTATTGATTCCTTTTTTTTTTTTTTTTTTTTTTTTTCAAATCTTTTTATTAATTTTCTTTAAAATGACAAACAAACTTACAAACATTTAACATACATTGTAGGGATGTATCATCCCTGCTCTTCTCAAAAGTATAATTGCAGATACAGAAAAAGGAATACACAATTGAATATCTAATTCAATGCTACTAATACAAAAAATATCTAGTAAAAAAAAAAATTAACTGTCATATAAAAGTTTCTAATTAATTTCAAGTCAAAAAATCTTTAGAAAAAACAAATTTCTATTCTATCTATGTAAACTAAATCTAAGATAAATCTTAATAAGAAAAGATCATCTAAAATATCTACTCTTCTTTCTTTATTTTTTTATTCTTATCTATCCATTCATAAACATTGTTCCATGTTGCGTAAAATTTGGTTTCTTCCTGTTCATTCAAGCGTCTTGTCATCATGTCCATTTCCGCGCAGTCTAATATTTTTGCAATAACTCCCTCTTCTTTGGGGATATCTTCCCCTTTCCAATTTTGCGCGTATATAATCCTTGCCGCTGTAAAAATATGTATAATCAAGTACAAAATTTCTTTTTTATAATTTTGGTTAGTAATTCCTAGCAAACAAAACTCCGGGGTGAAATCTATTTTCTGCTTTGTAATTTCTTTTGTCATTTTTTCTATCATTTTCCAATACATTTTAGCTTTATTACATGTCCACCATTGATGATAATAGGATCCTATTTCTTTCTTACATTTCCAGCACAAAGGTGATGTCTTTGGGAACATTTTTGCTAATCTACTTGGTGGGAGATGCCATCTATAAAACATTTTTATTTGGTTCTCTTTCAAAGAAACTGATTTAGTCATTCTCCAATTGCACATCCAAACTTTCTCCCATGTATCTAAATCAATTTCTTTACCTATGTTTCTACACCAATGTATCATACTATCTTTTAATGTTAATTCAATATTCTTGTGGGTAATCAAATATTTATATATTTTTCCAATTACTCTGTTGTGGTTTATAGTGATTAACTCACTTAACAGGTTTTTACTTTTGTTAAATATATAGAGTGTACTATCTTTCTGGTATCTGGATCTAATCTGTGCGTAATGCCACCAATCAATTTGTATCCCTTCATCTTGTAGTTTAATTCTAGATTTTAATTTCATTTGATTGTCTAACAAATCTTTATATCTTATATTTCTTGAGTCATTAATAGAATTTGGATGTATTATTGCGTCCAGGGGGGTAACCCAATCTGGAATTGTTAAAAAGTGGTTTTTCTTTATGTCTTTCCAGACATCAAATAAATATTTTCTCAGCGTGTGTCTTTTAAAGTAAGAATGGTTTTTATCTTTATCGTACCACACAAAAGCATGCCAACCAAGCATGAGGTCATGTCCTTCTAATATTGATGTTCTCATGTCCTCTAAAGTTATCCAGTTTTTAATCCATGTTAAGGCGGCTGCCTGATAATATAGTTTCCAATTTGGGAGCGCAAAACCCCCCCTCTCTTTTATGTCTTCTAACATATTTATCTTAATTCTTGCCTTTTTCCCTTGCCATAGAAATTTTTTAACCACATTTGTTAAGTTTTTAAAAAAGTTAGCCCCTGGATTGATTGGGATCACTTGAAATAAAAATAATACCTTAGGTAAGATATTCATCTTAATCGTAGCAATTCTTCCCAAAAATGATATTTTTAGATTGTTCCATATTTCTAGATCCTTTTTAATTTCATTAATTAATTTTATATAATTATCATTTTTTAATGTTATTGTTTTGGCTGTTAGCCATATTCCCAAATATTTTACTTTTTTAACTATTTGCATTCCAGTAATACATTCTAAATTGCTTTCTTGTATTTTACTCATGTTTTTAGTTATAATTTTTGTTTTATTTTTATTTATTTTCAAACCTGCCACCTTGCCATATTGTTCTATTGTTTGGATTAATCTTGGTGCTGTGACTAACGGATCTTCCATTATAAAAGTCAAATCATCTGCAAAGGCCTGGACTTTGTATATCTCTTTTCTAACTGTTAAACCTTTTATCTTTGGATCTGATCTTATTTTTATTAAGAGTGCTTCTAAAGTCATAATGAAAAGAAGAGGTGATATGGGACATCCTTGCCGCACTCCTTTATTTATTTTAAACGCTTCTAATTGTTCATTGTTTAATATAATTTTTGTCGTTTGTTCTGAATAAATAGCGTCTATTAAATTAACAAATTTGGGGCCGAATCTCATTTTATTTAATTGCATCTTTATAAATGTCCAATTCACGTTATCAAAAGCTTTTTGCGCGTCTAAGAACATTAAAGATAATGTTTTATCTGAATGTTGCTCATAATACTCTAATACATTAATGATTGTCCTAAGATTATTTTTAATTTGTCTACCTGGAAGGAAACCATTTTGGTCTGAGTGAATTTTGCTGTTTATCACATTTTTCAATCTATCTGCGTATATTGCTATAAAAATTTTATAATCTACATTCAATAAAGATATTGGTCTATAGTTTTTAATTTTTTCTTTTGGTGTATCTGGTTTATGAATTAAAGTTATCAAAGATTCCGACCATGATTTAGGAATTTTACCATCTACTCTACATTCATTAAAAATTTGGAGCATATTATTTCTTAATACTTCATTTTCTATTTTATACCACTCTGCCGGGATAGCGTCCGGTCCCGAGGCTTTGTTGTTTTTCTGCTTTTTAATAACTATAAGGAGTTCTTCCATCGTTATTGGACTCTCCATCTTTTCTTGTTGCTCTTCTGTTATTTGTGGTAACTCTGCACTCTCTAGGTATTTAAATACGGCTTCTTCTTCAATATTATCATCTTTATACAATTCTTTAAAAAAGTTTTGAACTATATTTGCTTTTCCCTCTGGGTCATATTTTATTATTCCATCTTTATCTTCTAATTTTCTAATTAATTTAGATTGTCTCTGCTTTCTCAGTTTATATGCTAACCATCTACCTGATTTATTGGCATGCTCAAAATACTGTTGCTTAGCTTTCTTTATTTTTTCCAATAGTTGATTTTGTTCTTGTAATCTAATTTTGTGTTTAATTAAATTTATTTTTTTCCCCAAATCTTTATTTTTCACATTTTGTTGTGATAGAAACTCTAGTTGTTTTAATTCATTTATTAATTGTTCATATTTTCTTTTTCTTTCTTTATTATATTTTGCAGTATAGGATATTGTTAATCCTCTTATGTATGCTTTGGTTGCATCCCACAAGTTCTGAGGGGTGGTGTCTGTATTTTTATTAATTTCAAAAAATATTTTTAATTCCTTTTCCATCCATTCTTTATATTCTTTCTCTTTCAAAATATTTCTATTCATTTGCCAATTGCGATGTTTTTTAATATTTCTCATATAGACTATAACTGGATTATGATCTGCCCAAGTATTAACATCTATTTCTACGTCTTGTATGTACTCTGCTGTTGTTTTGGGAGCCCACACCATATCTATTCTAGTCCAAATTTTGTGGGGGTTTGAGTAAAAAGTATATTGCCTGTTATGAGGATGCCTTTCCCTCCATATATCATTCAATAGCAATTCTGCTTTCATTTTTTGGAAAGTTGAGGGCAGTAAATTCTTTTTTTTCTTTTTACAACTTTTCTTCACCCCCGAATGGTCTAATTGTCTATTTGTTATGGCATTAAAATCTCCAATAATTAACATATTTTCCAAATTTAATTCTAAAATTTTTTGATGTAATTTTTCATAAAATGCAATTTGGTCATCATTTGGGGCATATATAGAAACAATAGCAAGCGATTTGGGTTCAATATCTATCTGGACAATCAAAATTCTACCTTCATCATCACTATATAGTTGTTTGGAATTTATAGAACTCTCAACATACATTGCCACTCCTCTTTTCTTTTGGTCTGCTAACGCAGCATACATCTTTCCAATTTTATTATTTAACAATAAATTCCGATTACTTTTTTTTATATGCACTTCTTGGAGTATCACAATTTGAGCTTTTTGATTCTTGATTTTGGAAAACATTTGTTTTCTTTTTTTTGGTTCATTAAGTCCATTGACATTTACTGAAAAGATTTTTAAATCTCTCAATGTAATCATTTGTTGTATTTCTTGGTTTCGCGTTGAGGTTGCTTTCTTCTGGCCCCATGGTCCTGGTCCTCCACTTGTGCAAGTGCCCCCATGGCTTCGGCCTGCATTGCTTCCAGTTCTTTTGTTATCTGTTCCATTTCGCATATTCCACTGTTTTCATAAAAGTCTCTTGCTTGGTCTAGATTCTCCAATTTATATCTCGTTGATTTCCATGTCAATGATAGACCTTGTGGAATAAGCCAGCGAAAAGTTATGTTTTCTTTGATCAGAAGTTTGGTCAAGAAATGATAGTCTCTTCTAATCTCTCGAACACGTCTTGGGATTTGTTTTAATATTTTTATTTCTTTGCCTTGGTGTTGTAGTTGTCCCGCTCTTGACCAATGCAATATATCATCTCGCATGCTTTTTCTTACAAATTTGATGTGAATCTCGCGTGGAAGATTAAAACGGCGAATATAGCTGTTAGAAATTCTGAAGACTTCATCGATTTCTCTTTTTATGTCATCTGGGTCCATCTGAAGGATTTTCCCAATAATGTCAGCCATAATGGCCTTTAAATCTTCATCTTTTTCTTCTATTACGTTTTGAAATCGAAGTCCATATGACGCACGTTGCATTTCCAGATGTGTAATTGATTCATCATACCCTCTGTAACGTGAAGCAGCTTTGTCCTCCAAGTGACCAATTCTTTTCTCCACCTTTTCCGCCTTTTCTTCCACTGCCTTCATTCGTACTTCATTATCTTGCAAGGCTTGCTTAATCTCCTTCATCTGGTCTTTCATTTCACCTGTGTCAACTTTCATTTCCGCCATCTCTGCTTTAATTTCATCTCTCTGTTGTGTTGCGTCTTGTTGAGATTTTAGCATAAAGTCATTTAATGTTGTTAATGTCTCTTGGATTGAAGCCAGAGATGGTTGTTTCTCCCTGTCCTTCTCCTTGGTGAACATAGTTGCAGATAAAGTCTGCTGTGCGGGAGATGGATGTGGTGAACTTTGCGGGGAAGAAATGACAGTTGTTTGCTTCTTGATTGTTTTAGTATGGGTGGAAGAACTTGACATTTTCAAATTTAAATTTAGTGGTATTTTATGTTAGCAAAATGTAAAGAGATTCTATAAATTCCAAACCCACAGTAACAGTTATACTAAATCAATAGCAATTAATTAATAGCAATAAAAGTTCTAATTCAAATAAAAGGCTAAATTTCAAATACACTTAAAATTTAAAATATATCTAATTAATGCTCAACTTATTTATTCTTATTACTCTAGTCAAAGTTTATATCAAGAAGATGTGAAGAAGAAGAGGGGGAAAAGGGGAAGAGATTAGTTTAGCACAGCTGCAAAGATAAGGAGAAAAAGTCAGCAAAGTGAGAAGGAGGGTAAAAGCATGTGAAGAAAGGGGACAATCAGAGTTAAAGACTATTATTCAATTAGGAGGAACAGGGGACCAAAGACCAAAAGAAAATTTAGCAATGCATAAACAGAACCAATTGTAATATAATGTAATATAGAATTAAAATTCAAAAATTGAAATTATCAAAGGGAAAATGCAAGAAAAAAAAAAAACAATTGATTGAAGATCTAATTTGTTGTCAGAAACACCTTAATGAGTACTGCAAAGGTATTCCGTTTTTTGAAGAAGGGTATAGTCTTTAGAAAATTTATAAAACTTTTTCCAAGCAAATGCAGTTTAATCTCACGAAGTTAAAATGAAGTCGGTCCGTCTCTCACAGCCCAGGAAGAAATCTCTCCGCGGTAAATCCAACGAAAATGCTGTTAATCCACAAACCGCTATTAATCCAAACGAAATCCAATGGAAATAGTCCAACAGAATAATCCAAAAAAAACGTCGATTAGATAATCCAAATTTTAAAGTTCTCAAATGTAGGAAAAGAGGTTTTTTTCCCTTTATAAATGTTTATTCAGAATTTGTAGGAAAATAGTGAGCAGTCTGGTCCTTCCGCTAGAAAAATCCCAGCCCGGACTTCATTTTTCAACTTTCGGTAACCAAATGTTTCAAAAATGTTTCAAAAGAGGAAAAAAAATTTTTTTTCAACCAAATAATGTCATTTTGTGAATAATAAATCCTTTAATGTCTCATTCTAAAATCTTCTAGATCTCCTTGTTTGCAAAAATTCAACAATTCAAAACAAGTGAAAGTGGTTAGAATAAGTTCCGGCTGTTAATTCGCGCCTGGATACAATGTTGTTTTAACAACTTTCTCTTTCGCCTTTGTTTAAACTCCGATTCAATTTTCTTGTTTTTTTAAACTTCTTGTTTAGCATGGAACATAGAAAAAACTTTTACCTTAATTGTAGCTTCTTTGGCAATATTCCTTTTTCGATTAGGGTTGTTCAGTTTCTCTGCTTTTTACTCTCTTGATGTTTCTTGCTTCCCACTGGTTAGGTGGGATCGCAATGGCCGTGTCCTCTTGGGAGAGGACCGGTGCTCCCTGCACCAGAGCTGCAGGATGAACCCTCTGTCCTGGAGCCTCGGCGATGGCTCCCCGGGCAGAGGGGAATCCCCTTTTCTAGGATCGAGCCATCCGGACTCGATCCGATCGCGCTGGGGCGACCTCTGGGAGGGTTGGAGGGGTCTCGAGGCAGAGCCCTGCCAAGAGACTCCGCTGCGATCCTCAGCGAAACCGGAAGTCCTCTGCATTATTGATTCCTATGGGAAACATTGTTTCATCTTACAAACTTTTCACCTTACGAACCTCGTTTGTAAGACAAGGTATCACTGTATTTGAAAAACAAGTGATAATGTCAAAGGAATATTCTAGGCCCAGTAACCCATTCTAGTAATTAACTTTTTTAAACCAAACTATTTTAGGTCCCACTAGCTGTATTTTTAGTTTATTATATCCTAGGATCTACTGCAGCACACATTATTTTGGCAAAGAAAATAAAACAGGGAAGAAAATGTTGCCTTCTTTAATTTGGGGGAACTGAGATTGTAAACAGGATTCTGAGGGCCACATTCAGCTAGCAGTTTGCCCCTTTGTCTTCTAGGGCATTCTTGGTTTTGGTGATAAAATGGGCTCCTTGAATCGATTTTTTTTTTACATTTAAGGCAGAGAGCATAATTAACAAATTACTGTCCAAAGCTGTTTTGAATTATTTAAGCATAGCAATCCCTTTGTTTCTCCTGCCCTTGTATTTCTATCCTTCTTCCATAGTTACAAAAATATTTTTCTCTACATCATAATAAATAAATAAATAAATAAATCATAATAAATCTATTTTGAATCAGAATGGGTTCAAGACAAAGTACCTTTGATCCAGCGGTGGGCTGACCAACCGCCAGCGCTCCCAGTGCGCTCCTGGTGGCAGGTGGGAGCATGTGTGTGTTTGGCACAAGGGGGCGGGCATAAGATTCAGCTTCCTGTGCATGAGCAGAAACCAAATCGTGCACAAGGATGCTCACGTGCGGAAGATTTTGGTGATTTTTGCCAATTTCTTTGTTTCTGCGCATGCACAGGGGAAAAAATCCCAGCAAAAATTGTCAAAATCTCACGCGGATGAGTGTCCTCATGCACGATTTGAATTCCTGCGCATGCACAGAAACCAAATATCACATGGGGTGGGCGCGCACTCGCCAATCACACACAGCTGCGCATGCATCCTCGATTTTACTACCACTCCATAGAGTGGCCCACACCAGCAGCAACCCACCCCTGCTTGGATCAATGAAAGTATGCATTAATCTTATTAACATTACCTGCCCTGAGTATATGCATTGTAATAATAATACAATATAATAAATAAATTAAATTATATATTGGACCCACAGTGTGGAGGAAGCTAAGTGCCCCACACCAACAGAGTTTTCAGAATTATTTTTTTTATTATTGTACACTACAATTGTCAGAAGCACCAAGGCACGTCCCTCCAGCTGGAAAAAAACTAGCTAGTAACATCACTGTTGTCCAGCAGATGCCCATTTTGGGGTTCCTTTCATGTCCCCAGCAGGAGCTGGAGTAAAGGACGGGACCTTACCCCCCCTCACTGCAGTACCCGTCTCAAACACTGGCTTGCTAACCTCCAACTCAGCATCCTAACATGAGCCAGCCTGCTCCAGTACAATTGTAGTGACTCTTGATATACACTTATCCTTGGCCATCACTACGTTTTTGATATCCAATGTGATGCAGGCATAAAACAAATGCGAGAAAATCTCCCCTTTATATACTGATGGCAACAGACTACATTCTGTGATTTTTCCCTTCAAAATGATGTGTTTTAGTCAAATGTCACCCTACAATTAAAAAGGCAGAAACTTTAATGAATCCAAAAGCTGCAAAGGCTAGAAAGTGATGGCTAGATACCAGCTTTTAATTGGCAATTATATGATTCACGGCAGAAATTAATTAAAGCAACATTAGGCTTGCATAATGTGCCACTGATTAACCCTAACCCTTGCTACAGCAGCAAGTGAATGATTGGGTTGGGGACTTATTAATTCTGTTGTAAGCATACTGGAAACAATGATTTTACAAGGGCATTGTCAAATTATTAAAAGCATTTTCAAGGGCAGAACAACCAATATGAAAACCTGGGTGGACCAGTCCAGAACAGAAAATACTTCTGGTTTTAATAATAGGGTGGGTTTGGTTTTGTAGATGCAGCAAGAGTGAACACTCCTCTACTTGCTTTGGTAACAGCTATGAAAATTGCCCAAACCGTGTTTGGGAAGAAGAGTGAGCAAAGGAGCAGCCATATTTTCAAAGCTATGAAAGAGGATTTTCCACCCTTTTAAACCTTACATGAAAGTGGTTTTTTAATTGCCAAAAGTTTATAAGAATGTTGAACAGTACCAAAATTTCTATGTTCTTACATGAAATCTCCCAAGATCTGAGCGATTTATTTATTTTCAATTATTGCTTTCTTTTAAATTAATATTCAAAGTTTACTTTTGTACTGGGGGGTAAGTTATATAATGTTGTGCAGAATCACACCATGGTGCCTCACATCTAAAACTTTGATTGCTAATCCTCGCACTGATCCAAGCAACAAGATTCAAATCTTTTCTATTTACTTCTTGAACTAAAGGACAAGCTTCAGACTTTGGGAGCTACAGATGTGGCCCAAAATATTAATAAACTTTATTTTTCCCAAAGAATCCCAATTTGCCATGAAAAAAGTTGAAATAAGTAAATGGAACCCATCATTTTTTATTCCATAAAGTAGAAAGTTTGCATTTGCTGTATGACATAACATGTTCCTATAAAGCAGTGGTTCTCAACCTTTCTAATGCCATGACCTCTTAATATAGTTCCTCATGTTGTGGTGACCCCCAACCATAAGTCTAGTGCAAATTCCCCCAACAGAACTTTAAGCTGATTGTCAGGAAGCTCAGAGAGACACCCTGACTGTAAACGCCTGATTGGTTGGATTGTAAAAATACGTTCCAGGATTCCAGAATAGAAGCTTTAGTTCCTAATACCATGAGAAATTTGTCTTTTCCCATGGTCTTAGGCGACCCTTGTGAAACGGTCGTTCACTCCCCCAAAGGGGTCCCAATCCCCAGGTTGAGAACCACTGCTATAAAGAATAAAACAAATGAAAATGGCATGGCATAATTATCATAATTAAATGAAAATGGCATGGCATGATATCTCTTAGAAGTTAAAAGCCATTATGGAATTTAAGTGAGGAGTGTATACTTTTGGCTAACTCTGCAACCCGGAAGAGAGATTGTGCCTTTAAAATTGGACATTTGAAATCTAAGAAACTGATCTAGAGTCATCTAATGACCTCCACGATATTTGATTTCAATGTTTATATTCATTCCCTAATGTCATACCCTAATTACACAACTTAAAGAAAAAGAGCAGGAAGAACAATAAGTATATTTAGTGAATAGACAATTATCTTAAACTATATACGGGTTTTGAATTAATTTTCCCAAAGAGGAAATTATCAAAAAGTTGCTTTACATACAGGATTTGACAAGCTATACAATTTTAATATAGAAATATGTGATACTACCTTGGTACTACGCAAAAGCTGTCTTCAGATGGCTGAATAAGCAATTCTGTGAAATAGTATTTTATGACACCTATGAGGGGAGAAATGAAATCTTTGTACCGTATGAATTAATGTACAATGACAATACAACTTAAGTCATTAAGTCATGAAAACATAACAAGGAAACAAGGAACAAGTTTGAGGACATGGATTACATAGAACTAAGTAGTTAAGAGAAGAGCCACGTGGAACTACTGCGTTTCCCCAAAAATAAGATCCTGTCTTATGTTTTTTTGAACCCTGAAATAAGCACTTGGCCTTACTGCCATTCACTCAAAAGCCCAATTGGGCTTATTATCAGTGGAGGTCTTATTTTGGAGAAAACAGGGTAGGCTAGAGAGAACACTAAAATGGAGAATGGGACTGAAATAAATATTAAACCTGCCTCTGCTATCAACATTGCAGCAATTTCTATCCTATCCAAAACAATTTATTGTGTGCCATATCGAACAACAAAATTCTGCTTTTTTCTGCTTTCCCTTCTTTGTATCATCCCTTTTTTCTCAAGCAGACCTACCACAAACTCACTAATTTCCTTACAAAATAAAAGCAACTGTTAAAAATGTAAAATTGTTATCTCTGGTAACCCTTAATGGACTTTTACCGAATGATAAGTTTTTTAGGTTTTACAGTATTTATCAAGGGATGAGGTAAAAGAAGAGGTCATGTGTTACATTTTAATACAAAGTGATAAGTTAACTAAAATTATTTATACTTGCTGTGATGAAGGGGGAAGCCACTTTTTAATATATTTATTTTCTTTTTTTTACCATATACTTATTTTCTTATTTCCATCTTTTCCGTTTTTTAAAAATTATTCTTTTACTTTTTAAAATTTGTATCATTTTTTAATTTTTTTTTCATTGTAATGCTTAATAAGTTTAAATGATGCTTCAAATATGCTGAAAAGCATTCCAGGATCAAGAGGCTCTTCATTTTCAAAAAGGCAATTAGTCAAAATGATGAATATATTAATTCAGAGCACGACACACCATTAAATACATCTTATAACATCAACAGGGGGAGCAGGTTATAAATCCCATGTTCCGTTTCAATTTTCCAAAGGCACCAGATTGACTACTGTTGGATGCTAGGCAACATGACTCTTTGAGTCTGGCTGTTCTTAAGCATTTCAATTTGGAGCATTCTTAAAGGTTATCCATAAGCAAAGATGGAGAGATCTCTTCTCGCCTAGTTCTGATCCTGTCCCTCTTCTGACATGGAGCTGTGCAATAAATAAAAAACTTAAACTTGTTAAACTTCTGCATGTCAGTTATTTATGAAAGACCCGAGAAGAGGATGAATTGGAAAAAATATGTGGCAATTTCATAAATATTTACATTCTGCTATGCTTTAACATTTCAGGGATGCTTGTATTATTCAAATGCATTATTAATACGTATAAAATTGAAACTGTTCCCAAAAGATTTTAGAATTAGGCTTTAACAATCCAAGCAAGCAATGTGGTAGGGTAGCTTTTCCTCAAGCCGGATCACCCGGAGACATGCATATTTCATACAGATGGCGTTTGCAGAAATCTCTGGGAGTTGAAGGCCATACTTTTGAAAGTCACTAAGGTTGGGGTAAAAGCAGAAACACTTTTTGAAGAGAGTCTTTCATCATCAATTCCTAATGCATCTTCAAGTGCTTTTTACTTTTTCTACAGAGACAACAGGTGAGTTGAAGTTTGTGTGTGATGTATGTGTATATGTGTGTGATTTCTAATGACTCACTAATAGTGTTGGGCGAACTGAACCTGCACAATTCGGGTCCGTACCGAATTTTGCAGTGTTCAGCATACCGGACCCGAACCTGAATTTTTTAAAAAAATTTGTGCTCCGGTTCGGCGTTTGTGTTGAGCACCGCGAAGCGCCACCACCTCATCCTCATCTGCTGAGAAGAGGAGGAGAAGCCAGGCGCTGGTGGCGGCGGAGGAAGGTGAACACTGGGGAGCTGTCAGCCAGTCGGGAGGCTGGGAGGGAGGCACAAAAGGAGCTGGGAAATCCCACGAAGAGATTCCGGGGACGGAGCTTTGACGTCACGTATACCGGCAGGTTGCTAAGGACGCCAAGATGATCACTTCCTGCCCCCGGAATCCAGGAAGTGATCACCTTGGTGTCATTAGCAACCTGCCGGTATACGTGACATCAAAGCTCCGCCCTGGAATCTCTTTGTGGGATTCCCCAGCTCCTTTTGCTTGTGGCGCCGCAAGCAAGGGTGGTCTTTTCATTTAAAAATATATTTTTTTAATTTTACGTGAAAGGACGCCGCAGCGGCGCCGCAAGCAAAGGGAGGTCCTTTCACGTAAAAATTAAAAATAAATTTACATGAAAAGATCTCCCTTTGCTTGCGGCGCCGCTGCGGCATCCTTTTTCGTAAAAATTAAAATAAATAAAAATTTTAAATCCTTAAAATAAAAAATGATGGGATTCCGGGGGACGGAGCTTTGACGCCATGGACCGTTCAGGTTCGGGTTCGGCCGAACTTTGCGTGAAGTTCGTCCGAACTCGCCAAAACCAAACACCTTTGGGTTCGCCCATCACTACTCACTAATACTATTCAATATCTTTTCCCCCCTTCCTCAGCACTATCTTTGTCAAGAACTCCAAAGTACTTATAAAGTTGCTCACATTGAGAAAATAACCTTTCCAATATTTTCTACTTCAAAAGAATTGTATGAAGAGTGATCAAATTTTTCTTTGTAAACTGAAACCATGAAGAAAGGATCTTAAAAGTTGTTTTGAAACATCCCTTTTATTCACTCAACCTCTTTCCATTACCACCCCCAGCAACTGTGTTTGTTTTTCTTGTTCCCTTCTGCTACATATTAAAACACAAAAATATCCTTTTTCTCATTCCAAACAAAAGTGACTCTTTTGACTCAAGTTCAATAACCTAGTGACATCATAGACACCCGAATCTTTCTCCCCCCTTTTGGGGGGGGGGGGTGTTAGTGGTTTTGCCCTGAAAACTTGTTTCAATTTAATTTCTGAACGTTTCATTACCAGATTAGGTAACATCATCAGAAGTATTTTCTTGTCCTATTCTCTTCTTAGTTTATAAATATTCTGTCAGTGTGGTCAGTTGGTTGTGTGTCCTTCGCTTGGGAAATATACAAAAGGGGTTTGCGGTTTCCTTCTTCTGAAATGCATTTTTCTTCCCCAGTCTACTAACAAAGAGAACCAGTTTGGTCTAGTTGTTAAGGCACCAGGTGACCATGAGTTCAAGTTCTGCCTTAGCCATGAAAGTCAGCTGGGTGAACTTGGATCGGTCATTCTCAGCATAACCCAGCACACAGGGTTGTTGCTGTGGAGAAAACATGAACAGGAAAGTTTAATTTGCCAACTCGAGTCCTTCCTAAAAATATTAAAAGCAAGAAATGTATGTATGTATGTATGTATGTATGTATGTATGTATGTATGTATGTATGTATGTCAGTATGTATGTATGTAAGTATGTATGAATGTATGTATGTATGTATGTATGTATGTATGTATGTATGTATGTCCTGGGGCTTCTTGGTAGCCTCGCATTTGAGGGCTAATTTCCAGTTAGCTATTGAAGACCAGTCAAAAATCTGCTGTACCCTAGATTTTTTTGTTGGCTTCTTTGTTAAAATAAGAAAAACAGAAAAATAAAGCAAATAAAATGCCCCCTCGTCAAAAAGAAGGTTGCTTTCATTGAGAAAGTAGGGGAAATGGTGTTATTCTGCTCAGGAATAATAGGAAAATGGCCGCAATATTTTATCATAGAAAGAAGCTTGTGGTGGCAAGACAGTCTTACAGGAAATAGCAACTCTTCATATGATTCTTTGAAGCGGGCAACTTTATTCCCTGGAAAGTAGGGGTATACCTGACTTTTCAGGTACATTTATTCCATTCTCCCTAATTAATTTTTTTTTGCCCATAAATCCCGACAAATTGTACGGCTGCTTAATGAAAATATATTTAGAATAAAGGAAAGAAAGACCTCGGCCCTTTCAAACCCATCTAAAAAACAGCAATTTTAACAGGTCATTTTAAAACCTCTCTAACAGTGGATGACTAAAACAGCTTTCAAAGATTATGTCTGAGAATTCGGTACCTGAGGGCATCGCTTCTCCCAACAACGTCTTGCAGCGCTTGCAAATTATTTTACTATTTGCCTGTGAATTCTGCAAAGTAAAGAAAAAGATTTAAATGCCTTCTTATTTGATAGATACATGAGGAGAAAAGCTGTTTAAAATTTCTACAAATAATTCAATCTATTGGCCAATTTCCTCCTGCTATATTCCAGACAAATGAGCCCATGTTTCTTTCAAGCTCCCAGCATGAGCATATTAAGGAATACTATTATAATTCTGTAACAATGACCAATCAGCCCTTAAAAATGACTCAACCTGGTCCCCACCATTACCGTCTACAATAAAGAGCCCACTAGTGTGCAGTCATTAAACCGCGAAGCGGATGATTTATTCACAGAGAACGTTTTATTAAAATTGAGGCACGTGTGAGTACTGTATATCCAGTCACCAAGAAGACGGAAGACTTCCCCGTGAATTCTAGATTCGTGGACGATAGAAAAGCAGCAGCAATTTCAGCATCACATTACCAAAAGCTATTTGAGAAGAGGCATAATCATCAAACCCACATTTAAGAATCTAACATGCTCTAGAAATTTATGAGCAGAGCTGTAAGTCAGGTTGATTGAAATAATTATTTCCATTTTGTAACATCCCGGGTGAGAAAAGGAGGAGGAAAGTGCCATGGCAGGTCACGTAACCTTCCTTTGCAGAAGACCCAGGACATCTCCAAATGGCCAGGCAGATGTGACAACCCTTTTAAGAGAGGGCATGGATTGCTGTTGCCAGTCTAAATTGACTGAGCCAGCTGAACCAATGACTTTGCTCGTAACACATTTTTGTATTATGATTTTGTTCATAGCACATTTACCTTTAATTGATAGGTAGAGGGAAAAGAAAGTCAAAGAGAAGAACTGCCCACATATTATTATTCTGACCTAGGATTCCACAAATCACGGAACTCCATGTCCCAACAAAAAACCCTTTTTATTAAATTACTGTGAATTCTCCTCATTCACATCCAGCAAAGTTTTTCAAGGGTAAATTTACAGTGACAGACCTTATCTGGCTTGGACAGCTGCCAGGCGGATACCTTCAAAACTTGGCAAGAAAGTCTCCAAGATTCACAGATCAATTAAACGGACTAATTGTCTCCTTCAAACTCCCATCCCTTTAGTTCCTCTTTTATTCCCTATGGCAGGAGTAGGCAAAGTTGGCTCTTCTGTGACTTGTGGACTTCAACTCCCAGAATTCTTGAGCCAATCATGCTAGGTTAGGAATTCTGGGAGTTGAAGTCCACATGTCATAGAAGAGCCAACTTTGCCCACCTGTGCCCTATGGGAAGGGCCATTCCATCATCCACCTGTGGCCTTACTCCCAAGTCAACCCTTGTTCCTTAGCTGTTTCCTTTGTCTGGCAGCTCTGCACACACACACAGTGAGAACAGGCTCTAGCCTCACTGATATCTGACTCCAAAGGCAGCTAATAACTATCAGACTACCCTGGCCCCATCTCTGCCTCTGACGTAGAGCACTCGTCAGAACCTTCCCCAGACTCCAGGACTGGCCCACGTTCCTTCCCAACTTCCTCACTATGCAAATCTGCTGCCAGTTCTGCTGGCTACTGGCAGACCACAACAGTTATTAGCTATACTCAACAATTTGAAAACAGAACTCTGGACATAAATGCAAATACATCTGCCACCTTAAGGCATCATGTTATTTTTATACCACGAAAAAGCAGCAGAGCAGAGAAAAAGTCCCATCATTGGCTTTCTGCAAACTCATTATCACTTAAGGTCCCACTACATAACATTTAAACCCCACTTTTTTTTTAATCCTGTCCTTTGTTTTGGTAAGGATACGATTTCTCAGATGGAGAGTAACCAAAAGATGCATTACTTGTATGTGCTAAAGAAACAAATGGACAATTTAGTCCAAAATTACCCAGTGAACGTCAGGACTAAACAGAGGGGTAAATCTAGACTGGTGCCCTTCAGATCTGCTAGATCAGAATTTCCACAATTTCCAGCAGTTTGACTGTAGTCCAACATACTTAGAAGACAACTGTTTTCATTGTCTAGACCAGTGTTTCCCAACCTTGGCAACTTGAAGATATCTGGACTTCAACTCCCAGAATTCCCCAGCCAGCATTTGCTGGCTGGGGAATTCTGGGAGTTGAAGTCCAAATATCTTCAAGTTGCCAAGGTTGGGAAACACTGGTCTAGATTTTTAAAAAAAGGTTATGCAGCTAAAATTCCTCAGAAGGACCAAATGTGGACTTGAAAATATGCCTTTTTTCAAATTTTACAAGCAGTCCAAAGGCAAAAATCTACATAATTCTGAATCTGTGAAACATAAATTGGATATAAATCTCCAGCAGCAAACCTAAAATTCTGTGCTAAAATGAACCCTAATTTAATGACATAAAGAGGAATTATCTAGTCCATATATCTGGCGCTCATTATCTATGGCCTCATTTTCTCGTTTCTTGATATATCCACAATTTAAAATATGTCTGTAATACATACAGCTTTGCATATTTAGTTTCTGCCACACTTTTGGGAATACTACAGATACTTATAAGGTGGGTGGTTTTTTTCACAGTCTCATTATCTGTGATTTCATTATCTCAGGTTGCTCAGCAGGAAAAGAATCCCTGCAAATAATAAGGGGAATCTATATACAGTATGCAAGAGGACTAATCTTGATTATACTTTTGCTGAAAACTATGCCAGGCAATTTAATATTATGAAAGAAACCATCTGGATTGGAACTAAGTCAGCCTTGTTTTCAACAATATCCAAACATATGGTTTTAAAATGAATGAATAAATGAATGAATGAATGAATGAATGAATATCTATCTATCTATCTATCTATCTATCTATCTATCTATTGTATTTCTTTATTAGATTTAGAGACTATCCAGTTCCAAAATAATTCTTAGTCAACCTAAGTATAAATGATGCGAAAAATAAAAGAATTAAAGGAAAATAATAGAAAGAAAATCACAACCACACTCCCTCTAATAAGAAACACCATCAACAAACTCAACTAATATCCTTTCCTAAGGCCCAGGAGAACAACAGGTTTTTAAAGACATTTGGAGCGTCGTGAGGATGGGAGCTATATAGATCTCTGGAAGAATATTGGGAAACTACAACTCTACAATAGTCCAACTATGAGGCCGCTAGAATATCAGTGACTGTTTGGAGGGCCTCCTGATCCAGGAACTAGAAATGTAATTTGTGATTACAGTGTTCCCTCCATTTTCGCGGGGGATGCGTTCCGAGACCGCCTGCAAAAGTCGAATTTCCACGAAGTAGAGATGCGGAAGTAAATACACCATTTTTAGCTATGGACAGTATCACAAGCCATCCCTTAACATTTTAAACCCCTAAATTACCATTTTCCATTCCCTTAACAACCATTTACTCACCATTATAACTGGTACTCACCATTGAATAAGACACTTAGTGATCCTGATATTTATAAACATAATTATTTATTAACAATAATTTTTTTTTGTTATATATTTGCAAAAATTATTAGTTTGGCGATGATGTATGACATCATCGGGTGGGAAAAACTGTGGTAGAGAAAAAACCCCACGAAGTATTTTTTAATTAATATTTTTTTAAAAACAGTGATATAGGCTGTTCGCGAAGTTCGAACCCGCGAAAATCGAGGGAACACTGTATCTCCAAGCAGAACTGACAAAATTTCTCAAATTCTGAAGGACCAGGTCAATTAGTGTCTACAGAATTTCCCCAATTCTTTGCCATTGGCTGTATTGTTTGTGGCATCAAGTTCTTCCCTTCTACTGCCATACCTAATTCTTAGCTTTATGGACAATACAAACTCCCCTCTGGGGCTTTTCCTGTTCTTTTTATCGTATTGCACAATATGCAGAAACTGCTGAGCATTGAAGGTTTTTCTTTTTGTTTTTAACAAAGCCACTGTGGCTAATTGTTTTTGGCTTAGTTGCTTTTGTTTCATTCTAATTGTTCATTAATTAATTCACAACGAATATAAGTAGCTTACTCTGTATTCATTGAGAGCACGCTCTAAATTTTAGAGTCTAAAACATTTTCCCGTCAAATCAACATTCAGAGGTTATGTTGCATTTCACACTCAATTCTGATGTTTCCACTCTGTGGTCCAATATATTTTCTTCTGATTAGAACTTCATGTAATGATGATAAAAAAAAGGCCATGCACCAAGAACTCCATGGTTTTGCTGACCTGAACAGAAATAACAGTATGTTTTTGCTACACAAATTAAATCAATGTATCTTGTGTGACAACTTTCAGCTGTTGGCTAGCTGCACACTATTTTTTCCCCCGACTTCTATCTGAAAATGTCCTTGATATTGTCTGGAAGGAAACATTTTCCTCGAGAGATAAGTGGTTAGAACACTTTGTGACCTTGGAGCATCTAAAATTATGTTGTGTGATGATTTGGAGAAGAGTTGTCTGAAGCGCAGGAAATAGGATGGTGTCAGCGGCCCACCGGTTGGCACACAAGCGAGAATGCCACTTCAGGGTTCATTATTCAATGACTTATCACCTGCTGAGGCTTAACAAAGTGGATGAAATGCTCCATTAAGGAGTCCTGTTTCAAGTGATGTGGAGGGCTGGCAAAGAGTCCTTTCTGTCTGCGATAACTGTTTCACAGATCAAGTTATTGCCTGATGTTACAATTGCCAAGTGATGAAAATACACTTGAGCCTTCTCCAAGATTTATGAGAAACAATAGCCTTCAAAGGCAAGGCACATATAATAATTGGCTTGTGTAGGGGGAAGAAGCAAGGGAAGGAGGTTATATTATAGGCTTTTAACTCTTTCAGTTATAAATACAGTGATACCTTGTCTTACAAACTTAATTGGTTCCGGGACGAGGTTCTTAAGGTGAAACGTTTGTAAGACGAAACAATGTTTCCCATAGGAATCAATGGAAAAGCGATTAATGCGTGCAAGCCCAAAATTCACCCCTTTTGCCAGCCAAATCGCCCGTTTTTGCGCTGCTAGGATTCCCCTGAGGCTCCCCTCCATGGGAAACCCCACCTCCAGACTTCTGTGTTTTTGCGATGCTGCAGGGGAATCCCAGCATCGGAAAAACGAGCGCTTCGCTGGCAACAGAAGTCTGGAGTGGGGTTTCCCAGTGAGGGGAGCATCAGTGAAATCGTAGCATCGCAAAAACACCGAAGTCCTCGAAAGCCCACCTCCGGACCTCTGTGTTTTTGCAATGATGCGATTTCACTGAGGCTCCCCTCGCTGGGAAACCCCACCTCCGGACTTCCGTTGCCAGCGAAGCGCCCGTTTTTGCGCTGCTGGGATTCCCATGCAGCATCGCAAAAACATGGAAGTCCGGAGGTGGGGTTTCCCATGGAGGGGAGCCTCAGGGGAATCTCAGAAGCGCAAAAACGGGTGCTTTGCTGGTAACAGAAGTCCGGAGGCAGGGCATCCCAGCGGCGGTGGTGGGTTTGTAAGGTGAAAATAGTTTGTAAAAAGAGGCAAAAAAATCTTAAACCCCGGGTTTGTATCTCGAAAAGTTTGTATGATGAGGGGTTTGTAAGATGAGGTATCACTGAACAAGGGTTTGGATCCTGCTCATGATTTTATTGAATGTTATTGATTTTTATTGTTGTTGTGTCTCCCGCCTCTGATAACTGGGAACTTTCAGTTAGCTGTAGTTCAGCAGTTCAAATCTCACCACCGGCTCAAGATTGACTCAGTCTTCCATTCTTCTGAGCTGGGTAAAATGAGGACCCAGATTGTTGAGGGAAATATGCAGATTCTGAAAACCGCTTAGATAGGGTTGTAAAAGCACTATGAAGTGGTATATAAGTCTAAATACTATTGATATTGTTTACAACCAGAGAAATTAAAAATATTATAGCACCAGTATAGCACTGACTAAAAGAAAATTTAAATCACGTATAAATAGGAACTAATCTGGGTCAGTCACCAGGACCAAAGGCTCGGTCTTCCCAGCTTTTGGACTTGTGTTGGAACCCATCCTCATGGAACATCTCTCTCTAGTAGTGTGTGCTAGAGAGAAACTAGAGAGAAATTCTCTAAGGATGGGCTCCAGAACGAGTCTGAAAGCTCCGAAGAGTGAACCTCTGGTCCTGGTGACTGACCCAGATTGGGTCCTGCAACATTATCCTGGGACATATTTGCCTTCATTCATATTAAATTAATTATGTAATGAAACATCTAATTTTCTTTGAATAAGAGATGAAAACAAATGCAATTATTGTGTACTTTTTGTGACACAATTTTCTTTTACATTAATAGTACATAAATAGCATGCACTTTCTTTGTTCTAGTAAGTTGACATTTAAACCAGTAAGAGCTTGTTAAAAATGAATAAGGCTCCCTATAAATCTCGCAATGCAATTATATATGAGCCACTGATTTTCTCACCTGCTCCAACAGAGTTGAGCGGCAATAGGAATATTACATTTTCCCATCAATAAGAGGTTGAACCTACAGTGATAGATTCTTCTGCATCCTAGTTAAATAATATTAAACAAGTAACTCCTGACTCTTCCAAGCAAATAATGATCAGAAATCATACTCCAGTCTTTAGAGGTTCAGCATTATTTGCACACGCCTCAAGGAACATTTTATTTGTCTAACCCAAGGTATTTAAGGACTTCTAAGTCGGCAAAGATGTAGCTCAATTTCAGAGGAAGATTTCCAGGAGGACCCTTACAAAACATTTGCCAGACCCATCCTAGAATACAGCTCATCTGCTTGGAACCCATAATAATAATAATAATAATAATAATAATAATAATAATAATAATAATAATAATAATAATAATTATTATTATTATTATTATTATTAATTAGATTTGTATGTCGCCCCTCTCCGAGGACTTGGAGCAGCTCACAACAACTAAAACATCATATACAAATCCAATGTTAAAACAGTCTTTTAAAACTCCTTATTAAAAACAATCATACAACCCAAACACACCATCCATAAAGTCAAAGGCAGCTAAGGATATATCAGTTCCTCCATGCCTGGTGACATAGATGAGTTTTCAAAAGTTTGCGAAAGGCAAGGAGGCTGGGGGCAGTCCTAATTTCCGGGGGGTCGGAGCCGCCACAGAGAAGGCTCTTCCCCTGGGTCCCGCCAGACGACATTGTTTCATTGATGGGACCCGGAGAAGGCCAACTCTGTGGGACCTAATCAGTCGCTGGGATCACATCTCAGACATTAACATCCTCGAAAATGTCCCAAGATACTTCACCAGAAGAGCCCTTCACTCCTCCACCCGAAACAGAATACCCTACGAAACTAGACTCACAATCCTGGCAGTGTTCCCTCTAATTTTTTGGGGGGGTGGGCAGAAAAGTATACTGTCTGAGCGGCAGTCCCTTCGGGACTGGGGGACACAGAAAAAATAAATAAATAAATAAATAAATAAACAAACAAACAAACAAAAAACCCACCCTGTTTTGCCTCAGAGAATTTCAAAATAAAATACTGTACTGTGTGTCTATAACAGTGAGTTCATAATAGGGCAACTCTATCAATATCAAAATGCCACTTAAATAGTTGAGCTAGTTTCAAACTAGATTTTGATTTTCTTTCTCTTTTCCTTACTCCCATTCTTTTTCTTTCTCTTTTCATTCCTCTCTTTCTTCTATCTGTTTCTCTCTCTTCCTCTCTTCCTCTCTCTCTCTTTCCCTCTCACTCTTTCTCTCTCGGCTTCTGGGCAGGTTTGGAAAACTCTGAGTTGATGATGATTTTTAAGTGAGCGATTGCTCACTGCTCAGCTTAGAGGGAACTAGGAATCCTGGGTCTTGAAAGCTTACAACTATGACACCTTAAACATGATCTAAGTATTGCCCACATGATCATATGCTGCAACATCCTGCCTGTCAATGACTACTTCAGCTTCAACCACAACAACACAAGAGCACACAACAGATACAAGCTTAATGTTAACTGCTCCAAATTGGACTGTAAAAAATACGACTTTAGTAATGGAACTCATTACAGGACTCTGTAGTATCTTCCCCTAACCCACAACATTTTACCCTCAGACTATCCACAGTTGACCTCTCCAGATTCCTAAGAGGTCAGTAAGGGGCATGCATAAGTGCACTAGTGTGCCTCCCGTCCCCTGTCCTATTGTCTCTCCTATATCTCATATATCATATCTACTATTCTTCTATTCTAATCCTCTTATACTACTCTCATAATATCTTTCTATTCTCTAATTGATATATAGTAGTACCTCTAGATACGAGCTGGTCCACATGCGAGTATTCCAAGTTGCGAGCCACGACTGGAGGGAAATTTCTGTTCCAGACCCGAGCTCAAATTCAGGATATGAGCCGAGCTTCCACTAGGTGGTGCAAGAATCCTTGCTTCTGGTTATCTCCGCGGGGAAAAACAAAGTCTAAAGCCATTTGTTCCAGATACGAGTTGATCGACATACGAGCTCCGTTCTGGAACGAATTAAACTCGTATCTAGAGGTACTACTGTATTCTATTCCTAAATTTTCACTTCTATTCTTTCTCTAATATATTTTACTCAAGTATAACCTCTATAACCTTCATTGTGTATTGTTGTGCATTGGACAAAATAAATAAATAAAAACAGAAAGCTGTGCTGCGTGAAAAAGTGACTGATCTTCAAAAGCATCAAAAGCTCCAGAGATAAAAGCTACTTAAGCTAGTTAGGTAAAGTGGAAGAACTGGTTTCAGATCACTCAGTCTTCAAATGTGGAGAGCCATTTTATATGCAGTGATGGATTGTACAAATGGCTATGAGAAATTTGGACTGAATAACCAGGTTTCCAAAGTCTTTAATCACACACACCCGGGCCCCACACAGTAACCGACTGCTTATCCTGCTTTCAAAATATTTTAGCATTGGAGGGATGTAATTTCCATCCTTGTCACAAGAGATGCCAATAATGCCTAATAAATTCTGCTAAATGCTCCCCAGAAGAGATCATCATTGAGCTTTTCCAGAATAAAGAGTTGAAAAATTATTCATAGATCTCAGAAGGATATCTTTGCTTTTATATTATGGTTAATTTGCTTATGGTGTGCAAAGCTCTTTATAGAAGCTATATTTTTCATGTTGTGACAGTTTATAATTATTTTTATTTTATTTTTACCAAAGAACATCATGTAGCAACAAAAGCACGTGTTGTTTAACCTTATACTGGTTGGATCTACATACCGCACCACATTATAAAATAATTAGTTAGGGTTTGTCTTACCACAATCAGCAAACTTAACTACTATGGTTTGCAAAACATAATTTATGGCTTAGCCTGTTACGTTTTTCAACCAAATGAGGCTTTTCTAGCTTAAGCACTATTGCTTAAGCACAGTGGTTGGTGAACTCCAACAACTATACCAACAAATCTCATGGATATTGTGATCTTGAAAATCTATGGCAAAATGATGAGAAGTAACGTGAGAAAATATTATTTTACTGAAAGAGTAGTAGATGCTTGGAACAAACTTCCACCAGACATGGTTGGTAAATCCACATTAACTGAATTTAAACATTCCTGGGATAAACATATATCCATCCTAAGATAAAATACTGGAAATAGTATAAGAGCAGACTAGATGGACCATGAGGTCTTTTTCTGCCGTCAGTCTTCTATGTTTCTAAATCTCTGACTTAATGAAAATAGTAGAGAACAAATTGTGCAACTCCATGTAAAGCAGCCTTTTGTGTGATTTTTTTGTATATATTTACCAAGAGAGACTCACTACTTGTAGTGCACTCATCCTCTGATTGAAGCCTTCCAGATACTGTTTCCGATAAGTCAGTTCTTGAATTAATCAGGAGATAATTGTGGCCAAGAAAACAGTCATCAATTTGGGGATGGAGCAGGCTATCATTGAAAGGGTTCGGATGGCAACACCATTCGTCAACCAAATCACTCCAGTTCTCAAATGGAAGTGAAAGAACCCGGAGAAATGTCCTAAGCAAGAAGAGAATGAGTTGATTACCATGACAGGGACAACAAAAATCTAGGCTGTACAGACTGCTGAACAATCATATGAATAAAGAAAAGTGACCAGATTTTCTATTGTTTCTGATGCTGAGAACTTTCATAAAAATGGAGAATAAGGAGCAAATTGTAACTTTGCAGGGAAGAACTTATGTTTGTCTACCTTAGCATAATGGTACCTAGACCACACAAGAAAAATTGGTCTAGGGCAGGGGTGTCAAACTTAATTTCACTGAGGGACGCATCAGGGTTGTGTTTGATCTCAAGGGAGGGGACATGGCCAGGGTAGGCGTGGCCAACTTGATGTCACTCATGTTGGGACGCCAGTGGTGGCTGAAATACTCGGCCAGTGAAAATAGGCTCACAAGCTCCATTTTCGGCTGGGACAGCCTCCTGCAAACCCTCCCAAGCTCCATTTTCGCTAACAGAGGCACCACAGACCAATCCTTCACTATTTCCAGGGTGGCCCCATGGGCCAGATCTAAGCACCCCACTTTGGGTATTTGGCCAGAGTTTGACACCCCTAGTCTAGGGGTATTAAATTTAGATTAGATTAGATTTGTTGGATTTATATGCCGCCACTCTCCGAAAACTCGGGGCGGCTCACAACAATATAAAAACAATACATAATAACAAATCCAATACCCACCAATCCAATTTCAATTTTAAGCTAAAAATTCATAAAAACAACCCCAGAATATTAAAACACGCACACAATCAATCTAACACCAAAACAACATGGGCAAGGGGGAGATGTTTCAGTTCCCCCATGCCTGACAGCAGAGGTGGGTTTTAAGGAGTTTGCGAAAGGCAAGGAGGGTGGGGGCAATCCTAATCTTAGGGGGGAGCTGGTTCCAGAGGGTCGGAGCCGCCACAGAGAAGGCTCTTCCCCTGGGTCCCGCCAGACGACATTGTTTAGTCGACGGGACCCGGAGAAGGCCAACTCTGTTAAAGGAAATGAATGGTTTGATTCAGTGACTGAACAGAAACCGGCTTTCGACTGAATATACTTCACAAACAATTATCTATCCTTAAACATTAGATGGGCTGGATCAGGAAGCAGACATAGTTTGAAGTCTCTTGGTTTGTAGAATTTTTAAATGGATTCTTAAAGTAGCAGGTATTAGGGAGCCTTGCATTCTTTTTCTTTTGAAGATACCAACTAAAATATTCATCCAGATGGGTATATACAGTGGTACCTCTACTTAAGAACGTCTCTACTTAAGAACTTTTCTAGATAAAACCCGGGTGCTCAAGATTTTTTTGCCTCTACTTAAGAACCATTTTTTACTTAAGAACCCGAGCCCGGAAAGTTTTCCCAGGAAATTTGAGAGCAGCACGAAGGTCCGGCCAGTTTCTTGCCATTCCCCCTTTAATCCCGGCCATCTTGGGCTTTTCTGGGCTGCCAGAGGAGCCTTTCGGTGGCGGTTAAGGAGGCTTTGGCAGTCTAGAGCAAATGGAGCATTTTCCTTTCTCTGGACGCTTGGAGAGGGAATAAACCACTTTGCTGTGGTGACTCCCTCGCGCTGTCTCCCATACACCTGGCGCGAGGTTGCCTCCCGGAGCGTCTGCGCATGGAAAGGCAAAAGGGGGCACTCACCTCACCTTCTTCCTTCGGCAACAACTGTCCTCCTCCTCTTCTTCCTCCTCCTCCCACTCAAATTCCAAGCTTTTATTTCTTTCCTAATGGGTTTGCACGCATTATTTGCTTTTACATTGCTTCTACTTAAGAACGTTTCTACTCATGGAACAAATTAAATTCGCAAGTAGAGGTACCACTGTACATTCACTCACTGTATTGAATGAATATACTGTAGATGTGACTATGGCTAGTTGAGGCAAGGAGGAAACTGGACTTCACTAATAATCCTGTAGACTCAGTCCATTTTCCTGTATTATTCAGACCTTAAGTAAAGCTTACAATGGTAAATTTAGTATTTTCTGCACTATTTATCCCTCATAATTGTTTCCTTTAAAGTTGCGTCTAAGCAATGCATTTTGACAGCAAACAATGCAAGGTTGCCCTTCCTCCTAGGCCCAGGCTTAAAACTTGTCACGCCAAATGTAATGCAAAAAAAAAAAGTTTAAATAAATAATCCTTGCCATTTATTTCTCAGTGTCCCTATAAAGCAAAATGTGCAATGATATTTGGGATTAATGAAGAAGGGTCGAGGCCAAAAGAGTGAGCTGATGGAAATTAATTTAAAGGGCATGCTACCCAGTTCCAATCAGGTGAATGGCAGAGGCAGTACCATGAAAAGTATTAGGCTTATATCTCATGCAGAAAAACAATCTATGAAAAGCATAAACATGGCCCAATAGTCAGATGGCACAACCTCTCCAGTCCGAAACAATCATGGTTTTGTAACCTCTGCAGCAGAAAAACGGGCAACCTCTGATTAACTAGTATAATGTAGCCAAATCTCTGCAGCTTCAGTTTGGAGGGAGGAGTGTTCCAGGCCTACAAAATGGATACAAAGAGTAAACGAAGAGAGAAAAAGTCCCTTTTTGGGGGATAAAAAGCAAAATCTCCTATAGAAACATACTACAGTGAACCAGACAAGCATGCTAACGGAATATTTTATTATGGTCGGTATACTCCAATTTTGCCCAAGTTCGCCTGGTGCACCAGTTGCGGCCCTATTTGGACAGTGAGTCTCTACTCACAGTCACTCATTCCCTTATCACCTCGAGGTTCGACTACTGCAATGCTCTCTACATGGGGCTACCCAGTGGTGGACTACGAGCCGGAACACTAAATTGTGCTCGCCGCTGCAGCTCGTAAGTGCTTCGGAGGCCAGCATGACTGTGCTTCTGCACCTGTAGAGGTAGCAAAATCGCGCACAGAGTCGTAGGTGCACCTGTGTTTCGGCATGCGCAGAAGCAGAAAAATCTCACCAAAACACGGGCGTACCTGTGGCTCTGTGTGCAGTTTTGCTACCTCCATAGGTGCAGAAGCAAAATCATGCTCGTAGCCCACCACTGGGGCTACTTTTGAAGAGCATTCAGAAACTACAAATTGTGCAGAACACAGCCGCGCGAGCAGTCATGGGCTTGCCCAGACATGTACATATCTCTCCAACATTCCAACACTCCAGTCTGCATTGGCTGCCAATTGGTTTCCGGACTCAATTCAAAGTGTTGGGTTATTACCTATAAAGCCCTACGGGACCGGCTTCTGCCGCATGAATCCCAGCAACCAGTCAGGTCCCATAGAGTTGGCCTTCTACAGGTCTCGTCAACTAGACAATGTCGTTTGGCAGGGCCTAGGGGAAGAGCGTTGTCTGTGGGGGGCTCATCCCTCTGGAATCAGCTCCCCCCGGAGATTTGTACTGTCCCCACCCTCCTCGCCTTCCGCAAGAGTCTTAAGACTTGCTTATGCCACCAGGCTTGGAGCCATTAGATTCTTGCCCCCTGGCCAATGAATGTGTGGAGAGAAAGCTGATTGAATGAAATTATGGTTTTTATGGTTCTTTGCGATTTTAGTTAACTAATTGGATTAATTTAATTAATTGGATTAAGTTGTTTTATACTTTTTATTATGTGTTGTAAGCCGCTCCGTCCGAGTCTTTGGAGAGTGGCGGCATAGAAGTAAATAAAAAAATAAAATAAAATAAAATAAAAAAATAAAATAAAATAAAATAATAAAATAAAATAATAAAATAAATGATTTTCTTTTGTATTAATTATGAACAACATTTACATTTAGAACACAACTACCACTGATCTCGGCCACTGATTTTAATATTAAGCCAGCTTTAATAAAAGTAAAAAAGAACAGAAGTAACAAAAATGCTATTCATAGCGTACAATAACTATTGTATACGGACCATAAAGATTTTTAACCTTTCAAAAGGACACCAAATTCCTTATCTTTCTAACCTGGGCTTTACTTGGAGATTATCAGTACAACTTTCACAAGATGTTACATTTCTTCTGATATGAATGATTTGCATGCATGTTCATCAATAGGAAAAATCTCACATTACTTACATTACTTACCTGTTATTAATTACACTCTCCCCACAACATTGACAGAAAAAAGTACAACTCTTTTTGGATTTTAGGCCATTACCAACAGCTGGCGTCAATTCTGAAAGATATAGAAGAACTTATCTAACAACAGTAAAACTACAGTTACATCAAGAATTTAGTGTAGCATTGGATTCACAATAACAATATATTTATACTATCTATTTTATTCACCACATCATTTCAGTAATGAGGAAACATTCCTAAAATCAGTGACGGGCTACCAAACTTTTTACTACCACACGTTGGGCATGGCTTATGCATTTTGTTTCAACATCTTTCAATCCAAATTGGGTGCTCTGGAGTGGAGCTCCAAATTTTGCTACCGGAACTGCGTTCCTGACCGTTTCCGTAGGAGCCCATCACTGCCTAAAATCCACATTACACACAATGGATTTTAACCCAACAGCTTGAAAATAACATAGCAACTTCATAGCTGAAATAAGATTTGAATCAAAGTCTGGAGCAATTCACCCAAATTTGGTAATAACTGGATTGCTGACCGTCTCATCTTAAAAATAACTGTGCCAACTGAAGAATTTTGCAGATGAAGTCCCCATGCTTAGAAAACCACGTGTTGCGTTAAAGCTTGCTTTAAGGTTGCTTTAAAGCAGCGGTTCCCAAACTCAACAACTTTAAGATTTGTGGACTTCAACTCCCAGAATTCTCCAGCCAGCTATGCTATACTGTGCTATGGTGGCTGGAGAATTCTGGGAGTTGAAGTCCACAAGTCTTAAAGTTGCCAAGCTTGGCAACCACTGGATAAGCCTTCGATGACATGATGACTGCTAGTCTGGTATCTTTCTAATTCTCAAGGATCAAGGGGGCAAATATCAGGTTTCATGCCCAATGTGGCAATGAATTTTGATTCTCACAACTCTCCGGAATTTTTTTTATAACAGAAATTCATGGAGACGACACAAGTACATGAATTGCTCTTGTGCATACAAAAAAAAGCCATCTGCCTCCTGCAATATATAAAGACCAAGCATATGTAGGTTTCTACATGAGGCCTTTCAAAGTCAATGGAGACTTGGGCATTTTCTTCACAACCTTGAGACAGCAGCTTTAATGTTCACATTACGATTCTGCCTTACTAGGGAAATAGCTCTTTCCTCACCAGCTTCCCTTCATGACTTTGAACATCAACTCCTAGTTCAATCTACAGTTTCTTTAGTACATATGGCTGATCTTTCTCATTATGCCTTAAATAAAGTTGGAATTGGTTGTTTTTGAAGAGTAAAATCATTATAGATATTTATTAACATTGTTAATTTAAAAATTAAAGGCTTCTTTAAAATGAACATCACGAAAATGTATTCTGTTAAATACATTATTAAACAGTTTGTCGCTCCAAAAGGTGCTTTAAAGTCTTTAAAGGAATACAGTGATCCCTCGATTATCGCAAGGGTTCCGTTCCAAGACCCCTCGCGATAATTGATTTTTCGCGATGTAGGGTTGCGGAAGTAAAAACACCATCTGCGCATGCGCGCCCTTTTTCCATGGCCGCGCATGCGCAGATGGTGGAGTTTGCGTGGGCGGCGGGGAAACCCAGATCTTCGTCTGCTCGCTGCTGCTGCGGCCGCCCAGCAGCTGATCTGCTGGGCGGCAGCAGCGAGGAGCCGAATCGGGCTTTCCCCTTTGCGTGGGCGGCTGGGAGCAGACGAAGCAGCAGCAGCGAGCAGACGAAGATCGGGGTTTCCCCGCCGCCCACGCAAAGGGGAAACCCCGGCTCCTCGCTGATGCCCCCGCTCGCCCGCCCGCCGCCCGCCGCCCACCAGCAAGAGGGGGAGAGATAGAGAAAGAGAGAGAAGGAAAGAAAGAGATGAGAGAGGGAGGAAGAGAGTGTGAGAGAGGAAGAAGCAAGATAGAGAAAGAGAGAGAGAAAGAAAGATGAGAAAGGAAGGAAGAGAGTGACGTCATCGGGTGGTAAAAATCGCGATATAGCGTTTCGCGAAGATCGAGATCGCGAAAATCGAGGGATCACTGCAATCTGCTATTTCAAAGATCTGCTAAAATCAGCACAAATCCAGTCAAGCAATGCTACATCCAATCTGTGAATAACATGAACCAGAGGTGACATTTCCTGTGAAATATAGAAATAGCACTTATAGACTTATATACCACTTCACAGTGCTTTACAGCCCTCTCTAAGTGGTTTACAGAGGCAGCATATTGCCCTCAACAATCTGGATCCCCATTTTACTGATCTTGGAAGACTGAGTCAACCTTAAGCTTGTGAGAGTTGAACTGCTGGCAGTTAGCAGTCTGAATTAGCCTGCATTACTGCATTTTAACCACTGCACCGTCACAGTTCTTTATAGGGTGATTATATACATCTACTGATAAATAATCTCCACAGAATCAAGAGTGTAGGTGGAGCTAAGATTTCTTTTTATATATATAATATTTTTATTGTTTTTCTTTAAACAAACAAGACACACAACATTTAACATTTAAAGGAGCTACCATTGTTCCACTTATCTTAGAAGTCTGACTAATACAAAAAAGAAAAATCTAACTATGATCAGATCAATACAGAAATACAGTTTTTAATATTCTACGTTCTTTTTAAATTTACCGTCTTTATGTTGTGTTTCATATAGCTCAAATAAATTTCTTATCTATAAAATATTATTTTAACAATATAATTAAGCTAATTAAAATCAATTAATTCAGTACATAATAAAAAAAGGCATTTAAAATTTGTAATATTGCAAAAATACTCTATCATTATACTATTTTAATCTATTGTTTTATATCTATTATATAGATATAAGATTTCTAAAGAGAAAAATAGAATGCAGAACATTAGCATTGGAATAAAATTATCATTTTCTGTTATATGCGAACAGAATAATTTCTTAAATCTCAACCTCTCAGCCAGGAAAACTGTTTTGATAATCTGTTAATATTTTGCATATTAAAATATGTCTATATGTCTTCTTAGGAAGCATGACAATTAATATTTATTTTCATGAGGTACAGAACAAGGAATAAATCCAATAAAATTCAAGTCCGACCACTGAAACTTTGGAAATATTAAGAAAAAAAAGAAATAGCCTAAATTATTATTACCTTATTAGTCACTAGTAAATATTAGGTTTTTTCCCTAGTCTGATGTTTTATAAGTAAATGCAGCTTTTCTTGAATACTCTTAACCGATCGTAATTTTGATAGGTTGATTTTTACAAGTGAACTTTCAAGCGGAGGTGATAAGCAGAAAAGAAATAAAAGAAAAAAGGAAAATTCGCTCTTACTTGTACTGAAATCTGCTTGAACAAGCAGCCTCATATGTAAGCCTTCCCCTGGCTGATATTGCAGTCCTCGGCAGGAAGAAGGCACAATACTGACCTCTGGTGGAAGGCCAAAAGCTCTACAAGCTTTATCACTTTTTAGCTCTATTATAGAAGGCATCAGAGTAATATCCACAGGCCAGCTTTCTGGATTTAACTCACTACAGGGATTTAAGAAAGAACAATAACATCCCATTAGCAAATAGTTGCAATAGAGGTCCACAGGGCTGAAAAAGTCATGCACCTCACTTCATAAATGGATGCAATGCAAACAAATAAACATCTGGAATAATTGCATCAATTAAATCCAACATTTTTTATTTGGAATGGAAAGCAAGCTGATAATGACGCCTCCTGTATCCTTGAATAAGAACTAAGATGTACAAAACATTGTGAAATATGTCATCCCAGGTTGCGCTAAGACGGGGAACTGCCAAAATAAGGAACAGACTGTGATTGTCTGTGGAGATTCTCAATCATCCAGTCATCATCGTTGGTTCAAAGGTGTGGGGGGGGTTTGTATTCAAAAGGCAGATGGGCTAATTTTTCCTTGAGGAAAAAGAACAAAACATTTTGCTTCTCATCCAAGAAAATTCACCAGTTGTGATGGCCGGGAGGGGGGGAGGACAGAAAGGGGGGGGGGGGTTAATATAATTCTATATTGGCCAAGTGTGATTGGACACACAAGGAATTTGTCTTGGAGCATATGCTCTCAGTGTACATAAAAGAAAAAGATACATTTGTTAAGAATCATGTGGTAAAACACTTAATGATTGTCATAGGCAACGGAGAAACAATCAATATTAATAAAAATCTTAGGATACAAGCAACAAATTACAGTCATACAGTCCTAAGTGGTAGGAAAAGTGTGATAGGAATGATGAGAAAAAACTAGTAGAAATAGAAGTGCAGACTTAGTAAAAAGTTTGACAGTGTTGAGGGAATTATTTGTTTAGTAGAGTGATGGCATTTGGGGAAAAAACTGTTCTTGTGTCTTGGTGTGCAGTGCTCTGCAGCGACGTTTTGAGGGTAGGAGTTGAAATAATTTGTGTCCAGGATGTGAGGGGTCAGTAAATATTTTCACCGCCCTCTTTTTGACTTGTGCAGTATACAGGTCCTCAATAGAAGGCAGGTTGGCAGCAATTGTTTTTTCTGCAGTTCTGGAAGGATAGCTGACCACAATATAGACTGGATGGTGAAGGGATGGAAGGATGGGTTCTGATAGATTGGTGGAGGGTTGGGTGGAAGGATTATATACTGCTCCAAAAAAATAAAGGGAACACTCAAATAACACCTCCTAGATCTGAATGAATGAAACATTCTCATTGAATACTTTGTTCTGTACAAAGTCAAATGTGCACAACAGCATGTGAAATTGATTGTCAATCCGTGTTGCTTCCTAAGTGGACAGTTTGATTTCACAGAAGTTTGATTTACTTGGAGTTATATTGTGTTGTTTAAGTGTTCCCTTTATTATTTTGAGCAGTGTATTTCTTTGCAGTCATCTGGTCTGAACCCTTTTGAGGTCATTTGAGGATTCTTTTACTCCTCCTTCAAACCCATAGTCCTCTCTACAGTCTCTTAGGTTACAATTGTCACAATTGAACATCAAAACCGATGAATCATCTTGGATGAGAAGTGAAACATTTTCTTCTTCTCCCTCAAGAAAAAAACAGTTCAGTTGGGTTTTTGAAGGGAAAAAAAAGGCCTGGGATTGTGAATTTGGAAATAAGGGAGGGAAAACAGAGAGAGAGGAGTGTTATCTTGAAGACATCTCCTCTTGTCTACGGGGGTTGTAACCGTGCCCCAAATGGGCAGAAAGCTGCAAGAGCATTGAGATGCTGTTGCTTTGGAAATAGCAACATCCTAAATCTGACAGATGAGCATTTTAATTCCCCAAGTCATGCTGATTGAGGTTTCAAGGCAGCACTTCTTGTAAAAAGAAGTTACAGAAATTGATTTCAGCCCAGAATAAAACAGTCAATGTAGAATTCAATAAAGGGGGGAACACTATCTTTCACTAGCCGATCTAATCTTCTAGAAACATAATTTAAGATAATTAGCTGTTTGGGACCAGCATGTCACTTTATGTAATTCAGTATGTTGCTTCTTATCATAATTTCCCCCTTTCTCTCTCCTGCACACATTGTTTAAAATAATGTTCTGTCATATTGGTATTTTGCACATTTTCTAACACTGATTTTGATCCATGAAAACTTATATAGTATACACCTGTTAAGATTAAAAAGCATCACAAGATGTTTCGGTCTTAACTACAAATCAACCTAATCATCCCTCCATAAATTATTTACTGTACTCCTGGCATGGACTTCACAAACAATTGTGGCATATTTTTTTCATTGTATTTCTCTGCAAACTGGGCAAACGGTACCCGTCTCTGTCACTGAAGGCCTACAGCAGGACTTGAATATGTTTCAGCACAACCAGCACGTTCAGATCTTACAGATTTATTGTGCCATATAGACTAACAATCTGAAGTTAGTTGGGGGAAAGATCAAAGGCAACATGAGAAAATATTATTTTACTGAAAGAGTAGTAGATCCTTGGAACAAACTTCCAGCAGACGTGGTTGGTAAATCCACAGTAACTGAATTTAAACATGCCTGGGATAAACATATATCCATTGTAAGATAAAATACAGAAAATAGTATAAGGGCAGACTAGATGGACCATGAGGTCTTTTTCTGCCGTCAGACTTCTATGTTTCTATGTTTCTATTGTGGACTAGAAATCACCTCACCAGATGTGGTTTTTGAATAAAGATTTTGGCAATCACCTTGAAAAGAGAAAACAGATCCACTTATAAAAGGAGACAGCAAAACTACTCTAGAAAGGAAGTGTTTTTCCTGGGAAACACCGTTTGCCTATCTTTTTATTGAAAACCCTTTGTGCAAATTATATTTGAAAACTTTGCCTCCTACCCTTATTGGCACAATGTGGAATTCCTTAGATAATCATGTGAGAGAAACCTCTGTTCAGAAGAAAGGCTTATTCATAGGGAAACATATAATTTATGCATTCCTGTCTAATTTTAAAAGCCCTTTTCAAGCAAATAATTGAGGCTTCTGGCAAGGGAGTTTTCTATCTCCCACAGAGGGTCTATTAGATTAGGGAAGGGAGTGGGAGGGTGGGCCCAATACAGAAGTGAAATAAGAGGTAGCCCCAACCAATATGATATGCAAATTACAGATGACATGGGGCTTGTATTTGTTGTGGTTGGCTCTGGCCCAGCTCCTGCCCCGAGGAATGTGGATGTGGGGGAGCCATCCACTTGCCGCAGGCCTGTTTTGCTCCTGGTGGAATCTGCTGATGACGGCTCCTCTGACCAAGAAGACATGAGTGACAGGGAGGAGGAGAGTGTGGCAGACAGTTCAGAAGGAGATCAATTATCTAGCTCCTCCTTGGATTCGGAACAAGAGTTAATGATACAGCCACGCATGCGGAGAGCAATGCATAGGCAGCAACAACTGAGAGATTATTATCAAAGAAAATGAGGCCACCTGTGGTTGGGTGGGGCTGTGGTAATTAGTGAGGCTGCTATAAATAGCAGTGTGTGGGTTTGGCCATTGTGGAAGATTATCTGATCGTTGTGTTTCGTGCCTGCCTTGCTGACTTCGACCTTTGTGTGTTGCTTTTTCCCTGCTTTGAAACTAAAGCAGAGCAAAGTGTGTTTCACTTTGTGGAAGAAGAAGGACTGTGAATTGCCTCACAGCTGCAAGCCAGGTATCTAAGAACTGATAAGGGACTTATACAAATTACCCGGTTGTTTGGAGACAAGTGCTCTTTGCAATACAAAAAGAGTGCTTAGATTATTTGAATTTTCGTTATAAAGAACATTGTTTTGAATTTTCAAACGTGTGTCTGTCTGAAATTTGTACCTGTGAATTTTCGGGAGGATTCTAACAGAGAGCTCGACAGAACAGTACTAAAACAAACAAAACTACTAAAAGCTATATAGTATTGGAAGAAGGTGACAAGTATATAGAACTGAGATCTTATTCTTCTATTTCAGGGAAATGGATTATCGGTACTTATTTACTTATTTAATTATTAGATTTCTATGCCGCCCTTCTCAAAGCGACTGAAGGTGGCGTGCAACATTATAAATGCAAACAATGTATGTAAAGAAATCTATTTTTTTTAAAAAATTATACAAAATTGCTAAAAGGTCTAAAAAAAACACCATGTACAATCATCCACATTCATCCAATCCAATCATTCATAACATCGGCTGGAGACAATCCCGTCACTCACTCTGCCCGCCAGCAGAGGTCAGTCTTGAGAATTTCACGAAAGACCAGGAGGGAAGGGGTGGTACATATCTCCGGAGGGAGTTCGTTCCAGAGGGCCGGGGCCACCACAGAGAAGGCTCTTCCCCTAGGCCCCACCAGCTGACACTATCTGACTGACGGGACCTGGAGGAGGCTGACTCTGTGAGATCTAACCGGCCGCTGGGATGCATGAGGTAGGAGACAGTCCCGTAGGAAACTTAGTTTGTTTCTTGGTATGAGAGAGCTAAAAGAAGGTTTACAAACAGTTATTCCAGCAAAACCAGGTTGAGGGGTGTTCTGCCGAGCTCTCTGATAGGAGCCTCCCGAAAATTCAAGGGTACAAATTTCAGACACACACACGTTTGAAAATTCAAAACAATGTTCTTTATCACAAAATTCAAAATAAACAAAGCACTCTTTTTGTATTGCAAAGAGCACTCTTCCCAAAACAACCGGGTAGTCTGAACAATTTCCCTTAAGCAGTCATTAAGTACTTAGCTAGCAGCTGTGAAGACACTTCACACCCCTTCTTCTTCCAATGAACTGAGACACACACACACATGTTGCTCTGCTTTGGTTTCAAAGGCATGAAAAAGCAACAAAGTCCAGCAACACAAGATTCCTGACGAACTCCGATCAGATAATCTTCCACAACGGCCAAACCCACATGCTGCTATTTATAGCAGCAGCCCTAGTTACTGGAGCCCCACCCAAACACAGGTGGCCTCCCTTATTTCCTGTAATATGTTCTTACTTGGTCTCTTCTACGCATAATTCTGCGCTTGCGAGGGTCCAAAATGTCATCATCTGAATCAATGGAAGATAAGGGAGAGTGACCGCCTGGGCTGTGTGCCAAGCCTTCCTCTGCCGAGTCACTCCCACCTTCTTCTTCGTCCGAGGAAACTAAACTCCGAACTGATTCTGTCAGCAATAACACAGGCCTGTGACATGTTGAATTTCCCCCTGCATCCACCTCCCCATTCCCTGGGGCAGGAGCTGGGCCAGAGCCAACCACAACACTCCTACCACCCAGAGCAGGGGTCCCCAAATGTTTTACACAGGGGGCCAGTTCACTGTCCCTCAGACTGTTGGAGGGCCGGACTATAAAAAAAAACTATGAACAAATCCCTATGCATACTGCACATACCTTATTTTAAAGTAAAAAACAAAATGGGAATGTACTATTTAGAGGGAGGGAAGAAGTCTGAAATTCATATATGTTTATGTTTTGTTTTTAATTTTATTTTGTTAACATCTGATTGTAGGTTTTCTTGGCTTATAGAAAAATGTATAAAGAAAGAAGGAAGCACTTTGGCATAATGGTTAATAAGTTAGAAATATAATTGGTGTATTTGAAGGAACATTAAGGAGGGAATGTAATTAAAAGAAAATGAATGTAACTGGATGACAAAATTAGAAAAAAAACTTTTGCAACTTTTTTGATGATTGATATTAGTTACTAACAAAATACCACATTTTATTCATAGACAATTAGATGGAACACTGTGTTGTGTCACTCACCCGTGGGCTGGATAAATGTGCCGTTTCCTAGGCCATTTTCAGGCCATGTCTTGGGACAAAACAGTCTGGGAAACAGCTGGGAAACAGTCAAAACACAAACATGTGATGCTGGCCAGCTGCTCTTTGGGTTTTTGGTGCTCCGGTGCGCACACCAAAGGTGCCAAAAAGGTTCGCCATCACTGCATTACACTATAGAAAACATAGAATTGATTCTATTGGGAACCCACAGGAGATTTAGTGTTATATAACTTCTTAGAAGACTATGTTTCTCCAGGGAATTATATAAGAGTTATATAATCTAATATATAATAATACCAGTATTATTATATAATACTAATACCGGTAGTTGCTTCCCAGTAAAATATTTTTTCCTGAAATGGATTCCTTCTATTTTGGTAACATGATATTGCAGAATCTGGGAGGAATATGGTTACGTTCAGTAAGTGGTGCAACACAAGAGAAAAATATTGATGCTTCAGTTTTAAAGAACTGACTAAGTTTCTCTATGTTGAACAAAGCAACAAGTTTGATATTTGGACCTTAACTGATCAGAACAGAATCTTTTGGAAGATTTAATGAAACTCAGTTTTGGAAGTATTTCTTGCAATTACATTTGCTGAGTATAAGAGCTCAATTTTCAGAGATTATTATTTAATTACTATAGTAATTGCAAATGGTTGCTAAACGAGGCAGTCGCTAAATGAGAACTACCTGCAATGATTATAGTAAGCAATCTGGTTTTACTTTCTTTAGTTTGGAATTATGTTTTTCTTGCATTCTAAGGTATTCTCAGCCATTCTCTTCCACAGCAGAAAAGTGTATGCTACGGTCAGTGAAGGGCTACCAAATTTTTTACTACCACACTGTGAGCTTGGCTTATGCAGGACAACCTATATTTTCTTTCAACATATTTCAGTGCAAATTGGGTGCTCTGGGGTGGAGCTCAATTTTTGCTACCCCATTGCGTCCGTCCCCCAGTCTGGGCAGCAGCCCACCCCTGGCAATGGTTATTTAAAACAGTGCATTTGAATGATAGAAGAGACATAAGAATAAAAACACATAACTACATTCTTCTGACAAATCTTTCCACCACAACCTTCTCTAATCTAACTGATGTTTGAAGAACCATTGGGAACATCAGCCCTCCCTATTTTACATTTACTCCCTCAAGAATTCAGCTGAGAGGATCCAGTGCTTAGAGTTACTATTTTGACAGCGTCCATTTATCCAGGCATCATAAACCCTTTCGGTGGTATGTTATCTTTCACACTGAGTAGTCTTGACCACAATGTACAAAATCCATTCTTGATTTTGCCAACATGCAGTGATTTCCATTCAAACAGTTCAAGAAGTTCAATTCGGTTACAATACTTCTAGGTAAGCATATGACAGCCAGTTCAGTCTTGTTGTTAAGGGACAAGGCTAGAAAGCAGGAGACTGTGAGTTCTAGTCCTGCCTTAGCATGACAGAAGGGTTGGGCTAGTTACTCTCTCTTTCCTCAGCCCAATCCACCTCACAGGCCTGCCATGAGGAAAACAGGAGGGCAAAGAATATTATGTATGTTTGATGCCTTGAGTCATTTATAAAAACAATAAAGGTGAGATAAAAAAATAAACAACATCACCACACAGGCTTAAGTGTTAAATATGCTTTAATAGAGAGCAACACTTTTCTGGAGTTTGTTCTGAAAACTCAGCTGCTTTAATTTGAAAGAATAGTGGATGTACACTACACACACATCTATATAAAAGGCATCTAAAAAGAAGAGCAGGGATGGTAAACTAACACGGTAAAGAAGTATTGGTAGGATATTTGACAATCAACTAAATTCTGGTCTTCTCAAACTATTTAAACATAGAATACAGTGTTCCCTCGATTTTCACGGGGAATGCGTTCCGAGACCGCCCGCGAAAGTCGAATTTCTGCGAAGTAGAGATGCGGAAGTAAATACACCATTTTTAGCTATGGACAGTATCACAAGCCTTCCCTTAACACTTTAAACCCCTAAATTACCATATCCCATTCCCTTAACAACCATTTACTCACCATTATTACTGGTACTCACCATTGAATAAGACACTTAGTGATCCTGATATTTATAAACATAATTATTTATGAACAATAATTATTTTTTTGTTATTTATTTGCAAAAATTATTAGTTTGGCGATGACATATGACATTATCGGGCAGGAAAAACCGTAGTATAGAAAAAAACCCATGAAGTATTTTTCAATTAATATTTTTGGAAAAACCGTGGTATAGGCTATTTGCGAAGTTCGAACCCGCAAAAATCGAGGGAACACTGTATATAGAATTCTTTATTGGCCAAGTGTGATTGGACACACAAGGAATTTGTCTTTGGTGCATATGCATAGTGTACATAAAAGAAAATACACATTTGACAAGGATCATGAGGTACAACACTTAATTATTGTCATAGGGGTCAAATAAGCAATGGGGAAACAATCAATATTAATAAAAATCTTAAAGATACAAGCAACAAGTTACACTCATACAGTCATAAGTGGGAGGAAATGGGTGATAGGAATGATGAGAAAAAACTAGTAGTAATAGTAGTGCAAACTTAGTAAATAGTTCGACAGTGTTTTCAAAGGCCTGCATCTGCAGTTTAGGGAAATCTTTCAAGTCAAAAGAAATTTATTTATTTAGTCAAGTATGTATTGGTAGTATACAAAGATATAACAATATTATATCTTTGTTATTTGTCTAACATGTTACATACTCATGTTATTAGTATAACATGATACTAATAATAGAGAAACATTAAGAGAGGGACAGAAGGCATGCTGATGAACTTATGCATGCATATGAAACATTTTTTTCTCAAATAAACTTGAATCCAAGACTATTATTTCATAAATTAAACTTTAAAGAAATACGTTGCCTGCATCATGAAGATGTTTGGAAAACATTTCCTTTCAGGGCATGATTAGACTTCCAATGTATACTGCATGTCCTCTAGGGCAGTGTTTCCCAACCTTGGCAACTTGAAGATATCTGGACTTCAACTCCCAGAATTCCCCAGCCAGCATTCGCTGGCTGGGGAATTCTGGGATTTGAAGTCCAGATATCTTCAAATTCGCTGGCTGGGGAATTCTGGGATTTGAAGTCCAGATATCTTCAAATTGCCAAGGTTGGGAAACACTGCTCTAGGGTGCCTTTATTTGTCCTGTAACACACACATTTTACTAAAATATGATGGTATGGGAAGTGATTTTGTATAAGTTTTAGAAAAAGTAATCACCACTGCCCTGGATGGAAAATGGGACCCTTAAAGACAGACCCGTAAGAGAAGAAGTGTTTTCTCCATGGGAAAAAAAGAGGGAACATAACATAACCCAGCAATGTTATGTCCCAGAGTTCTCCAAGGAGAGGGGCAGCATATAAATCCAATCAATCAATCAATCAACCAATCAATGCCTGTCTCAAAGTAGGAGATGAAGCGGGGGGGGGGGGATCAAACAAATAAAGTACCGAATAATCAGCAATCCGCTCTTCATCTTCTCCCTAATCTCCAAGAACAGGGTAGCATCCATCTACGTTAGCCACCGACTCCAAAAGAGGACCAAGCCGAGAGAAAGCAACCCGCTGCGAGGTTTAAAGGGATGCAAAATACGCTCCCACGTGGGCCGGAGCAAACCAGGAAAAATTGAATACCGGAAAACGTTTTGGCCAAGAGGAGGAGGGCCTTTCCCTCACGCACAGCGCCCTCTGCGAGAAGAAAAAAAATCAGTCTCAGAGATCCGGTGTTGATGTGGTGTGGGTTTTTTTGAAGGCTCTTTAGCTCTCTTTTTAATCGTTGCAAAAATGTCCTCGCCCCCCAATGTGACATCATCTTAAAGGAGGTTTGCACGTTAAACAATTATTGATACCCCCTTGCCTGGATCGCGTTGCAGTTTTTTAGACCGCTTGAAATGATTGGCGGACGTCTTTTGTTTGCTTTCTGTCGCATCGCTCCCTGGTAGAATAAGCCGGGAGATGAGAAGCTTTTGCAGTCCGATTCTATCTATCTATCTATCTATCTATCTATCTATCTATCTATCTATCTATCTATCTATCTATCTATCTATCCATCTCTCTCTCTCTCTCTCTCTCTCTCTCTCTCTCTCTCTCTCTCTCTTATCTATCTATCTATCTATCATCTATCATCTATCTATTATCTATCTATCATCTATCTATTATCTATCTATCATCTATATAATCTATCTATCTATCTATTATCTATCTATCTAGCTATCATCTATCATTTGCATCGAGTCTGCGGAGAGGGGCGGCATACAAATCCAATAAATAATAATAATAATAAAATAATAATCTAGCTATCTATCTATCTAATCTATCTAATCTATTATCTATCTATCTATGTATCTATCATCTATCTATGTATCTATCTATCTATTTTCTATTTATCATCTATCTAATCTATTATCTATCTATCATCTATCTATTATATATCTATCTATCTATCTATTATATATCTTTCTATCTAGCTATCATCTAGCTATCTAGCTATCTAATCTATCTTATCTATTATCTATCTATCTATCATCTATCTAATCTATCTATTATCTGTCTATCATCTATCTATCATCTATCTATCTATTATCTATCTATGCATCTATATAATCTATCTATTATCTATCTTTCTATCTAGCTATCATCTAGATATCTAGATATCTAATCTATCTATTATCTATCTATGTATCTATCATCTATCTAATCTATCTATTATCTATCATCTAGCTATCATCTATCAATCAAGCTATCTATCTAGTTTATTTATTTATTTGTTTATTTATTTTGTCCAATACACAATTAGGGTTTCAGTGAGTATACACATAGTAAAATACATGATGAAGGTTATAGAGGAGATATTCATAGTAAAATATATCTAAGAATGAATAGAAAAGAAGATATAGTAATAGAACATATCAATGAAAGAATAGAAGAAGAGATATAGGAATAGAAGAAAAGAAAGGAGATATAGGAGAGCAATAGGACAGGGGACGGAAGGCACTCTAGTGCACTTGTACTCGCCCCTTACTGACCTCTTAGGAATCTGGATAGGTCAACCATAGATAATCTAAGGGTAAATTGTTGGGGGTTTGGGGATGACACTATGGAGTCCGGTAATGAGTTCCACACTTGGACAACTCGGTGACTGAAGTCATATTTTTTACAGTCAAGTTTGGAGCGGTTAATATTAAGTTTAAATCTGTTGTGTGTTCTTGTGTTGTTGTGGTTGAAGCTGAAGTACCTATCTACCTACCTACCTACCTACCTATCTATCTATCTGTTTTGTCCAATACACAATAATACATTATGAAGATTATAGAGGATAATATTCCAATAGAATATATTAAAGAAAGAATAGAAGAGAAAATATAGGAGTAAAAAAATAACTAGGGAGAATAGCAGAAGAGATATAAGAGATACAAGGTAGATAGAAGAGATAGAAGAGACGATATACTCAGAAGTCCTGTTTCGCTACACTTATAGTAGCGAAATTATCCAGTGCCTTGTTGCATCCCGTTGCATTGCAATTAAACGTGCAGCCCGATTGCAAACTTGCAGCTTTCCTGGCTGGACTCTTTGCAAGTGTGTATAATTTCATTCAAACAACGCTCATTTAATGTGCCTGCTTAATGCCACTATACTGATGTACATCCCTCATCCACCTTCAGAAGAAAAGGGCGGCAGAGCTTCCGACGGCGAGAAATCAAAGGAGAAAGGAATGAACTTCAAAAATAAACAACCGGTTTCACGATTTTCCTCCCGGCTTCCAACGAAGCAACATGCAGAATCCTGTTCTCCTCATGCCACATAAACCTTAAATCGGCAGGTAACGTTGAGCGAAACACACAGTCGTGCAGTGGGGGACAAGATATCCCTTCCACACTCGCCAGGCGGATCAAAGAACTGGGCTAGCCAAGCATAGGACAACTGATCAGTGGAACGGCTTGCCTCCAGACCTTGTGAATTGCTCCAACACTGGAAGCTTGTAAGATGTTGGATCACCATTTGTCTCTATCAGTGTAGGGTCTCCTGCCCAAGCAGGGGGTTGGATTAGAACAGGGGTAGGCAAAGTTGGCTCTACTATGACATGTGGACTTCAACTCCCAGAATTCCTGCGCTGGCATGATTGGCTCAGGAATTCTGGGAGTTGAAGTCCACAAGTCATAGAAGAGCCAACTTTGCCTACCCCTTCCAACTCTGTTATTATTATATTTTCCCGCTGGCATGAAAATAATAAATGAAGGCGGGGAAACCAGCTCTCCTTTTAGGATAAGCTGGGAAACTCCAGGAGGGGAAAAATATAACAGAAAATGCAAACGTCTTCGGCTTTTGGCACCGAAGACCGACCCGGGCCTCTCCTCTCTCCCCTTCTCGAAGTAGACGTTCCCCTTTAAGCAGCTCATCGCTACAGCAAACCTGGAATCAGCGGACCGCTCCGCGAAGAAGCAGCTGCGCTTATTCCGAGCGGCGCCAGGTGGCGTCATAACGTTAGGCAAAGTTGGCTCTTCTGTGACATGAGGACTTCAACTCCCAGAATTCCTGAGCTAGCGTGATTGGGTTAGGAATTCTGGGAGTCGGAGTCCACATGTCATAGAAGAGGCAACTTGCCTTTGTACGGTTAGGCTAAGGCCAGAGGAGGAGGAGGACGGAAGGAAAGGAAAGGAAAGGAAGGCAGGCGCTTGGCATGCTGGGAGCTGTCAGAGCCCCGGTGCGGGGAGGCGGGCGGAGGGAGGGTTTCTGCGGCGCGGCTCTTCCGGCTCTGGGCGCCAAGGTAACCCTTTTCGCTCTTCCTTTCTGGCCCTGCGGCTTTTTTGCCCCCTTCCTCGAGTTGATGGGCTTTTTAAGTCTGTGAGGGGAGGGAACGCTGAGAAAGTGCGGGACAAAAAAACAGGGGACGGCGGGCAGCGGCATCCTTGTTGGGAGCCCTAAGGGGCTTCTCCTTCTCCCTCTCGCTTCCTCGGAGCAGGTGCAGTTGCAGGAGTAGAGGGATGGGGTTGGTAGTAAACGTAGCCGACGGAGATTGGCATACTTTCTTGCTTTGGTCGATTGAAAAAAGATGGTATTTGAATCCAAGGAAACAATCATTTACATCTTTGCCTGCCTTTCTTTTTGCCTAGTAGGAGATGTCGCCCTTCCTTCCCGCCCGTTATTATTATTATTATTATTATTAGTAGTAGTAGTAGTAGTAGTAGTAGTAGTAGTATAAGCATTAGCATTATTAGCGTTATTATTATTATTAGCATTGATAATAGCACATATTAAAAAGAATATTACTTTATAGAATAATAATAGCATTATTATTAATGCAATAATAGCATTCTTTTACATTTAGGGGGATGTTATTTGCCTAAGATGCCACCCTAGCTTGTTTAATTTTTTTAAAATAGTTTTTATTAAATTTTAAAAACAATGCAACAACATAAATGGCAGCAACGAAGCATGCCAACATCCTTACATACATTCTATGCATATAGGTCTGTCTACCAAATTGTTAATCTGTGGCAATATTAATTTCCATTGGTGTTGATATTTACAATTACTGTCTATTTCCGTTTGCTGGTTTGTTTTAATTTCTAGCCACTCGTAAATTTTTTATTTCTAACTTGTTTTATTTTATCGTCTTATTTAAAACAGAGAAAAAGCCATCATTTCAATTTTTCCCCTCACTTTAAACGTGTAAAAGGAGTAACTGATCCCCTCTTAAGGTATACAGTATTTCTTCTGTTCTTTGTTGCAGTGAATAAAGAAACAGAAATTGAGGGTTATTTGATTTTTATGGCAGAGTGTTTTATTTCTTTTAGTTTCAGTCTCCTGAAACCCTGATTAGACATTGTAGGGCTTCTTTGTGCATAGTAGGATGGTACAAATAGCTTTCCCGTCATCATCATCTCCTCTTCTTGCCTCTTCTTTATATTTAGCTTCCTGTGCCAAGAATGTTGTGCATGCCAATTATACATTCTATAATACGGAGTAGCATCTTTTCTTGAAAGCCCATTTGCGCGGAGGGGAAGTTAACAAATCAATGTTTCTTCTAATCTATCCTCTTCATTCTATGCCCATAGGGATTAGTTAATGTTACAGTAGTTTTATTATATTTATTTATTGGACTGGGAAGAGGTTGAAAAGGCCTCTGTCTGTTACTATTGCCCAGAGATATTGTGTGAACCTAAAATATTACTTTAGTTGAGGAGAAAAGTAACTTTCAGAGCGCTATGTAATAAATAAATTTTGTTCTTAGGAAATATTTTTCTGTATTACAGCCTGCAGCTTTTCATTTATTTTTATTTTTTGCACATCTAAGTTTTTCACAGTCAAAGAGTACTTTTGGATGAATGAATTATTGCTTATGCCAATTTCTTCCTTTGTGAGGTTTCTATGGAAGTTTCAGCTATAGTTTGATGATAGAAGCTGAAATATTGATATGGCAAATATTAATCAGAGGACTTAAGTAAAAAAAAAGAATAGATGCTGAGAGAGATTGTGTCTAGTGTATATGATGAAGAAAAGTAAACTTATCTGGATGAGTATCTACTCTTACTGGCCAAGAGAATTACCTGAAACATTGAATGAAGCCCAAGTTTTGAACTTTAACAAAAAGCCAGTGGTGAAAAAATCAGACAGATAGATGCATTTTTCTAAAAAAACTGGCTGTCACCTCCATTTGCTTTTTCCCAAAAGCTTTTGCAATTCTCATCTTTTTTGAGAAATATTTCTCACAGCATTCATAGGTGCTATCTTCTAAATTAGTCTGGATTTCACTGTTAAAATAAAGTTATACAATTCAGAATACATTATAATCTTAGGGTTGTTACACTTAAAAAGTCAGCAGATAAAATTCAACTGCTGCTATTATGTATTTATCATTCATTGTTGTTTTAAAATACAGGAAATAGTACAAGGGCAGACTAGAATAGACCATGAGGTCTTTTTCTGCCGTCAATCTTCTTCTTTGTTTCTATGTCCGCTCGGTGACTTTATAGCAACTGTTCTCTATACCAGTGGTCCCCAACCTTTTTTCCACCAGGGACCAGTTTCAGCAAGACAATTTTTCTATGGCCCGGTGGGGGCGGAAAGGGGTGTGGTTTTGGGCGGGATTAAGCATGAGGGTATAGCTTATCATTCCATTGTCTCTCTTCCCTCCCCCCCTTTTTAATTTTGCGGGGGAACCGAGGTGACGGAGGGAGGAAGTGTAGGAAGGGGCGGTTTCCTGTCTCTTTCCCCTCGCATTCACTCGGGACCGCCGTTTGCCTTTCAGCAGATTCAGAGGACACCCCCCTGCCACCGCCCGCTCCGGCTGGGATTCCAGCAAGGAATCCCAGAGGAGGGGGAGGTGCCTCCATGGACACAGTCACCTTCCTTTGTGATCGCTGCCTGCTTGGAGTGCCCACCACCAGATCCGGTAATTTTCTTGCAGCAAGGAATCCTTCCAAAAGAAAATTACCGGAGCTGGTGGTGGGGGTTTCATGGTCACACGCACACCACTGGCTTCGCTCCTACCCAGGACCCCGGGAATAGGGTGGGGGAGCCTAGCAAAAAAAGAGCTGCACAATGCCAAAGCCTTTCCGTTTGAGCTGCAGGCAGAGCAAGGGCTTTGCGAGGGCTTCGCAAGGAGGAAATAGACCACTTTCAACAAGAGAAGAAAGACAGGAAAGGAAGAAAGCAAGCAAGCAAGTAAAGGTTTTCTCAGCCCGAGGGAAACGGCGGTCCTGAGTGAACGCGAGGGGAAAGAGACAGGAAACAGCTTGGCACTCGCCGGCTCCACAGCAGCTGCTGACTCCGCGGACCGGTGCAACATGCCTTGCGGCCCGATACTGGTCCGCGGACCGGCGGTTGGGGACCCCTGCTCTATACTACTCTATCAAGCATAGCTTTTTTCAATTGTTGTATGTTCAACTTTGCATCAGATTTGACGGTATCAAGCCATCATGTTCTTTGTTTGCCTCTTCTTCTTTGTCTACTAACCATTCCTTGCCTTCTCCAATGAATTTGCAAGTATAACATGGCCAAAGTAAATCAGACATAGTCTTACAATTTTATCTTCCAGTGAGGAAGTGATTTAACACCTATTTGTTAGTTACTCTGGCTGTCCAGGTATTCACAGTAATTTACGCCAGCACCACATTTCAAAGACATCAATTCTTTGATCAGCCATTCTTAGTGTCCAACTCTCACACCCCATACAACATTATAGGGAAGACTATAATCAGCCTGCTTTTTGTGTTTAAATCAATATCCCTGCTTTACCAGATCTTAGTCATGTTAACTATTGCAATGCAGCCTAAGGTTATCCTGCATTTGATTTCAGGAATAGAATTTTATTATTTGCCGTTAAATCAGAGATTCTGGTAAGATCCAATTACAAATTGTATATCAGATGTTTAGTTTTGTTTACTGTCCAACACTCAGATACTCAGGTATTTTCCCATTTCTTTCCCAATACTCCCCTCAATTTTCTAATGTGTTTCTAACAGTCAATGTGTCATGTCTGTTATAGTAATAGTCACGTGTTTGAATTGTACTCATGTACCTTCTTTCAATCAGTCTAACCAGGGTATGAAATGGCATCCACCAATGGAAAAGGTTTCTCCTTCCACTCATGTTCAGCTGAGAGTTGGGGAATTCTCAAGTGTAGATTTGGCATAGAAGAGGAAACAAACAAAATAAATCCTTTTACAGTCTTCCTATCACACAAGAAAAGGCATTTAAAAATACAGAGATAATGCATAGGGTCTTAAAAACATTATTGGGAATTAAAAATTAACTAGAAGATAGAGCATAACTATAAAGCATATCTGTTTTTCTATTTATTAATTTATTGAAATTACTAAACAAAATAACCCAAGGTAAGGCTGTGAGCTTGATCCACATGGTGGGACTGGCTATGGGTAAATGTGTACAAGTATTGTAGAGAATCAGAAAATCGTGTATCTAAAAATCTTTGAACAATTATTGTGCCTTACAGTGTAGTTTTTTGCAAGGGAGATATCATTATTTTTATGATGTTTCCTCTCAAGTATGGGATTTGCACTATTAAAAACACACACACAAAAATCATTTTTTAAGACCAATAGCTTACTACACTGTTACTGATATAAGTAAGTAAATAAAACCTTGATGGCAGGTATTAAAGAGTAATAGTGAAATTTTCTACCATTCCTGCTATAGGGATACAATTCTGGGTATTTAAGAAATGTTCTGCCCACGTGTCTCAACCGCCCGTAATTACAGGGTAATTAGTCCAGGAAGACACACACTACAGGATAAAAGGAAAACCCAAAAGTTTTTATAAACAGAAAAACAGAAACAGCTCCCTTTTTAAATGTCAAAGGGATTTTCTGGTACACACAAGACACAGGTTAAATGCAGTCCAATTGCTCACCCAATAACTGGGAAATTGAGTCCAATTCTAAAGTCCAGAGAGTCCACACACACAATCCTGAACAGCAAAAACCATGATCTTGACGAAACAATGAATCAGATAAACTGCCATGAGGCTAAAACACCAGGCTGCACTTTTATCTGTAGCACTAATTACAGCAGCCCCACCCAACCACAGGTGGCCTCGTTTTCTCTTGTAATAATCCTTTAGTTGTTGTCTCCTATGCATCACTCTACGCATGCGTGGGGCTGTCTGCCAAACTCCCCTCTTCCCTGTCACTCACACTTCCTTGGTCAGAGGAGGCTTCGTCGGTAGATTCTACTGGGAGCAAAAGAGGCCTGCGGCATGTGGATGTCTCCCCCACCTCCACCTCCAAATTCCTTGGGGCAGGAGCTGGGCCAGAGCTAACCACAACAAGAAATATTTTTAAAACCTTTGTATTTCAAATGCAAGCAAATTATTTGGTTTTATATTTAGGTAGGTTTCTTCCATTAAATTGAAAACTCTCAGGGACAGTCATTCTTTTCTGATAACTATAATTGTTGGGAACTGAACATTACATAAATGAATTAATAGAAATCAAGGAATTCTGATACTTATAGGTAAAACCTCAGATGCAATTACAGTAACGGAGGTAGGATGTATTATTCAATAAAGTATAGGATGTTCAGCTTGGCTTTCTGTCACCAAACAAAAGACTAACCTTTCCCTCCCAATTCCTGGAGGGCAAAAATATAAGGGAATATGACTTGTTCTTAAATGTTGCATTTTAGTTTTATTACAAGTTATAACACTGGAGATCTGGACAAACCAACAGGCTGAGTTGGGAAGTTTTTAAAAAGTAAAACAAAGGAACTAAGATAAAGAAATATAAACATTTGGTTAATGTTTCACTGATAGTAAATCGAACAAATAGCATGGGAGAGATTATGTTATCAGCTATTGTTAGGAAATGTTTTCTAAGCACATAGCACTTTCTTCCCTGGTCTAGAAAAAAAAAGCTTTTAGGACATGGTAATGTAGTAGTTCTATAATGCTTTTGTCTCAGCTTAGGAAGAGCATGTGAGGTCCACCACCATGTGAGTTAGGCTGTATTGTCTGGATTCAAAGGAAAACACATCTGAGGTGATAAACTGAGTCATTCATTCATTCATTCAAAACATTTATATAACCACTCATCTTTCAACTCTGGATAACTATACACCTGTTTTAAATAAATAAATAAATCTAGTATGTACTGTATATCTGCTGCCAAAGGAATGATAAAGAGAATGTGTACATTTGTATTGCTATTACACTGATGTTCTGACATCTTGTAAATGCAACAGTATGCTTCCCCCAACTGTCTACATTTCTGATACTAGTGTTTTTTTAAAGTTATTCCTCAGTTGATATGTGTTGTTGGATTTATTTTAACATAAAATATTTTATTTCCGATAATTGTATTTCATACTTTCTGTTCCTAGTTTGGGGTTGTGATGGAATATGTAAAGTTCTTAAGGCTGAGTTAAAGCGATGTTTTTCAAACAAGCATAAAATGTCCTGAGCTTCACATAGCAATAGATAAAGTACTGTATTCCTTATTCTAAAGTGCAAAATAAGGAAACACTTTCATTTTATGGGAAAGATTTAATTAAAGAAATTTTTAATTATTTCTGTAATGTAGAAAATATTTATAATTCTATCTGCATGAAATTATAAGCAATACAAAGTAACTTCCTAGCCATGGAGATTCAGAGTAGCCAATTTTATGTGTAATAGTTAACAGTAATTAGAGTAAATGCACATGTTTAGCTTTGCTAATACAGTGATACCTCATCTTATGAACCCTTCATCATACGAACTTTTACCTGGGGTTTAAGATTTTTTTGCCTCTTCTTCCCAACTATTTTCACCTTACAAACCCACCGCCGCCGCTGGGATACCCCGCCTCCAGACTTCTGTTGCCAGGCAAAGGCTCCCCTCGTTGAGAAACCCCACCTCCGGACCTTCCGTTGCCAGTGAAGCCCCCGTTTTTGTGATGCTGGGATTCCCCTGAGGCTCCCCTCCATGGATTCCCGTGCAGCATCGCAAAAACATGGAAGTCCAGAGGTGGGGTTTCCCATGGAGGGGAGCCTCAGGGGAATCCCAGCAGTGCGAAAACGGGCGCTTCGGCTGGCAAAAGGGGTGAATTTTGGGCTTGCACGCATTAATCGCTTTTCCATTGATTCCTATGGGAAACACTGTTTCGTCTTACGAACTTTTCACCTTATGAACCTCGTCCTGGAACCAATTAAGTTCGTAAGACTTAATTGTATCACTGTATTAGATTTCCTCCCCTCCTTTCCTCCCTCTCTCTCTTTCTTTCTTTCTTTCTCCCTCCTTCCCTTCCTCTTCCCTCCCCTACTCTTCCCTTAAGTTACCACTGTTGACCCAGGTGACTGCCTTGGCAAGATTGCAGAAGTAGTATGCAATTGCTTCCTTCCTAGGGCCGAGAGAAAATGACTGGCCGAAAGGCACTCTGCTGGCATCGTGCCTAAGGCAGGAATAAAACTCACGGTCTATGCCTATCAACCTGTTCTACTGCTTTTTCATATTCACTGCTAAACTATCATATTGGTACATAAGATTCCTTGTATAAAATAGGAGTCTAAAATTGTAATTTTCAATTGACTGTTTTATTCTGCCTGTAAGTTATTTTAAATCTAGACCTTCAATATTAAGTAATTTAGTGGTTCTATATTACTAGATCCCATATATTAATTAAATCATTGCTAATAAATGTATATGAAATGTATGGGTAATCCTGGCTACCAAGACATATGTTTTTGCATATTTCCTCTCAAAATATTGGAAAATCATATCACCTATTTTCAGCAATTATGATTACAGGAGGCTCTAGTGACTATGAAAAAGAGATTGAAGGCTTCAATTTTCCTGCCTTGGTTTTATCAATTCTTTCATAGGACAGACAGCCTCTTATTTGTTTTAGAAAAGATGGACAATGCAAAAACATGGCAGCACAATATAAATAGAATCATGACGGTGAAACAGCCAGGCATTGATGATTTATATCTAAATGATTTACAGCATTTTGATTAGGGAATGTAGTTATTGCTATAGTGAGTGTGATTGCCTATTCGGTCAAGAACAGGCCAATATTGGAATTTGAGTGATAGAAACAGCAAAATGTACAAACAGAAACAACTCTAGTTATTAAATTAAAAGGCAATATTATGCCACAATAATAGAGATGTAAAAGTTGCTTCAGAAAGCAGAATCAGCCAGGCTGCTGATGTGAATGGACCTTATAAAATTGAAACTAAATTGAATTACACTTGCAGCTTCATTATGAGTTCAAATATTTAATTTCTCAGTTTATTATGTAACATGTTCTGAATTTTTCAGCTATATCAATATCCCACTACTACTGTATTCTTAATAATTAAAATGTTTTCATTCATTTTGTGGAGCATCACTTATTTTTAGTCTTTTACCAAATGGAATATTAAGCATGCACTGAATAAAATTTTGATTTTGTTATTTGATCATAGCATGTAGAAAAATCTTATATTCTTAGTATATGACCAATTGGAATATAACTGCAATTTTTTTTACGAAAAAAAAAGAGAATTATTCAGTATAGCATTTCAAATGACAGATAAAAACCCAGGAAAGGGGTTATTAAAATGTATAGATTATCTTCTCTATATACAAATGTTCAATCATTGTTATCTATAATAAGAATCATATCAGAGGATGATATAGTTACATATAACCAGGGTGGCACAGCACGTAGAGTGCTGCACTGCAGGCCACTGAAGCTGACTGTAGATCTGTAGGTCAGTGGTTCAAATCTCATCACCGGCTCAAGGTTGACTCAGGCTTCCATCCTTTCGGAAGGAAGGGGCAATGTGTTGTGGGGGCAATGTGTTGTCTCTGTTAAAAAGTGCTATTGCTAACATGTTGTAAGCCGCCCTGAGTCTAAGGAGAAGGGAGGCATAAAAATCAAATAAATAAATAAATATCACCATACAATTACAGTTATATATAATCACTTGTGGAAGAAAAACCTCTATAGTAGTGCTTTTGTTGATTATAGTTATTCCATTTCTTAAAGGCAATATTCAGAAGTTATAAAATAGCCTTGTTACTATGTTTGTGAATTGTATTGGGTTAAAAGAATTATCACCTGCACCTAAAATAAGAAATGTTATATTTGGTATTCAAAATTATATCACCTTTAGAGCATGAAATGTCTACGTAACAATCAGTCCACTGGCAATTATGTGAGTTTGTTTAAGAATCTCTAAATCAGGAACCATTGCCATATAGAATGGTAATTAATTATAGAATTACCTGCTGTTTGAATGGTTATTTAATATTCAATTATAACCCAAATTGTCAGTACTGTATATTTATTAATTTCAAGTGTATTCTTTAGTTCTATAGATTAAATTCAGTAAAAAGGGCAGGATCTGCTTTATCTATGAGAAATAATGATCCTGGATGCAAGAATCAGGATGAGAAAATAGTTCATTTTGAGATTACAAGTTCAACTTTATTTTTTCAACAGTTCAGCAATTTAAATGCAGCTGTAGAAGCTGTTTGCCAGTTTCCTCAGAGCATTAAAGATTCCATTTGATACTTATGCTATTACAGTAGTGGCAATTATGTATTTTCCCCCATTTCCTATCTCTATGGCAGAGGAATCTTGAGAATTTATGTTGTCTAGGTCTAGGAGAAAAGACAAGAAAGAGAAACATCTTAAATTAAATGGGCACAATTCCATAAGTTTGCGAACCACATTCCAGAAGCAAAGGCTATGGATAGGGATGTTTGAGGGTAAAATAGATGTTATAAGTTTCTGAAAGACTTATGGGACCAAGAATGCCATTTATGCTTTCCAGAAAGCTGCAAAAATGTTCCCTCAGCCCACAATTTGATTTGTACGGTACCTTCTCAAGGAGACATTAGAAATTTAAAAGTAGAATCATTCCTGATTCATCGATGTGACTTTTTTTGGCTGTGATACAGTTACATCCCTATAAATGCAACATGAGCATACCCAGTAATCAATTTTTTAAAAATATATATCTTGTATTTATGACATCATCAGTTTCATCTCCAGTTAAGAATTGAGGTAGATTAAAGTTGTCTTTAATTGTTCCAGTTTTGAAGTTGACCTTTCTTGGTACCTTTTTTCCCCATGGATGCAGTGAAGTGCATAAGAACATAAGAAGAGCCATGCTGAATCGGGCCAAAGCCTATTGACTCCAGCATTCTGTGTCACCCAGTGGCCCACCAATTGTACATGGGAATCTTAAGCAGAAAGAGAAGGAAAAACCCTCCTTTTCCCTTGACCCCCAACAAGTGGTACCCAAGAGAATCCTGCCTGCCTCAACCAACAGAGTATGCATGAATAATATGGTTGGAGCCATTGCAGCATCCCCGTGGGTATTCGATTGCTGTTTGTGTGCCTGCAATTGGCTTGCAATTATGATACTTGCAGCATCCCACAAGTTTACGTGATTGTTTCTGATCTTCCCTCCTGGCTTCCTACAAGTCACTCCTGTTCCTGCCACTTTTCTGCTCACTCACACATCTACCTGCACTCCAAAATGCCTGTTTGTAGTACCTGCCTTCCTACTCATGTTTCTAAGTGCCTGCCCAAGTTACCCACCCATGTGGGTGCCTGAAAGTCCCATGTGAAGTCTTCAGTTTACCTGTGTGGGTTAATAGATACTTGGCAGCATGGGAAATAAGCCAGGGAGGTCCGTCAATCATTTTTCTTAACTTGTACTGCATTAAAATAAAATTGGCAGTGCCACTTTCCAGGTTTGTTAGTGCAGTGAGAGAATTGCATTTTTATGTCAGCACACTTTTCTCCAAATTCATAAATTGGAAGATAAGATTTCACCATCTGATTGGGGGGCACTATTTGTCATGAACAGCATTCATGTCACATGTAGAGAGAGCTAATTATTCAAGGACAGTGATACCTCGTCTTACGAACCCCTCGTCATATGAACCTTTTGAGATACGAACCTAGGGTTTAAGATTTTTTTGCCTTTTCTGAACTATTTTCACCTTACGAACCTGTCACCGCCGCTTGGATGCCCCGCCTCCGGATTTCCATTGCCAGGCGAAGGCTCACCTTGTTGGGAAACCCCACCTCCGGACTTTCTGTTGCCAGTGAAGCGTCGGTTTTTGTGGTGCTGGGATTCCCCTGAGGCTCCCCTCCATGGGAAACCCCACCTCTGGACTTCCACGTTTTTGCGATGCTGCAAGGGAATCCCTGCAGGGGAATCCCAGCATTACAAAAACGGGTGCTTCACTGGCAATGGAAATCCGGAGGTGGGGTTTCCCAGCGAGGGAAGCCTCAGCAAAATCGCAGCATCGCAAAAACACGGAAGTCCAGAGGTGGGGTTTCCCATGGAGGGGAGCCTCAGGGAAATCCCAGCAGCGCAAAAACTGGTGCTTCAGCTGGCAAAGGGGGGGAATTTTGGGCTTGCACGCATTAATCGCTTTTCCATTGATTCCTATGGGAAACATTGTTTTGTCTTATAAACTTTTCACCTTACAAACCTCGTCCCGGAACCAGTTAAGTTCGTAAGACAAGGTATCACTGTATTATAATAGCTGGTGTAGTGAAGGTTACTGCACCAGTACAATTTTGAATGCTATAGTGAAGTGTTTTTCTCTCCTACCCTAACCTTGTATTGATAATGGATATGTGTCTTCCAAGATGAACCTTAAAAAAAATCCCTGCCCATTTCATTTGTGGAGTAATCTCTTTACCTTAGTAAGTCATGATCCGCATATATCTGACTGCTAAAAAAACCCTCTACCAATAGTGTGCAATTCAAAGTTGTTTTGTTGTTTTACATAGTCTTTTATTTTCTGCGTTCATTTTGTTGTGCTTTGATGAATTAAGGCTTTGGATTCTTACCAGGGTTTTTTTGGGTTCTTCCAGCACATGTTTAGTTTTTATAACTGCATGATGCTTTGTTTCACACTTTCTTAATGCTAAATCTGGATTATTACCAACGTGTAAAATTAGTTTATGCAGCACCTATTTGAAAATGATACCTCGGTTGCAGATATATCTGCTTAACAATTCTGTCACAGGAACAATTCTGTTAAAGAGAGATGTGTCTGCTCTCTTTTACCGGAGCCGTAGTAAAAATATTAAATGATTAAGCTGATGATTATTCATCCCCTGATAAGCTCCTGTTGGAACACTTCAGGTTGCTTGAAGCAAGAAAGTGTTCCTACAAAGTGCAGCAAGTTTACAACCCTTTGATGCCTGTTGTCTTGCAGTAACGTATAGAATACTGTAAATAAACAGATTTGAAAATAGTGTTGCAATAAAATGTGTGAAATAAACTGTATGTGAAATATGTGAAAATATATAAAAATCCAAACAAATTGTTTAGAATTTGGAAAACTAATAGTTATAATAATGTTAACAAATAACTTAAAATTCCTAATGATTTTGTTAGCAATTAAAAATTTGTGATTAGCAATAAAAATATTAATTTCTTTTTCTTATTGGAATATCAATTATTTTCTAATTCCCTGAGTTTCCCCTGAAATTTTCTATACTGAAACGAGCCTTCAGATCTATTTTCTAGATATATTAATATGATATTATTTTGAATTGAAAGAAGGGTCAACAGAGCGAGGATTACAGAGTTTTTAATATATTTTTATTTATTTATTAAATTTTATATGACATCCATGCCACTATTGTGTGCCTCTGGGAAGCTTACAACACTGTATTGATTCATTCTCTAGAACAGGGGTGTCAAACTCGTGGCCAGCAGCAGTTTAGCAAAAGGAGGGAAAGTCCCGATACATCACATGACATCTCACCCCTGCTCTAGAAGTTTCCTGATTCCCTGAAATATTAAAAATGGGGTCATCATTCAAAGCAGAATTTATATTCAAAGAAGGTGTCTCTGCCCACTGTATACAATCCCTTCCTTTGCTCCACATATCATATCATTCAAGGTGATATTCCAAGTCCCCAGCAGTGACTGTATTTTTATTTTATTTATTTGTTTGCCAACATGTACAAGATAGCAGGTATAGATATAAACATAAGCAAAGTAAATACAAATAAATGAGGATAGTCGCACAAGGATGGTAGGCAGGTGGTGCGCTTATGCAGCCCCCTTAAGTGACCTCTTAGGAATAGGGTGAGGTCAACAGTAGATAGTCTAAGGTTAAAGTTTTCAGGGTTTGGGGTCAGGTAGTGAATTCCAGGCATTGATCACTCTTGCTGAAGTCATATTTTCTGCAGTCAGGTTTGGAGTGGTTTGCATAGAGTTAGTATCTACTGTACTGTATTATTTTGGTTAAAGCTGAAGTAGTCATTGACTGGTAGGACATTGTGGCAGATAATTTTATGAACTACATTTAGATCTGTTTGAAGGCGATATAGTTCTAAATTGCCTAAACCCAAGATTTCAAGTCCGGTACAATAATCAATTCTTTCATTGATATATTCTATTCCTATATCTTCTTTTCTATTATTTCTTAGATATATTTTACTATGAGTATCTCCTCTATAACCTTCATCATGTATTTTACTATGTGTATATTCATATATACCCACTAAAACCCTCATTGTGTATTGGACAAAATAAATAAATAAATAAAAATAAAAATAAATAAAGGTATTCTGTTGCGAGCAGAGGAGTGGAGGTCTTTTCTCATGAACTATTTTTGGACTCTCTCAATTGTATTAATGTATTAATGTAGGTTCCAGACAGGTGAGTTGTATTCGACAATTGGTCTAGCAAATGTTTTGAATGCTCTAGTTAGCAATATAATATTGCCAGAGAAGAAGCTATGCAAGATTACATTGACTACTCTTAGTGCCTTTTTGGCAATGTTGCAGTGGGCTTTGGCACTTAGATCATTAGATGAGTATTTCAAGGCTCTTGACAGAATGACAGTTGTTTAACAAGGTTGTGTCCTCCAAGTTTGTATTTTGTGTTCTGATTCTTTTTGCCAGTGTTTAAGACAGAGCATTTGTTGGTTGAGATTTGAAGTTGCCACTTGTTTGACCATTCTGATATATAGTCAAGGTCTTTTTGAAGGGTAGCAGTATTGTCAGTGGCATTAAATAATTTGACATACAGTAGTCAGCAAAATGCTTTTATTCGTCGACTTATGTATTTTATTTTTTATTATTTTTATATTTATATTTTTATTATTTACATCATCAACCTATGTATTTTATTCACTTATTAATAAAATTTATATAGTCACCCATTTTCACAAAAAGTTACTTCGGGAGGAGAGTTGACCGAAGGTGAGTGCATGGAAGGTCTAAAACTGAATTCCTTCCACTCTTGCTTCACAGGAGCTAATATTTTTTTGCAGATTTCATAATAATTATATTCAGCAGGGTGCAGTATCAGTGGTTTGCTCCCCAAACCCCAAAAACTTTAACCTTACACTATCTACAGTTGACCTCACCCCATTCCTAAGAGGTCTGTAAGGGGCATGCATAAGCGCACCATTGTGCCTACCGTCCAGTGAAGGGCTACCAAATTTTTTACTACCACACTGTGGCTGTGGCTTATGCAGGACGCCCTGCATTTTCTTTCAACATCTTTCAGTGCAAATTGGGTGCTCTGGGGTGGAGCTCCATTTTTGCTACCCCACTGCGTTCCCCCCCATCCAGGCAGTAGCCCACCCCTGCTACCATCCCTGTCGTACTGTCCTATTGCCTAATTTACCTATGCCAACCTTGCTAATGTCTATGTTTATACCAATACCAACTACCTTTACATGCTTGACAAATAAATAAAGTAAAGAAGTATCTACTTATTATTATTACTTTGACAAATGGGGGAAAAATGGAGTTGGTGAAATGTGAATCTGTCTTTTCCAGCTAATACTTTTACATGCATTGCAAATTGATCTCTGGTGGGATCCTGCAGGAGGATGAATACAGAGGAGCTGGAGCTGCTGGGTGATTCCAAGTACAGGAACTATGTAGCAGCTGTCGACAAGGCACTGAAAAGTTTTGAGTACTCTAGTGAGTGGGCTGACTTGATTTCATCTCTTGGAAAGCTAAATAAGGTATGATGGACAGATCTCTGATTGGGGGGGGGATATGCAGTGGAATAAAAAAATCATTTTATTGTTATAGACTATTGTTTGATGAAATTGGAGTAAAATGTTTTTTGTAGTTTATATATGTCATTTTATAATTGTTACACCAGACAAAATCTGACTCTTGTTTTTATACAGTACTTATTAAAGGGAAAGTAAGAGAAGAATTTATGCCTGATCCTTGGGGGTGATTCTTTCCACTCAGTTGCCATAATATAATGAATTCTATTCAGGAAGAGGTCTTACAAATGCTTTAATGCACTAGGTAGAAAGCCTGAGGGGGCGAGGAAGTTAATTAATATACTTCTGCTGCCATGACATCAGTGTAAGCAAAACTCCTACCGTACATAGCAACAAATAATAGACTATAATAATTATACATTATTAATATATAAATAAATATTCATGTGTAAATATGGAAGAAAGTTAATTATGAAAGCCAGTTTGCTAAACAACAACTTTTGAGCATCTACGCTGAAGAATCAGTTTTTCTTACTGCAATATGATTTGATTGACAGCATATATTCAGAAAATTTGTTTTCAGGCTGCTTAATCCAATACAGTGTTCCCTCGATTTTCGCGGGTTCAAACTTCGCGAAAAGTCTATACCACAGTTTTTCAAAAATATTAATTAAAAAATACATTGCGGATTTTTTCCCTATACCACGGTTTTTCCCACCCGATGATGTCATATGTCATCGCCAAACTTTCATCCGCCTTTAATAAAATTTTTTTTTAATAAACTTTAATAAATAAACATGGTGAGTAATAATCTAAATGGTTGCTAAGGGAATGGGAAATTGTAATTTAGGGGTTTTAAGTGTTAAGGGAAAGCTTGTGATACTGTTCATAGCCAAAAATAGTGTACTGTATTTACTTCCGCATCTCTACTTCGCGGAAATTCGACTTTCGTGGGTGGCCTTGGAACGCATCCCCCGCGAAAATCGAGGGAACACTGTAAATCATTTTCTGACTAAAGCTTTTGCGATACCTTCCAAGAGATCTAACTGTTTCTTGTCAGGTTCTTCAAAACAATGCAAAGTACCAAGTTGTACCTAAAAAGCTGACCATCGGGAAGCGCCTTGCACAATGCCTTCATCCTGCCCTGCCTGGTGGGGTGCATCGGAAGGCCCTTGAGACATATGAGATTGTTTTCAAAATCATTGGCCCCAAGCGCCTGGCCAAAGATCTCTTCTTGTACAGGTAAGCAAAATTACATTTTGCGGTCTTATTTTAGTCAAATAGCTTTTGCTGCAATAAAATTTTCTACAGTAGCAGTTCATACGCCATACTGCAAAACCCCATTCTCAATGCGTTTGATTACATTTCCCATTGTACTGAACTGACAATTATATAAACATCAACTAGAAACTTCCAGTTTGGAGCAAGCTCTCCCCCATCTCTTTTATTTCCTCTCTCTCCCTCCCTTCCCTCTCAATTTACCAGACTTAGATGTAGACAATTTCTCATTCAGTGAACCACTTTTTCACTGATTCATATAAATATTATTATTATTATTATTATTATTATTATTATTATTATTATTATTATTATTTATTAGATTTGTATGCCGCCCCTCTCCGCAGACTCGGGGCAGCTCACAACAGTGATAAAAACAATACATGGTAACAAATCTAATAATTAAAATCTAAAATAACAGTTTTACATTAAAAAGTCAAAAAAAAAAAAAGACCCCAATATATAAAAACATATACACAGTCATATCATACACAAAACTATATAGGCAAGGGGAGATGTCTCAGTTCCCCCATGCCTGACGGCAGAGGTGGGTTTTAAAAAGTTTACGAAAGGCAAGGAGGGTGGGGGCAATCCTAATCTCTGGGGGGAGCTGATTCCAGAGGGTCGGAGCCGCCACAGAGAAGGTTCTTCCCCTGGGTCCCGCCAGACGACATTGTTTAGTCGACGGGACCCGGAGAAGGCCAACTCTGTGGGACCTAACCGGCCGCTGGGATTCGTGCGGCAGAACGTATATGTAAACTCCTTAAAACCCACCTCTGTCGTCAGGCTTGGGGGAACTGAGACATTCCCCCCCTTGCCTATGTAGTTTTGTGCATGATATGACTGTGTGTATGTATTTTATCTATTGGGGTTTTTTTCTTTTTAGACTTTTTAATGTATAACTGTTATTTTAGATTTTAATTATTAGATTTGTTACCATGTATTGTTTTTATCACTGTTGTGAGCCGCCCCGAGTCTACGGAGAGGGGCGGCATACAAATCTAATAAATAATAATAATATGATATGTTACACAAAGTTATTTGCATGGGATTATCATATTGTACACTTTGATTTAACAGATATTTAGCAGTCATCTTCTCCTTTCAATTAGTCCACTTTTCACTGTACAGCAGTGGGCCCCCAACCTTTTGGGCATCAGAGACCACCATGGACCGGGGGCGTAGGGGTGTTCAGTGCTGCTTGCACCTTGCAGATGGGGCTTCACTTGTTTGTGCATCCCATGGTATGCCTCCCCTTTTGCATTCTGCGGACCGGTGCCAGTTCACCGACCTGGGGTTGGAGGTTGGGGATCTCTGCTATATAGTATATTCATATATTCTGTGTGCCAGTGACCATATTCATATACTGTACTACTTTTAACCATGGCAGTTTAAATAGCTGCTCTCAACCAACAAATGAAATTTGATTAATGTTAAACTTTGGGGGGCTTTATATGGCAAGTTGTGCATCCTGTTCATTAGCTTATGATTTAATATATTGTGAATTTTTTTAAAAAATCTGAATTTTTCAATAACTATTATGCAAGCATAACTACTAATGTAACTGTAAAAGAAAGCAGCCTAATGCATGATTTTGTAATTAAATGATTCTATAATTCTATTATTAAGTGAACAGCAATTGTCTAACAAAAGTAGCAATTGTCTAGCAGAAAAATAAAATTGAGAGGTTGTAGTCTTTTGCACTGCAGTTATTATTGGAGTTACTCAAATGGATCTAAAGTTGCACCATATGCAACTAGAAGCTGCATTTATGTATGGACTGCACAGCCACAATACACATTACAGTATGTCAATGAACTGGTACTCAAAGCATTTTTGTGTTTCATGCCTGTGGCACTGACCTCTGTGTTTTTTGTTTTGTTTTGTTTGCTTGTATATTTCTACAGCTCTGGCCTATTTCCTCTTCTTGCTAACGCTGCAATGTCTGTTAAGCCAGCATTGCTCAGTTTGTATGAAATGTATTACCTTCCTTTGGGCAAAACATTGAAACCAGGCTTGCAAGGGTTATTAACAGGGATCCTTCCTGGTTTGGAAGAGGGGTCTGAGTATTATGAAAGGTAAGGTTGAATAATGAAATGTTATTGTTACCAAAACTTATCTTCCTTGTTTTAATTGGTTATGATATGAAAGCTAACTTTCTGAGGGGGAAAACCCCCAAAGATTTTGGTGCATAAATCTTTAAAAAAATATTGGAAGTTCCAGCTACAACATCAAACTATTTTTTTTCTTTCTTGTATTCAGATTCTAATGACTGAACTGGGAAAAATCTGTTGTGCCTAACTTTTGTAAGAAAACAGGTTCAGTCACAATTCATTATAATTCATGCAGGACCAAGCAAGCAAGAAAAGCCATTTATGTATACTGTAGTTACTCTAGCATTCTGTCTGAATCATAATTCTTAGTGTATATCACCTCTATATCTATTGTTTAGAATTCTGGATTATTCTAACATTTAAATTGGTCACAGATTTGTTTCCAATAAGAAGATGGTTCTTAATCCTCTCAAATAAAATACATTATTCAATTCATTTTATTAGATTTATATGCCGCCCTTCTATGATGCATTGTTTCTAAAAAGATACAAGAGAATTTCAAGGGAAAGAATATTAGCCCTATCTTCCTAATACATTCCACGTGATAAAACCTTCCTCTAGAAGTATCATTTCTTCTTTTCTTTGAATCTTCCTGGATTTTTATTTTGTCTTTTATTGTTGCTTGTGTTCCAGAACTAACACGTTACTAGAGAAAGTTGCTGCAGCAGTGGACCAATCAGCTTTCTACAGTGCACTATGGGGTAGTCTTCTTACCAGCCCTGCAATTCGGCTGCCTGGCATTACGTATGTCCTCTCTCATCTCAACAGGAAGCTTTCTATGGAGGATCAGCTCTATATCATAGGCAGTGACATTGAATTAATGGTAAATGTTTATGAAACCACAATGATAGCTTTTTGCCTTCCTACTTTTTTATTATTATTTTTATAATCGTTGCATAAAGAAACAATGCCTATATAGGAGCCGTGGTGGCGCAGTGGTTAGAATGCAATATTAAAACTCATTGCTCACTGCAACAAGTTTGAGTCTCACCAGGCTCAAGGTTGACTCAGCCTTCCAACCTTCCATGGTCGGTGAAATGAGGGCCCAGATATTGGGAGGAAACATGCTGATTCTGTAAATCACTTAAAGAAAACTATAAAGCACTATGAAGTGGTATAAAAGTTTAAGTGCTATTGCTGTAAGTGAAAAGCCACTCTCAAAGCAGTTTCATAGAAAGGGACTTGTCACAAGTTATCATCTGTGCTCCTTCCTGCCAAATCCCCCAGTAAATGATAGCTTCTTCTTCAGATTACTGGGAAATTCCCAATGCTATTCCAAAAATGCAAAGAGCCTATTAAGGAACTACATTATACAAATTTTGATTACCTGTTCCTTGGTAATATTTAACTCATTACAAAACCAAAGAGTAAAACATTATTGTTTATTTATTGAGTGAGACGCATTATGTTTTAGCTCACAACTTGTACAAGGACAGGAGCACTTCTTATGAATTATTTCAAATTGTGCATACCTTATTACTTATAGGAGTTTTGCTCTGAGAAGCAGGTACTTCTAATAATTCATATATTTTCTTTGCTGGTGACATCTCTGTTCCTTCTGAATCAGACCTTTGGCAATGAGCGAGTTTGGTTTATTGATTTCTTTTCTTACCAATAGCTTGTTTCCTGATTTATGTAATGCAGCTATCCTTTTCCTCACCAACTGTTGGACATCCGTGCATAGGTTTATATCAGGGGTGAGTTCTAGGTTTTCCTGCTGCTGGTTTGCACAGGGGTGTGCCACATGGGTGCGTGGGCTTTGCATGCACATGCACAGTACTTTAAAAAGCTGTGCATAAGCAGAAGCAAAAAACAAGGTGTCGCCAAGAGAAACAGCTCAGGCGCGTAGCAGGCCTGGGTCGCTGCTGATTCTAGTGACCCATGCCATTAAGTTACTAATGGTTCCATAGAACTGGTTCGGATCAGGAGGAACCAACCTCTGTTTTATATACCGGTATTTAAAAGCCAACATTCAGTCTACAGAAACGAAAGAATGCACAATTATGTGTACCATTCCATGCATAGAGAGCACATTGGAAGAAAAGTTATATGAATTGGGATTGCAGCTATCTAATGTTTTTGTAAAAGTGTAATTTTTAGAAAAGTAATTGAATAGCATTATTAATCTGTATTCTTTTCTAATGGCAATTTTATTTCAGGTAGAAGCAGTAAGCACTTCAGTGCAGGATTCCAGTGTCTTAGTACAGAGGAGCACGCTTGATCTCATTTTATTCTGTTTTCCATTCCACATGAGTCAGGTAAAGTACCCACAAATAAAAATGCCAGTTTTCTTTTCGTCAAATTTTGCAAACCTACATAACGTTTTAGTGGGAAACAGCAACTCTTCAGTTGCTAGATTTCTATCTCCTGTATTCAAAACTTCCTTTCAAAATTCTATGGATGCATAGTGTATTGGAAATCAAAGAGTTCCTTCTTGTTCTGGTGGCAGTCCATTGTATCTTAAGACTCCCGTGCTTTGGAAATGGCATTCCAGAACCTTATTTTGTCATGGAAAAGTATAATCCTCTTTACTTTGGCCATCCTGCCTTCTTAGTCACATTTCTAGTATAAAAACAACATTACAAATTCTTCACAACTGATGCTTCATAATGTACAAGAAAACATGGGAAATGGCTCTTATCATTAAAACAGGTGAATCTTTTTCTAAGTTGCTGTGGCTGCTTCAGTAGCTGCTTCTTATATAACTGTGCATGTTCAACCACTTTACGTTTTATAGCATGTTGTTTAATTTCATTTCTGGAAATTTACTGTTGAAAACTGCTTTTGGCATTTTGAATCAGTCTCTGTGCTTAGATTACGTAAACTTGGCTATGCAGGTTTGCTTTAACTTTGTTCGGTAAGAAAAAAATGTATTTTCTCGTGCTAATTATTTTTAAGTCTTGTACTTGGGGGCTATGATATATTCACCTATATCTTGTTACTAAAGATAATAAAGATGCATTCATATTTCAATTACAGCCCATTTAAATTTCTGTTGGTGCTTGAAAGTGAAGTAGATAATCTTTGTTCCATCGTATAATAAAGCTTTTGAATGTGACACCTGTTTAAATGTGACATTCCCAATTTTAGGCAACACGTCCAGACATGATCCGAATTCTTTCAGCATCTCTTCATGTAGTGCTACGCAGAGACATGTCACTCAATAGGAGGCTTTATGCCTGGCTGCTAGGTATGTTACAGGATTTATATATTTATTTATATCTCTTCATATATCATTTGTATTTAAAATGTGCAATCTACTTTTCAATCTGCAAAAAAATTTAAACAAAATACAGGATTTTAATGAAAAATCAAAGAATACTATTTAACATATGACCACTAATGCAAAATAATTGAATCAATAAGAGCCATTAGTATAGTGGTTCAACAAGAGATCATGAGGTCTAGTCCCACCTTAGGCAATCACTTTGTCTCAGACTTAGGAAAAAAGAGATGACAACCACTTCCAAAACTTTTGCCAAAAAACCATATAGACTGGGTAGTCTCCATGAGTAAAAAAAAATACTCAAAGGCAGGCACATGTGCACTTTCACACAAACAAACACACACACACCAGTTTATGTTACTAATAGAAAATATAAGAGGCCACATAAGTTCTAATCATCTTATTATTGGGAGATTGCTGCTGTAACTGTTTGCAATTGGAGCTACGTATTCTGCAAATTATCTGTTTTCTTTAATTATTTTCAAAATCAAAACCAGTTTTAAGAATGCATTTAAAGTTGTCACAAAAAAATAATCATTAACATATTTAGTTATCTTCCCAAATTAAATTTGTGCAAAAGAAATATTATTAATAGTGAGAAACTTGTTTAATATTGTAATTATTCCAGTTCCAGGTTCTGCTTTCTCTACACAGACTTTAGAGGTATAATTTTTGGATGCTTTTATTAGATTAGCCTTTCCCGGTCTGGAACCCTCACAGAAATTGACCATGCTGACCGGGAATAATTCCAGCATATTTGATGGGTGCTAGGTTGATGAAGTCTCTTCCAGATTTAGAATTGTTCCTAGATTTTAACTGGAAGGTTAATATTTTCAGGTTTGTTGGGGAGTCCCAGTGGTCGTCGTTACTCTGTCAATTGTTTCAGGAGTGAAATTCAAAAAAAATTCCCTACCAATTCTGTGGACATGGTTTGGTGGACGGAGCAGGAGAAGGATACTGCAAAATCTCCATTCCCTCCCTACTCTGGGACCAACCAGAGGTGGTATTTGGGAGTTATCCGAACTATTAAAAATTTCTGCTACCGGTTCTCTAGACCTGTCCGAACCTGCTGAATTTCACCCCTGCATTGCTTTCTTTCTCTCTTCTGATATACTTGCTTCTTGTCCTCCTCTAGCATTTCATTTACTGAATCTAACCTTTTAAATAGAGATTATTGGGTGTGCTGTTCAAACATAAATTTATCCCGTTCCTAGAGAGGTCTCCCGCCCCCATTCAGAAATAACAGGGGAGTGTCACTACAGCTATGTGGGTAGTTAATGGCTCCGATTATTTGGTGCATGTGACACCATTGCTTCCATAGTTGCGTTGGCTGCCAATTTGCTTCTGGATGCTGGATGTCACCTTTAAAATCCTACATGTCTTGGGATTTACAGGATCATCTCTTTCCAGTTGGGAGACTTCAGTTCATTCAAAATGCAGTCTCTAATTTAATTACAAGACTGAACCAAAGGAGAATAGTACTCTTGGACTGAAAGGACTGAGCTCATTTCTGAGGACAAATCTAAACCATAGTTTTAAAGATTTATTTATTTATTTATTTATTTATTTATTTATTTATTTATTTATTTATTTATTTATTTATTTATTTCCGCCCCTCTCTGTAGACTCGGGGTGGAAGATGATAATATGAGGCCCTGTTCTATAACTGTGTACATTAAATGCTTTTTCATGTTCAGCCATTTCATGCACAAAGACTTCCAGTTTTGAAATACCAATTTTGTTTAGAATTATGTATATGGCAATTAGACTGATTTTGTCAACAAGATTTCCACTAACTGGCAATAACTTGGAAATTGTATGTTCTTGTGGGACAAGATACAGGTAGTCCTTGATTTACAGCAGTTCAGAGTTATAACAGCATCGAAAAAAGTGACTGCTCTTCGCTCTTACTACTACTACTGTGGCAGCATCCCCATGGTCATGTAGTCAAAATTCAAGTACATGGCAACTGAGTTATATTTTTGATGGTTGCAATGTGCTAGAGTCATTTGATCACCCTTTGCTACTTTCTGGCAAGCAAAGTCAATGGCAAAGTCAGATTCACCTAACAACTATGTTACTAAGTTAACAGCTGCAGTGTTCACTTAACTATGAGAAAAAAGGTTGTAAAATGGGAGAAAACTCACTTATAACTGTCTTGCTTAGCAACGGAAATTTTGGGCTCAGTTGCAGTCACAAGTAAGGACTACCTGTAATTGTATGCCGCCCCAATTCTTCGGAGAGGGGCGTCATACAAGTCTAATAAATTATTATTAATTATTATTAATTTTATAGTTTTGTAGTTTTACTGTGGTTAAAGTGCACCCAGAGTTGTACTACAGAATAAATTGGCATGTAAATATATTAATCCCAGCGACCAATTAAGTCCCCCAGAGTTGGCCTTCTCTGGGTCCCATTGACTAAACAGTGCCATCTGGCGGGACCCAGGGGAAGAGCCTTCTCTGTGACTGCCCCCAGGGATTAGGACTGCCCCCACCCTCCTTGCCTTTCAAAAGCTTCTGAAGACCCACCTTTGTCGCCAGGCATGGGGAAACTGATATACTCCTAGCTATTATGGTTTATGTATGGTCTGTTAGGTTGTTGTGAGCCACCCCGAGTCTTCGGAGAGGGGCGGCATACAAATCTAATAAATTAAATTGAATTGAATTGAATTGTGTGATTGTTTTCTTTTTATAATAAGGGTTTTAAATTGTTTTTAACATTAGATTTGTACATGGTGTATAGTTGTTGTGAGCCGCTCCAAGTCCTTGGAGAGGCGCGGTATACAAATCTAATAAATTATTATTATTATTATTATTATTATTATTATTAGTATTATTATTATTATCATCATCATCATCATCAAATAAATAAATATCCCACAGTTCAGCTTCCAAGAATGTCATAGGTGTATCATGACATTCCACCCCCTCTCTCTCACACACATACAAGAGATGTCTTGTGGACTTATACATGAACAATATCAACTATTGGGGAAGATGTCAGTGGATTTAGCTCCTCCCCCCTAAAAATAGCATTTTGACGTACCTTCCTCCAGACACTCTAGGCATCATGTAAAATAAACAGAATATAATACAAAGCAATACAATAAGACAATATTATTTTATAGTCATATAACATTTAGCAGAGTAGTTCCTTAATTTGTTGATCTGAAGCAGTTCCCCATTATATGGAGTATAATGCAGTTTTAAGACTGCATGGATTAATTGCTCCATTGCCGCTCCTTCCTAATTAAACAATTTGGGTATAACTTTTCCATATTAGCCAATTGTTTCTATTTCTTTTGTTAGAGGATGAAACTGCATATGCCATCCAGACTGTCCTGTACCTCTAAAGTAGACAATTATTCCTCAGATATGTTCCATTTTAGTATTAAAGTGAAATTCTGGTATTCTTTACATAGCACACACAGAGTACCACTTGCTTTGCTTAGGGCAGCAATATGTCATCTGCAGTCTTATTATGTCATTATTCTCTATAGTACATCTACATATTGCAAGATTTTTGTAAGAGGGCAAGGTAATTGTCACAAAGCATTTTTCGGATTCAGTTGCTGTACATCTTCATAAATGTGTGGGTGCATGTGCATTTTGCAAAATTGCTACTATTTCAGTGACTTGAATCCTTGTGAAAGTCTACATAAAATTAACTTTGGAATTTGGGAATCTTGATAGATAACAAAAGCAGCCTTATATTTTGCTCTTATTAAATTGGTTTCCTTTTTATTAAATTTAACTTAAAATGGTCTTTCCTTTTGCCAACAATATTTGGACGGCAAAATGGTGAGTTCTCATAACTCAGATCTTGTGCTCCCTGTTCTTTGTTCTTGGTTTGCCAAAGCATAGCATTGATTGGGCTTTTATTTTTATTTGCTTGAAGGTTTTGATAACAATGGGGCTATTACAGGACCTAGAAGCACACGAAATAGTAATCCTGAAGAGCATGCAACATACTACTTCAATACATTCTCTAAGGAAATGCTAGTTCAGGTAATATGTTTGTGTGTGTTGGGCAGACAAATGTATATCTGTGTTGTATTACTTTCTGAGTGCTGAAGTTGTTCATGGTGTGCTCTTTTTTGCTATAGCATTAGGAATAAATCTTGGCAAATCACATTAAACTGAACATGGATTGTAGTTATGTAATGTGAGATATATAAAGTATCCTTCTTCCACAGAATAATGTTAAGGCTGTAGGATACACTATACAGTTCAGTCCCCAAGAATATCATGAGTGTATTCAAAATACACCTACACCCACACCAAAGAACAGGTTCTATAAATAGAAAAGACGAGCACAGCAAGATCTCCCACTAAGGAAAATCATAATGGATTTTGCTCTTCCCCAAATATATTGTTAGATTTATAAACTAGCTTACTGAACAAGTTCTAGACACTGCATAAAATAACCAGACTACAATAAAAATAGCATTGTGATACTATTACAATAACAACAGTAACAACAATAATGGTGCAGATCTTTGTGTAGGTGTTATATCATAGGATTTCTGGAAAATCCAGATCTTAATTAATTATAACTGTCTTCCACAATTCTTTCTTATGTCATATTCCTTCTATATGGACTAACTAGATTTGTATGTGACCTTGTGTTTAACTTAAATTCTCATAAATGCATAAACATGTTTTGATTTTAAAGTATCTTCCCTTATAGGCTATGGTAGGAATTCTGCAAGTCAATGTGCATAGCGAAGAGAACACATTGATGCAAGATCTAAAGCCTTTTCGGATTCTTATCAGTTTACTGGATAAACCTGAGCTAGGTAACTAAATATTAATTGACATTGGTGTGTTTGAGCATATGGTAAACATTATATTAGACTGGAAACTAGATTTTTTTAAAAATTAGCTTAGACTTACCAAGCTAGTTTTTGGACTTTCAAAGCTTTCTCTATGTGATGGAGATTAGAAAAGTGGGTGCTAGTCCAGGGGAGTGCTGGGAAAGGTTAAAACTGTTTTGTAACAATTAAGGGAAATTATTAGGTGATCTAAGAATTGTCTAGCACTGTAGGAATGTAAATGAAGCAGATACATCAGCAGGAAAATCTGGGGTCAAAACTCAGTGAAAATACACATCATATAAGCAATACAAGAAAAATGGCACTAGGAATAACCAAGATTAATGGTAATATACACATGTTAAGAATTCATAAAACGCAACAATAGGTATCCCATTGCATTGTTTTTCCAATACCAAAATATCCATTTCCAACAGCTTTCAGAGCATTTTTATTCCATCTATTAAGTGTAAAAATGATTTTGCCAAGTCATTTAGTATCACAGTATTAGTGACCTTAGTGCTTGGAATAAAATATATGTAAACACTTTGCAATTGTGCCAGTAGACCCTTTCAGATAATTATACTTAGTAATTGAAATCAGAGAGACACAAACCAGTAAATATTCATACAGTGGATGAATAATTATTTGTTTTCCTTGTAAGAATCAACTTTATAGTGCAAATATTCTTTTCTCAGCACTTCAATTGCAGTAAAAATATGCTGCTCAAATCTCTTCAGTATTTCCGGAAATCTGTTAATAACAATATAAATAACACACAGTACAGGATATTTATCAGTATAATTGCAATTCTTCCCCTTGCTTTTTTAGGACCTGTAATATTAGAAGATGTATTGATTGAAGTGTTTAGGACATTATATACCCAATGCAAAGCAGAACTGGATCTTCAGATGGAGTCTTCCTTCAGTAAGGATCATACTCAACTAAGCAGGTGATTAGGAGGAGTGAGGTAGAAAGAAATTGCTGCCATAGCCCTAATCATTCAGTTTCTCCTAGGAATATACGGCTGCTGTTAACTAGTTTTCTGCAAATGGCCGGCTTTCATATTGATTGGGCAAAAAAAAAGTATGCAGAAAATTGGGGGGTGGGGGTGGGACATCATGTCACAAAATAGGTGATCAATGTGGATTTTGGATGGATTTTCCTGACATTTTTCCCCTTTGACCTACAAGGAGGTTTGCCATTGCCTTCTTTTGAAATGTGCTTTGGTTTCTTAGTTGAGTCTGCAGTTCCAATATTTCCAGATGGTCCCTAATCCAGATATTAACCAGACCCCAGTTAGCACCAGAACACAAACCAGATTAATCAGGTTACAATTACACAGTAATGCTTGGCTAATATTAGAAAGTGCCATAAGTCATTAGTAAAGATCCTACTTATCTCTGGTTTTCTGCCACCTTATTGTGCACTTTTGGGCTTTAATGCTTTGCTATCACTCCTAGTATTTTCTTTACTTCTTGTCACATTCATGAAGTTAAATGAGTGTGGGACTACTGAAAAGTTGTTATCAGGGAAAGAGTAATTTTTTTTCAGCTTCTTACACATGAGTTCTAGGAAGTTTGTGGTGGACAGCAGACATTTTTATTTTGCAGATGTTATTCAATGCTTTTTTTAAGATGGTAAAGTGTAGTAAAAGTGTGAGAGAGCTAGAAAACTCGGGAGGAAAGATGGCGATAAAATTAAACATTGCTATTAAGTAACAAAGAAGTACATTTGAAATAGGAATATAGATGATTGACTATGTACATATTTCACTGAGCTGTTGTGGTTTTCTTTCAGTAAATTGAGGGAAAATAAGAAAACAGCAGAGCTGATTAAAACTGCCAATCTTCTGTTTAATTCTTTTGAGCCTTATTATATGTGGGACTACATAGCCCGTTGGTTTGAAGAATGCTGTAGGTAAGGTACACTTCATATAAGTGTTTTTATATTAAAGTTTAAAATGTATGGTTTATGAATCATCATCTTCATTTTAGCCATTGTCTATCTACTGCAGCATGAAGGCCTCTTCTGCATGTTTTATCAATAAGGTTTCACGTTCTATGAGAAAAGAAAAGAATTGGTTCACTTTTTATCTGAAAGAAAGCAAAGCTGCATAATTCCAAATATTCACATCAATCTGTCTTTTAGAAAGGGAAGACCAATGCAGAAGGTGCTACTTTATTCTTTTGAGAGAGAGTTCACTGACCATGATGTTACATAATTTTTATCTTCATTATCTTCAAAATACACACTGCTCAAAAACAAAATAAAGGGAATACTTAAACAACACAATATAACTCCAAGTAAATCAAACTTCTATGAAATCAAACTGCCCACTTAGGAAGCAACACTGATTGACAATCAATTTCACATGCTGTTGTGCACATTCAGCTTTGTACAGAACAAAGTATTCAATGAGAATATTTCATTCATTCAGATCTAGGATGTGTTATTTGAGTGTTCCCTTTATTTTTTTTTTAGCACTATGCTTGACTAGCAAAAGGCATTGACTAGCGAAAGGTTTTAGGATATGTGAAAGTCTGTCTGATATGCTTAATCTATAATGATCCTTTCAGATGCACAAGTTAGCAGTCAGTGATGAAAGTTATGAAGCATGATGATGTATAGGGGTCTTTTTTCCTTGAAAAAATGGCAAGGGGTGATTTTTAATTCCCTGCTAAAACTTTTTCTCTTTGAGAACTTATTCTGGAGAATTAGGGACCTCTGCAAAATAGTGAGTTTGTAAAGGGCAGGAGATTCAGCCTAACACATGGGAAATAATAATAATGATGATTAAACAGAAACAGAAACTCTTGTATTGCTTGTTTCAAATTCTGATTTAAAGAAATATAGTTGAAGAGTTAATTATTTTTTGTTTCAAGCTGAAATATAATTCTATTATTTACAGTGCTGCTTTATCGTTGTTTATTGGTTAATTTGATCACCTAAATAACTCTGGGTAGCTTACAACAGCTAACACAGCAATTCAATACTGTGTTCAGTTCTGGAGACCTCACCTACAAAAAGATATTGACAAAATTGAACGGGTCCAAAGACGGGCTACAAGAATGGTGGAAGGTCTTAAGCATAAAACGTATCAGGAAAGATTTAATGAACTCAATCTGTATACAGTGATCCCTCGATTATCGCGAGGGTTCCGTTCCAAGACCCCTCGCGATAATCGATTTTTCACGATGTAGGGTTGCGGAAGTAAAAACACCATCTGCGCATGCGCGCCCTTTTTTCATGGCCGCGCATGCGCAGATGGTGGAGTTTGCGTGGGCGGCGAGGAAGACCCAGGGAAGGTTCCTTCGGCCGCCCAGCAGCTGATCTGCTCAGCAGCGCAGCGAGGAGCCGAATCGGGGTTTCCCCTTTGCGTGGGCGGCGGGGAACCCCCGATGTTCGTCTTCTCGCTGCTGCTGCGCTGCGTTTCGCGAAGAACGAGATCGCGAAAATCGAGGGATCACTGTAGTCTGGAGGACAGAAGGAAAAGGGGGGACATGATCGAAACATTTAAATATGTTAAAGGGTTAAATAAGGTTCAGGAGGGAAGTGTTTTTAATAGGAAAGTGAACACAAAAACAAGGGGACACAATCTGAAGTTAGTTGGGGGGGAAATCAAAAGCAACGTGAGAAAATATTATTTCACTGAAAGAGTAATAGATCCTTGGAACAAACTTCCAGCAGACATGGTTGGTAAATCCACAGTAACTGAATTTAAACATGCCTGGGATAAACATATATCCATTGTAAGATAAAATACAGGAAATAGTATAAGGGCAGACTAAATGGACCATGAGGTCTTTTTCTGCCGTCAGTCTTCTATGTTTCTATGTTTCAATAAAAAACAAGTTAAAACTATAATGCAAATACATAAAATATTGATAAGTCTTTTAAAACAAAACTAACCATATTTATAACATAAAAAGTTATAAACAATGTTTATTTCATTATAAAATAATAGTTTAAGAAATCATCAAGACATCTACTTACAGTTTCTAGTCCTGCAGATGCTGTGCTACCAATGCCTAAACTCTGCTTGAATTCATAGGCGAACTCTGCATGCTCGATTACAGGCCGTGCCTGGGGGTGCTAGTGAACCTGCTGAATTCCCTCTTACCAACTTCTGCCTTCTGGTTGATTTTTTGTTGGATATAGTCTCTTTGGTAAGATTCCTTTTGTTCATTCTGACTGTCGTCTTCCTAATAGTCGTCTTTTGTTTTATAAAATAGATGGGCTGGAGAAGTCTTTGACTTTAAATCAGATAACAAACTATATTGCAGGCTCTGAATGCATTAACAATTATTTAACAATTATAGAACTACAACAATTAGGTTATAATGTGGAAAATAGTCTTTACATGTAAGATCTGTTTCACTTCTTGTCAAAGTAATTTCTCTTTTTTCTTAATTTCTCGTTACTATTCTGCTTTGGCTATAGATTTTGTTGTTGTTGTTAAATCTGCTAAATAACTATAATTCTTTTGAACGTATCTGCAATTACCTGTTAGATAACAATGTATGTTAATGGCAGCTCTTTTAAAATGTTTTTTTCCCTCTATTATCTTTATTTTATCTTCAAATTCTTTGCTTTTTCATTTCAAAGCCTACTAGAAGTATGAGAGTGCTTTGTCAGGTATGGCATTCTTACTGTTGTTTTTTTTCCAATTAAAAACAATCCTTTGCACACACTTCTGACAGTATACATTTTGTAAAATTTCTTAGGAGAAAACAGAAATTGCTGTATCAGACCATCCTTTTTGAACTGTCCATTTTCATTATTAACCTGTTTTCAACTGATTATTATTAATGCAATAAATAAAATACTTATAATATATGAATATTTTTTCATATTTTCAATAAACAATGTATTGATTTGAGAAGAAAGTCTAAGAAGTGCATGAGAATTACTCAAAAGTAATCAAACTCTTTAAATGGTTGTGCTGATTTCTTTTGTGTACTAGAATATGCTTATTTATGTATATTTATCTGCAAAAAGATGTGAAGAATGTGTGTAGGATTACAGTATAAGACTGTATTTCATGTAAGTTTCCTGAAAAGACCCTCCTTTTCCTTTTGTTCTCAGTCCCTACCTGGCTCCTAAATCCTTCGTCAGTTCAGGAATTTTTTCAATGAACTAAACTGTTGAGTGTAAATAAGAGGGATTTCAGACAAAGCAACACAGCAGTGGTTTCTGTTGCTCTTATAAAGTCACTTTTTTACAGTGTGTGCATGGTCCCTCCCTTCCTCAGGTCCCCTTGTTATAGCCCATCAGATTTAGTAGGGTTTTCTGGTATTAAAGAGAAGTCTGGAAATGTCTTCTGGATTAAGTTATTAATATATCTTAATACGTTAGGTTTTTAAAAAAACCAATTTCTCGTATTTGATTGCATGTTTACATTGTAGTTACAGTTCACTATATTAATAAAAGGGATGATTTAATGATGTGCTTTTTATTTTGTTTTAAGGAAACCTATATTGAAATACAAACAGAACACCTGCCTCAGCTTTTACTTAGAATGATCTCTGCACTGACAAGCCATCTTCAGACACTGCACTTGTGTGAGCTGACCGATTCCTTGAAACTCTGCTCAAAGATTCTTAGCAAAGTTCAACCTCCACTGTTATCTGCCGGTACTGATGGTGTCCTACAGTTACCAAACAGACACAGTGCTCTCAAAGAATGGGAAGAGAAAAAGGTAACTCTACAGATGTTCTTGCTTTGCTTAAAGTTTACAGAGTACCATTTTTTTTAAAAAAGGTAAGCTGTTAATTTAAATATTATTCTGCTGTTTGAAAGTCAGTGACCTTCTAGAGCAGGGTGTCAAACTCAAGGCCCGTGGGCTGGATACAGCTTAGGGGTGCTTAGATCTGGCCTGCTGGGCCACCCTGGAAACAGCAAGGGACCAGCCCACGGTACCTCTGCCAATGAAAGTAGAGCCACGTTTTTGCTGGCAGAGATTGCAGGAGGCCGTCGCAGCTGGGAAGAGAGCTAAGGAGCCCGTTTTCACTAGCAGAGCACTCGGTCTGCCACAGGCGCTCCCATCTTGTTACATCAAGCTGCCCATGCTCACTCTGGCCACACACTCCCATACCCCCAAGGTCAAACAAAACCCTGATGCGGTCCTCAATGAAATTGAATTTGACAATTTTACACATCATAATGGCAATGAGAATAATAAATGCACAAAATTGGAAGAATAGCAATATAACATCAGAGGAAAACCTGATTAGGAAAGTTTTAGAATGTGCAGAGATGAATAGGCTGAAAAGAAATAAAAGATAAAGGAAAAACAGAGTGCTATATGGTCTGGAATGATTGGTATAAATGGTTAGAAGATAGATGTCAAGATTAAGGAAGATAAGTGGAAGAAGGAATAGGAGTTAAAAATCAGTAATAAACTCAGACAAAGGGAATCAACACATAATGAAGAATTGTAATTTTGTATATAAATATAGTAATATGTATAGAAACAAATTAATGAAACCAAAATATAGAGTAATATGTATAGAAACAAAATAAAGGAAACATATGCATAGTTTAAATGTATGTACTGTATACCAATATGGAAATGTTGTAAATGTTGTAAATGTTGTAAATGTTGTAAAGAAGTACAGTGTATATATATATATATACATATATATATATATATACATACATATTCCATATTTACAGCAACACGAAGCTTAAAACTTCAGCCTGATGATGGTGAATGTGATTTCACCGAAACGTCGCTATATTCGGGTTTCTTCCCGTGTAGGATTTGGAAATTTCTGGCGACGTTTCGACGAGGTCTCACTCGTCATCTTCAGGCTGGTGTTTCTGTCCTTCTTCTCAGGCGAACACTGTTCGTGTTCGCCTGAGAAGAAGGACAGAAACACCAGCCTGAAGATGACGAGTGAGACCTCGTCGAAACGTCGCCAGAAATTTCCAAATCCTACACGGGAAGAAACCCGAATATACCAAGCTCAGACTCAAAGTTTCTCATACATTAACATTCAGTGAGACATTACTTAATTATGGCTTAATTTATGAACCATTAACTTCCTTAAGGAAATGTTATCATCCTACTTTATGATATTCTAGAATGCAGAGGCCCCATAGTATTGAACAGGATTGCCTCAGTCTGAATTTTATGTGGAACTTGTAAATTGAGAGTGAGGACCGTTAAAGTTCTAAAATAAGTCTACAATAAGGAAAAAAAGAGAACCTTTGAAGTTGCCTTTTACTTGTAATCTGAAAAGAGAGAAGGGCTACTTTATGTGTTATTTAAATCTTAATCTTCTTCTGTCTTGAGTAGATGCCCCTAGTTGCTGTAGAAAATCCCAACGATGTATTTGAGGATGGAGAAAATCCCCCAAGCAGTCGATCATCTGAAAGTGGATTTACTGAGTTTGTGCAATACCAAGCAGATACAACTGAAGAGATTGACAGGATGTTGAGTGGGGGTCCTGGAGTACCTGCCGCCCCCCTTATGGGCAGCGCCTCTTCCGAGACAGAATCTGCCTCAACCGTGGGTTCAGAGGAAACCATCGTGCAGCCTCCATCCAAGTTGACCCAAGGGAAAGGATTCCGAAGTGGGAAGACAATGACAGTCCAGAAGACTGCAATGCAGTGCTCTTTGGAATACGTCCAGCAGTTTTTAACCAGATTTATCAACCTCTACATCATTCCAAGCAATTCATTGTCTCGGCCTTTGGCAACAGGGATTCAGGAGGACCTTGTAAGAGGGAAAGGAGAGACTGCACAGAGCACAAGAGAGTCGCAAGGAGATGCATCCAGAGGGAAAAAAACAGTTAAGAAGGCAACACCAAAGGAGTACCTCTCTGCATTCATTGCTGCATGTCAGCTCTTTCTTGAATGTTCAAGTTTTCCAGTTTACATTGCAGAAGGAAACCACCCCTCCGAAATCCATCCAGAGAAAGCAGATGTTGGTGAGTAATTATGTATATGATATCTTAAGTTTTTTATATATTGGACTGAACCAGGGGATTTGGAGGAAAGAGGGAGATTGTTTCTACATTGCTTTTTGTTCCCTGCTTTATGTAAGCAAAGAAAAACAATGAATAAAAGTTAGAGATATGCTGAGACGTAATTTTGAGAATCAATTAGAAGTCTGCTCCAGACTAATGTGTGTCTAGCATATTAGCATCCATCAGAGTTCACATGACTTGACATTGAGTTAAATGCACACCTTTACATTTTAATGCATGTTTATGACATATTGACATTGATCAGAGTTGTGTAACAATTCGTCAAGGAAGCATGTTGTTTGGACCTGCTAATCCATTCAAACATAATTTATTAATTATTAGCCAAACTATTCCCCCCGTTTAGAGCAAACCCAGAAACTTGTTCAACCAGTTATTCAAGCCCCAGACACTCAGGTCTCTCTAGAAATGAAACAAGTAGAGGTACTATATTACAAACATTGCTGACAAAACATAATAGCCACAAAGTATGCCTTGCGATAGACTGATTGGCTGCAGAGTCTAAGCTGCATTTTTAAAAAAACATTTAATTTTCTAAGTAGCCCTGTGTAGTGGAATTTTGAGTGCCATACATCAACTACTGATGGATGATCAATGAGTAAGGGTTTGTTGACATAATGAAAAGCTTTTGGTGATATACCTGAAACTAAATCTTTTCAATGGAGGGGAGGAGACTGATAATGGTATACAGTAGTTTTATTAATCTTCAAGAACTCTGGGAGTTTTTCTTCTTTGATCATGTTCTTGGTTAACTTGAGGGATTTCCAGATGTGAGAGATTCTTTTATCATTTTCAGCAAGTGCCATGCTGACTTGGAAATTCTTGAGGTTGGATCTATACATCTTGAAGTCTCTGAATTGTGGAAAGCTGTTCTAGATTTTTTTAAATGAGCTACAATTTCTTCTCCAAGTCCATTCTTATATGAGTCTGTTTTTAATACTATATATTCAGTATTCTGTGTCTAACATTCAGGAAGTGTTGCCTCTAATAATCAGTCTGGGTTTTTCTTTATATAGCACTTGAACTCACATTCAAATATTAACATCAATATTTTTAGCCATTTATTACTTTTGGCTATACAGTATATGTTGTGATTTGCTTTAATTCAATGTTGCCTTTGCTTTTTTCAATAGATTATAGTTATGTATTTGCAAAAGCTTAATGCACCATAATGTTATGTGTCCATCATGAACTTGGAATGAAATAAAGGCATTTTTATCCCTAGTTTTTGTTATTATCTATATAAATTCATATAGATTTGAAAATTCAGACATAACCCGTCCTCCACCTATTCTTTTGTTTTTAATAGCATCTGTAAATCAGAATGCAGAATGTCTTAATGATATAAGTAGAATAGTCCTAGATTACATTCATTTGCCCCATTCCACTTCTCTGTTCTACATTGTCTTTTCTTCCCTGTTTAATCTTTACATATCACAAATTTAGATGCTGGTCAAATACTTAAGATGCTATTTTAGATAGGACAACATGTCTAAATAATAGTTAATAAGATTCCCACCCCCCTTTAATTACTATCACAAATGGTTTTTGGGCTGTGAGTTTCAAAAGTGAAGTTTTACATGTTAAGGTGCTAGCAAAGGTGCTGTATCAAAAGAGCATAATTAACTGTAAATAAACTATTCTTTGATGAGAATTCTCTAAGCTGAATGGCCTTTCCACCTTGCCCTTCATTAAAGGTTACCAAACTGAATAATTATGCTGTTTCTTTCATCATCTGTCGTGTTAGGTATCCCAAAACTATAAATGAAGTCATATAATGATGGTGATAGTTGAGTAGATAAGCAAGAGGGGAAAATATGAGATATAATAAAATGTAAATATATATATCATACATCTATATTTTTTATATAATATAAATATATTTCTTTCTTTCCAGATTGTGAGCAAGAGCAGCCACTTCTGTGGCTCCAAACCCTTATGAATGCTTGCAGGCAAGCAAATGATTTTGGTGTCCAAAGCATTACTATTTCTTTAATAATGGACTTAGTTGGATTGACTCAGTCAATTGCTGTGGTCACTGGAGAAAACCGGAGTAGTGTAGAAACAGCGCAACCTCTGAGTCCAAACCAGGGAAGAGTATCCGTTGTTATCAGACCTCCTCTTAATCAAGGCAATCTCAGATATATGGCTGAAAAGACGGATTTTTTCAAGGTATGGGAGATCATTTGTAAGATTTTTTAAATAGTTAAGAGCTCATTTGCAGTGCTTGTGTTATCAGCATCAAGAACAGTACAGATAGTCCTTAATGTACAATAATTCAGTTAGTGACCATTCAAAGTTACAATGGAACTTAAAAAAAGTGACTTAAAAAGTGATTTTTCACAGTTACGACCTTCATAGCATTCCCATGATCATATGATCAAAATTCAGCTGCATGGCAACTGGTTCATATTTATGACCATTGCTGTGTCCCAAGATTATGTCGTCACCATTTGTAACCTTTGGACAAGCAAAGTCAATGGGGAAGCCAGATTCACTTAACCAGGTTACTAACATATCAACTGCAGTGATTTACTTAACAATGTTGGCCTGGAAGGTCATAAAATGGGGCAATACTCATTTCACAAATGTCTCATTTAACAACAGAAATTTTGGATTCAATTGTGGTCATAAGTCTAGGACCACCTGTATCTGTACCATTAGGTAAACAAAATTTCCCTTGGTTTTTCTTTCTCGTCCTATCCTCCCACTGTTCAGGATTCACAAATCCCAGCGACCAGTTAGGTCCCACAGAGTTGGACTTCTCCGGGTCCCGTCGACTAAACAATGTCGTTTGGCGGGACCCAGGGGAAGAGCCTTCTCTGTGGCGGCCCGGACTCTCTGGAACCAACTCTCCCCAGAGATCAGAATTTCCCCCACCCTCCTCGCCTTTCATAAGCTCCTTAAAACCCACCTCTGTCGTCAGGCATGGGGGAACTGAGATAACTTCCCCTGGCCTGTATTGTTTATGTATGGTATGTTGTGTGCATGTTTTTTAAATTATGGGTTTTTAGTTTTAATTATTAGATTTGCATTGTATATTGTTTTTCTATTACTGCTGTGAGGTGGCCTGAGTCTACGGAGAGGGGGCGGCATACAAATTTAATAAATAAATAAATAAATAAATAAATAAATAAATAAAATTAAGTACAATTCTCTAAGAAGTTTAGTTGGAATACTGAACTTTCTAGTTTGCATTACCATTTTACAAAGTTTACTTCTGGGCTTTATATAGGCTTGGTTGAAAAATCATATGAGGGAAACTTATTTTTATGCATTGGCTTTTTCTTCCTCTGCTCTGTAAAGCCTTGCTTCTGAATTAGCAGTGGGATTGTGGAATGCTATAGGAAAGTGATTTCCCTCAGGTGCCGAAAGAGCGTGTGCGCCTGCTATCGCACATGCGCGAGTGCCTGCACCAATAATTCCATGCCTGGGGAGGGCGAAAATAGCTTCCCCCGTCCCCCAGAAGCCTCTGGAGGCTGGAAACGGCCTGTTTCCCAACTTCTGGTGGGCCCAATAGGCTCATGTTTTGCCTTCCCCAGGCTCCAAAGGCTTTCCTGGAGCCAAAGGAGGGTAAAAACGCCCTTCCAGAACCTCTGTGTGAGCCAAAAATCAGATGGACGGAACATACATGCACCTTGGAGCTGAGTTAGGGCAATGGCTCACGTGCCAGCAGAGATGGCTCCGCATGCCACCTGTGGCACCCATGCCATAGGTTCACCATCACTGCTATAGGATGTCACATAAGAAGCTGAAGTAGGAGAGAATTGACTGAATTATAGATGATGGATATTTTTTTATTTGTTTATCTGTTTGTATCTCACTCAAGACATCATAGCACGAGTGTCTTACCATATGCAATCTTTATAGAATAGAATAGAATAGAATAGAATAGAATTTTTATTGGCCAAGTGTGATTGGGCACACAAGGAATTTGTCTTGGTGCATATGCTCTCAGCGTACATAAAATAAAATATACATTTGTCAAGAATCATGTGGTACAACACTTAATGATTGTCATAGGGGTCAAATAAGCAATGAAGAAGCAATATTAATAAAAATCTTAGGATATAAGCAACAAGTTACAGTCATACAGTCAACTCTGCTCGAAAAATGGCTAAGGGAGAAGTGGTTTGTTGGAAGTCACTCAGAGAGCTCTATAACTGAATGAGAACTTCACCCGGTCATTTGAGTTACCTTAGCCATAGCATTATGATGGTTTTAAAGCATTGCGCACAAAAGTGCCTTCTCCTTGTATAAGAATGCAAGGAGACATTGCATTGAAGCAGAAATGTTTGTCATTTTTATCAGTAGCTGAAATAAACATCCAAAGGATATCACTCAATGGTTACTCTGATGAAACTTTTTTAAAAACAACAACAAATACTTAATGTGATTATTCCATTTTACTCTCCAAAGCACGTGGCATTAACTTTATGGGACCAGTTGAGTGATGGGACACCCCAATACCATCAAAAGAGTGTGGAGCTTTTTTTCCAGTTGCATAATCTAGTTCCATCTTCTAGCATTTGTGAGGATGTTATCAGTCAGCAACTGACCCACAGAGACAAGGTAAATCTTTTTTTTTCCTTCTGAGTAGTAATCTTCTAATTTTTTTTCCTGTGTTTATTTTCATCTTGCAACCTTAATTGTTCTTCTAATTTTGTTCTGCTGCAGCATTTAGTTTACTTCTTAAATGGATCGTTCATGTCATTTCTTTCTTTTTTTTCTCTTCCCCACTCCATATGCTATCTGAATAGTTTTATTCGTCGTTTATATCACAATTAGTTCAGTATGAAATAGTCTAATTTTTTATGTATTGCAAGATCTCACCCTTCTCATGTGGCAAAGTACTTGCAGTCTGAGCTGAACAGTTTATAATGTCAGTCTCACAAGAGTGTCAGGATACAATTCTGAAAATTTTCACTTCAAATTTCTTTCTGAATAATATATACTGCTGAAATGAAATTGTGATAGCTAGGGTTTTTTCTCATTAGGATTAGTATTACAGTTGTTTAGAAATTCCTTGATCATTGTTTGGGCAATTTTCTTCACTTATAAGTTTATTATTGCAATTGACAGGAATCTTGTTTTAATCATTTATTATTGATTATTTCGGCCGGCCAGGAAGGACGTCTTTGTGACGTCAAAGCTCTGCCCATGGAATTCCCTATTGGGATTCCCCACCTCCTTTCCAGCCTCCCGACCGGCCCGACAGCTCCGCGGCTCTTTTAAAAAGCTAACAGCTGGGCGGCGGGGCTTCTCGGCGTCCTCCTGAACCTGAACGCCGACCCCGAACTTTTGCTGAACTTCCGGGTTCGGCGTTCGGGAGAATGCTGAGAAGCCCCCCGGCTGTTTCAAAAGGCGACAGCCGGGCGGCGGGGCTTCTCGGCTCCTCCCGAATGCCGAACCCGGAAGTTTGGCAAAAGTTCTGGTTTGGCGTTCAGGTTCAGGAGGACGCCGAGAAGCCCCCCTGGCTGTTTCAAAAGGTGACAGCCGGGCGGCAGGGCTTCTCGGCGGCCACCCGAACCCGAACTTTTGCCGAACTTCCGGGTTCGGCATTGGGAGAACGCTGAGAAGCGCCCGACTGTCACCAAGGTGACAGCCGGGCGGCAGCGGTTTTTTTTCTTGCACGCATTAATTCGTTTTACATTGTTTCCTATGGGAAACAATGTTTCGTCTTACAAAGTTTTCGCCTTACGAACCACCTTCTGGCACCAATTAAGTTCGTAAGATGAGGTATTACTGTATATTCTGATTTTCTTAGAGTTTGAGATGATACCCTTGTCTGTACTCAATTTTTTCAACAGTCACTCTAACTAACACTCTACTAAATTCTGCCATCTAACGATTCCTTTTATCAAATGAGAGTTGGACTTGGATTGCACCTGTCCAGATCTAGCACATTAACTGCTGTGCGAGACTCTCCTTTTTTTCTGTCTTGTAATTTTAAGTTGGCATTGTCGGGGCATCCTCCAGTCCCCTGCAGAGAAAGTTTTTGAGGGTGCATGAGAGGGAGAATCAGCTCCTAGTTAAAATACACTGAAATCCGAAATTCTTGTAGGTTTTATATGTAGGTTTTAAAATTGTAAAAACGCCTCCTCAACCTTGGGAGTTGGGGGCATGGTGTCATTCTGAAATTTGTTTACTATAACTTGTTTCACAGATAAATTACTACTTGTGATATGGAGTTTTGCACCTCGCCATTTCATGAAATTGTAATTTTTAAAAATTCTTGATGACTGCAGCCAGCAAAAATTATTTTTTAGTTTCATAGAAATACAGTCGTAAACCACCAACAATGCTCTGGGTTGAACAGCTTAAAATTATTATTGTTCATGTTGTTCCTTCAGACTGATAATGGGGAAAGAAATATACCACTGCTATATCGATTGTTACTGATTTAGACAATTTTCTCCTTATCCAGTTTGATGGATTATATTAAGAGTGAATTTATTTGTTCCTTCAAATTTTGTAGAAAATCAGAATGGAAGCTCATGCAAAGTTTGCAATCCTTTGGCATCTCACTAGAGACCTCCATATTAACAAGTCCTCATCATACGGTCGTTCATTTGACAGGTTAGTTACATCGATAGATGAAATAGAAAATTATTTACGATTATGCAATAAAATCACACATATATATATTTTCTGTAATAGCAAGTTCATGCTTATAAAAGTTTCCAGAATACAATAGTTTTGAAACTTGAAAAAAAAATCTACTCTAATAAATTGATATTGTAGTGAATAAATATTCTTGGGAAAACAAGAAAGGATAAAGTTGATGTCCATATTCAGTTTCAACTTATCAGAAATAATATTTATTATTTACATGTAGATACAGTGTATGGAAGTTTGACCCAACTTGAAACAAGAAAAAATCTGTCACAATACCTATTTTAAAATTGCTCCTGTATATAATCTGATAGATAGAAATAAAATATTTTATGACAAAGCAATAATGACAGATAAAGTGACTTCATCTGATCTAATAGTACACAATCAATACAATTTCAAAGTTCATTCATCAAATAGCTATTTAAGTTTTAGAAAATATTTATTATGAGATTAACTATTACTTGGCGAATAATTTCTGAAAAAAAATGTTAACGTGGGTAGCCAACAGTGAGCACTTGCTGGTAATTTAAACTCATAGCCTCTCCCAGTGCATGATCCTTCACACCAGTCTTTTCTATTGATATTCAGTAGATCTGATTCTTTTCTCAAGACATAATCTAAGAATGTATTGAAAATTTTAGTACTGATTAATACCTCTTTGTCCAGGCAAAACAGTAACATTTCTTTATTTTTGAGATATTAATTGTTGCAGATCAAATCATGCCCAACAGACTTTTATTAGGAGTAATTTTTGATGTAGCTGGATCTAAAAATACAGTAAATTGAGTGTTTCTGAAACTGATACTAGCCAATAAAAATGCAAAAATTCAAAATTTGGAAAAAAATGATTTCCCTTTAATAGAAGATTGCATCTTTTTAAAAGATATGTTCAGATCAAAGACCACTTCATATATTTACAAAAAAATACATTTTAGAATGTTTATAGGTATGTACAATTATGTAGGAATTACATTTATTTTAAGACAATTAATCTTGACCCCAAATGTAAGATTTAAGGACTGTCAACTATTGATATGGAAAGAGATCTCCTTATACTTTTTATTCATATTTCAAGTTTATAAACTATAAAAGCCTTGAATGTTTCCTTTGTCATGTGACATATATCTGGCGTATAGAAATGTGCCCAGTGAATAATGGAATTTAATTTGTGTTTTAAATTTACATTACATATATTGAATTTTTCTTATCTCCTAAATAGCCAACTTTTAGCTAGTGAATATATATGACTTGACTAATATATTCATTAAGTGATCTCATCCAGAAAAGTATCTAATAGGCCTGTCCCCATTTCCCTGTTAGAAGAAGTGGGGTGAACTTTGCATTAGATTAACAACTTTCACTTTGACCCAGAAGAGTAGACCCCAGGAGCACTAGTATCATCAGGTCAAGAGAATTATCTGGCTTTCCCAGCTGGAGAAATTGATCATGACAAAAGTTTCAAAGCTTGTTTTTTTTTTTTTCCTTTTGGCCTGTTATTTTAATATGGATTTTCCCCCCTCCTTAGATCCTTATTTATCATGCTGGATAGTCTTAACAGTTTAGATGGCTCCACCTGGTCAGTTGGACAGGCCTGGTTAAATCAAGTCCTCCAAAGGCACGACATTGCAAGAGTCCTGGAACCTTTGCTTTTGCTGCTGCTCCATCCCAAAACCCAGCGTATTTCCGTTCAAAGGGTACAGGCTGAATGGTACTGGAATAAATCTCCCTGTTATCTGGAAGATGAAAATGAAAAACATTTTATGCAGAAATTTAATAGTAGTGGTTGTAAGTACCACCTCATTAACCACTGATTTAGCATGATATCCTCAATTTGTTATTATATTTATATCTTCAGTTTTGCATACTGTATTGATACACTGTAGCATAAAATAGTATTTTATATTTTATACTCGCCACCCAGAGTCTGAAAGGAGTTGGGTGGCCTATAAATTAAATTAAATAAATTAAATCCTATGTTTAATACCATTTTGTATCGCTGTTTTTTATTTTACATTAAGATATTCATTTAGTTTTATTGTTTTACATATTGACTTATATAATTATATAATTTGAACATTTTGGTTATCTGGAGTTAAAATATACCACGGGGTAACCTGCCAAAAGTGTGCAATTGTAATGTATGATAATATATAAATAATGCCTATTATAATGTAATATATAGCCGCCCTGAGTCCTCGGAGAGGGGCGGTATATAAATCCTAATAATAATAATAATAGTAGTAGTAGTAGTAATAATAGTAGTAGTAGTAGTAATAGTTATAGTTAAAGTTATAGTAATAATAACAACAGCAATTATTATTATTATTAGTATTATTTTATTATTATTATTATTTATTAGACTTGTATGCCGGCCCTCTCCCGGGAGAGTGGCGGCAATGTAATAATAATAATATCTTTTCATAACCTTTCATTCACTCTTCACACTGGCAGAGTTTTCTGTGGATTTCTTCTTTTTATGTTGGATATTATCTCATTTTTAAGAAAATGTTAGATCCAAAATTCTACAGATCTTTCCTTTGTCCTTAGCAATCAAGGATTTCTCTTTCATTTAAAAAATGAACACTAATAATGTCTCTATTGCAATGTTGAATTTGTCAACAGAGTTTTACTCTGGACTCAAAATACCTACTAAAGTGTAATTTAAACATTTCATTCCTGTTGCACTCTTATTGCCACATAACTTTTTCGTTTACATCAGAATGAATAACTTAAAGGTGTCTTTAAGTAAAAGGTATTATATGATTTATGGTAATAACTTCTAAATGAGTATCCAAATATTCATAACTACTTGTTTTTCTTTTTGTTAAGCATTCATCACAATACCATCAAATCAAGAACATGGGATGTCAACTAAAGAAAACACTGAAAAGCAGCTGGGTTTAGACGAAATGGAGAATTTTAGTCTTACGGTCAACCCTTTAAGTGACAGGATCTCTCTCCTGAGTACCAGCAGTGAAACTATTCCTTTGGCTGCCTCTGATTTTGACCTTCCTGATAATCAGATAGAAATAATGCAAAGTTCAGACTCTGGATGCTCCCAATCATCTGCTGGGGATAACCTTAGCTATGACGTGGAGCCCGAAAGTCTGACTGCCCCAGATAGTTCTCAACATTTGAAAGGAGATTCATTAGATGAAATAATACAGCAAGTGGTGCTTGACCTGATCTGCAAGGTAGCCAAGAAGCTTGCAGAAGATCCATGGTCAGACAAAGATGTATATCCAGAAGATACTTCGACTACATTAAATCCTGTTGAAGAGGCATCCAAATGTGAAGACCCAAACCTTCTGGACAGCCAGAGTAGTTCGCTTAGCAATGACAGTACTCAGCTACTATCTGTCTCGTCTGAGACTGGACTTGAAAGCATTTCTAATGAAATCTCCCGAAACAGCTCATCGCCCTGCATCTCAATAAGCCAGCAGTCTCTCAGTGGCCAGACTTTCACCGCCCCAGAAGAAAAGTCAAGGCAGCGAAGTCACAGCAGCATCCAATTCAGCTTCAAAGGGAAATTGCCGGAAAAAATGTCAGAAAAGGAAACCATTGTGAAAGAATCTGGGAAACACCCAGGAGCAAAGCCCAAAGTCAAATTAGCGAAAAGGAAAGACGACGAAAAGAAGAAAGCACAAGCTGAGAAGCTGAAGCAAAGCAGTGTTTTCTTCAGCGATGGCCTTGACTTGGAAAATTGGTATAGCTGCGGAGAGGGCGAAATCTCGGAAATCGAGAGTGATGCAGGGTCGCCTGGGGCGCGGAAATCTCCCCATTTTAACATACATCCTTTATATCAACATGTCTTACTGTACCTCCAAGTATATGACTCCTCGAGGACCCTGTATTCTTTCTCTGCCATTAAAGCTATCTTGAAAACCAACCCTTCTGCTTTTGTGAATGCCATTTCCACCACCAGCGTCAATAACGCCTATACCCCCCAGCTTTCCTTACTTCAGAATCTTCTGGCCAGGCATCGCATATCTGTCATGGGCAAAGACTTTTACAGCCACATCCCGATAGACTCAAACCACAGCTTTCGAAGTTCCATGTACATCGAGATCCTCATCTCTCTGTGCTTGTATTACATGAGGAGCCACTACCCAACCCACGTGAAAGTCTCTTCCCAGGACCTGATAGGGAATCGGAACATGCAAATGATGAGCATCGAAATCTTGTCCCTTCTTTTTGCCGAGCTGGCAAAAGTGGTGGAGAGCTCCACCAAAGGGTTCCCCAGTTTCATTTCCGACATGCTGTCCAAATGCAAGGTCCAGAAAGTGATCCTGCATTGTTTGCTGTCCTCTATCTTCAGTATCCAGAAGTGGCACAGTGAGAAGATGGCGGGGAAAAATATAGGGGCTGTTGAAGAAGGTTTCTCCGAAGACAGTCTCATCAACTTTTCCGAGGACGAGTTGGATAATGGTAGCACTCTCCAGTCACAGCTTTTAAAAGTCCTCCAGCGGCTCATTGTTCTGGAGCACCGAGTGATGACCGTGCCCGAGGAGAACGAGGCATGCTTTGATTTTGTGGTAACTGACTTGGAGCACATCAATCCTCAACAGCCAATGGCTTCCCTTCAGTATTTACACTCCCAGCCTATAACCTCCCAAGGCATGTTCCTTTGCGCTGTAATAAGAGCACTACACCAGCATTGTGCCTGTAAAATGCATCCCCAGTGGATAGGATTGATCACTGCTTCTCTGCCTTACATGGGGAAGGTGCTCCAAAGAGTGGTGGTTTCGGTGACCCTACAGCTTTGCAGGAACCTGGATAATCTGATCCAGCAATACAGATACGAAATGGGCTTATCCGACAGTAGGCACGTATTTCACTTTCTCTTTTTTTCTCTTGGTCCTTTTTTTTTTAAAGGGAATTTTGTAAGTGCATTCCAAAATTGTAACAAGATCCATTGTTGTTTTTAGGCCTTTTTGGATGGCATCAGTTACTCCACCAGACATGATGCTTACTCTTTTGGAAGGCATCACAACAATTATTCATTATTGCTTACTTGACCCATCCACACAGTACCATCAGGTAAACTTCTTTAGATTTTTCAGATAGTTCCCCACCCCCAGCTATCAGTGTGCTCTTATTTGTCCTCTTCCCTTGCTAATAACTTGTTTAATTGTGAGCTGTGCATTGGACAGCTGGTCCATTGACCTTAAGAAATAACTCTTGAAACAGAGAAACTTATTTGGCATATTCTGAACTCTTTATGTCTATGCCATTGATAATATATGTACAACTTATTACTACATTGCAAGATCTTGATGTCACACCTAATATTACAAGAGTAATGTTCGTTTACATTTTGGGTATAAGCAGCATAATATTATGAATACAGTTGATATTAAAGCACTCTATTATAAATTACAAAATTGGAGAAATTCGGTTTTGGAATAGCCGAACCCAATTTCAATCTTTAATTGTAACTGAATCTAGAATTTCAGTAAACTATAAACAGACAAGACATGTTTTCTGTTGATAAGATTTGTTTTGATTTGGAGGAAGTACTGTATTTTTTGGACTATAAAACGCTTTGGGCTATAAGACACACCTTGCTTTTGGGGAGAAAAACAAGGGGAGGGAAATTAGCAAACGGCAAACAGCCTGGTCAGCTTCAGCACAGCCTGATTTAGCACAAGCAACTGATTGGCAATTGGATCGGCCTCTCAGAATCCCAGCCGTTCCAAGCTGCGAGGATCACCACCATTGCCCATCGCTGCTGTTTTTCGCCACCACGCGCCCCATTTTTGGCCTCTGCGCATCCCATTTTCAGTCATCTGGAATGTGCAGAGGCCAAAAATGGCGCACGTGGAAGCCAAAAACTGGATGGGAATGGCAGTGATGGATGACACCAATCCCTGCAGCTGATTGGTTGTCTCCCGGGAAGCCAATCCAACCTGCAATCACCTGCTCGTTCTAAATCTGGCTGTGCTGAAGCTGACCAGGCTGTTTGTTGCAAGGAGGCAAACTGCTGGGAGGCAGAAGTCGAAGGGCGGGGGCTGGTGGGTGGGTGGGCGGGGCTTCGGCAACATTCACTCTTGAGAGACTCTCAGTGTGCATCTCTATAAGACGCACAGACATTTCCACCCACTTTTTGGGGGGTGGGGTGGGGGGTGTAGTGCATCTTATAGACCGAAAAATACAGTACTTCATTTCGCAATTTGAACTTGATAAAAATTATTGTTAGAATTGAATTGCATTGCATCTGTATCCTATCAGATCTTGAAACTGATTTCAAACTATCACTACAAACTGATCTGAAAATAATTCTGGCTAGCATATAATTCAGTGATGGTTTAATACTGTCTGAAACAGAATGGGAGGAAAAACCAAGGCAGGAAGAGAGTGAAAAGGGAACAAAATTCATGAAAATTATTATTATTATTATTATTATTATTATTATTATTATTATTATTATTAATTAGATTTGTATGCCGCCCCTCTCCGCAGACTCGGGGCGGCTCACAACAATGATAAAAACAATATATAATGACAAATCTAATAATTAGAATCTAAAATAACAATGGTACATTTAAAAAATCTAAAAAGCAAGGAACCCCAATATTTTAAAAAAGCATACATACAGTCATATCATGCACAAATAACTACATTGGCGGTATCCCTGATGATAATTGATTATGTCTTCATCTTCCTTGTTACTAGCTTCTGGTTAATGTAGATCAGAAGCACATGTTTGAAGCACGCAGTGGGATCCTGTCTATTCTTCACATTATCATGTCCTCTGTCACACTTTTGTGGAGCATCCTGCACCAGGCAGACTCGTCAGAGAAAACAGCTGCTGCAGCGGCTGCATCTGTAACCACAATTAATCTTGGATCAACAAAGGTTAGAACACCAGAGTTATATGTACATATGAATTTGTTTACGAGTGTATGTAACACTTGAATAACGGAGCCAGTCTGGTATATTGCTTAAAATGTCAAACTGGGAACAGAACGGTCTGGGGTTTAGAACTCGGCACCAAGCTGACTGAATGCCTGCAGATGAGTCACTCTCCACTCTACGAAGAAAACAAGGGCAACTGAAAAATCTTGTCAAGAAAACTCCAGAGACCTTCTCTTAATGCTTACCAGGAGTCAAAAACCTGCCTTGAAGGCACAAACATGTTTTGTTTTTAATTCTTGAATAATCAGTGCCAGGATCTTGACAAGATCACAATATTTAATTATTCTTTCAGAAAACCTCTAATGACTGTATACTGCACAATATAGTTTGTATATGTACAAGAGAGGACCTTGTACTACCAAATCATCCAATATTGAGATTTTTTTTTCATTTCTAAAATAGTTGTAACATGATTCTTCTTTTTATGATAATCTACAAAATAGAGCCATTTAAAGGCTGGTGTTAATATATTGGATCAAACAGCTGCTATAGGCAAAACTTCCCTCGGTTCCATATAGAGAGCTTTATATTTCAAGGACTATAAAAGTTAGAAGTATATATGCAAAAATGCCACTAAAACATTTCACCAATAAAGGAGAATATTTATGGGGTTGAAATGAGGAGTCCTTGGTGATCTTGGATGTTTTCTTGCAGATATTTCATTATTATTATTATTTTTATTAGATTTGTATGCCCCCCCCTCTCCGCAGACTCAGGGTGGCTCACAACAATAATAAAACAATATACAGAGAACAAATCTAATATTTAAAATCTAAAAACCCATTATTTAAAAGAACATACAACACAAGCATACCATACATAAAACTATATAGGCCTGGGGGGAAATGTCTCAATTCCCCCATGCCTGACGGCAGAGGTGGGTTTTAAGGAGTTTGCGAAAGGCAAGGAGGGTGGGGAAAATACTAATCTCTGGGGGGAGCTGGTTCCAGAGGGTCGGGGCCGCCATAGAGAAGGCTCTTCCCCTAGGTCCCGCCAGATGACATTGTTTAGTCGACAGGACCCGGAGAAGGCCAACTCTTTGGGACCTAACCAGTCACTGGGATTCGTGCAGCAGAAGGCGATCTCGGAGATATTCTGGCCCGATGCCATGAAGGGCTTTATAGGTCATAACCAACACTTTGAATTGTGACCGGAAATTGATCGGCAACCAACGCAGATTACAGAGTGTTTGTTTGACATGGGCATACCTAGGGAAGCCCATGATTGCTCTCGCAGCTGCATTTTGCACGATCTGAAGTTTCCGAACACTCCATGTAGAGAGAGTTACAGTAGTCGAACCTCGAGGTGATGAGGGCATGAATGACTGTGAGCAATGACTCCTGGTCCAAATAGGGCCACAACCGGTGTACCAGGCTAACCTGGGCAAACGCCCCCCCTCGCCACAGCTGAAAGATGGTTCTCTAATGTTAGCTGTGGATCGAGGAGGATGCCCAAGTTGCGGACCCTCTCTCAGGGGATCAATAATTCCCCCTCCCCCCCAGGGTGATGGACGGACAGATGGAATTGTCCTTGGGAGGCAACTCCGTCTTATCAGGGTTGTGCTTGAGTCTGTTGACACCCATCCAGACCCCAACAGCCTCCAGGCACCGGCACATCACTTCCACTGCTTCGCTGACTGGACATGGGGTGGAGATGTACAGTTGAGTATCATCAGTGTACTGAAGATACCTCACCCCATGCCCTTGGATGATCTCATCCAGCGGTTTCATGTAGATATTAAATAGCAGGGGGGAGAGGACCGACCCCTGAGGCACCCCACAAGGGAGACACCTCAAGGTTGACCTCTGACCCCCCACTAACACCGACTGTGACCAACCGGAGAGGTAGGAGGAGAACCACTGAAGGACAGTACCTCCCACTCCCAACCCCTCCAGCCGGCGCAGAAGGATACCATGGTCGATGGTATCGAAAGCCGCTGAGAGGTCGAGAAGCACCAGGACAGAGGATAAACCCCTGTCCCGGGCCCGCCAGAGATCATCCATCAACGCGACCAAAGCAGTTTCTGTGCTGTAGCCGGGCCTAAATCCTGACTGCTGAGGGCCTAGATAATCAGCTTCTTCCAAGGACTGTTGGAGCTGGAGCGCCACCACCTTCTCAACAACCTTCCCCATAAAGGGAAGATTGGAGACTGGACGATAGTTGTTGAGAATGACTGGGTCCAGGGAAGGTTTCCTGAGGAGGGGGGCGCACGAGTGCCTCCTTATAGGGAGCCGGAAACGACCCCCTCCCCAAAGAAGCGTTGACAATCTCCTGGACCCAGCTCCATGTCTCCCTGCTGGCCGAAACCAGCCAGGAGGGACACAGATCCAGTAAGCAGGTGGCGGAACTCACAGCTCTAATGGCCTTGTCCACTTCAAACTCTTCCCAGACAGATGGACAAGTACGGGCCCCAGTCACCTTTACTGACTCGTTGTCAGTCGACTCTGTTATCCAATCGGAGTCGAGGTCCGGCCAGATCTGAGCAACTTTATCAGCAAAAAATGTGTTAAAGTCCTCGACGGTACTCTGCAAGGGCTCCCCAACTCCCCCCTGGTTAAGAAGGGAGCGGGTCACCCTAAACAGAGCGTCCGGGCGAGATTCTGCTGATGCAATCAAGGCGGCATGATACGCGCATCTTGCCGCCTTGAGCACCACTGGGAGTTGACGTCCAAATATTTTCAAGTTTTTTTGTTTTTCTTTAAATTTAGTATGCTTTATGTATTACAGAATTTAAGGCAGCAAATTCTTGAATTGCTTGGTCCAATTTCAATGAACCATGGTGTTCACTTCATGGCAGCTATTGCATTTGTGTGGAATGAAAGGAAACAAAATAAACAAGCTTCAAGGACTAAGGTATGTTAACTGATGGACTTGTTTAAAATGAGTTCAGCTTAAGAGTTTCCTAAGTTTTAAGAGTTTCCTAAGTTTTATACTTTTTATGACTTGAGAAATGTCAGGATAGGCTACTTTGAAGTAATCAGTGTAGCCAATCTGTCTTACAAGACACAAAGAGACAAAGATGCCACAAGATGCACAGAATAAAGAAAATTGTGTTACAGAATGCCATAGAAGTGAGTGAAGTTATAAGACAGGCTGCCTGTTGGAACAAGAAAATTGAAAAGACTGTAAGTGAGAAAAATGCATGTAAGAGAATTACTGCTTCAAAAAATGAAGATGAAAGAAAAGTGTTGCATAAAGTGTGTTTAAAGAAAAAATAGTTGCAAAAAAAAATGCACACAAAGAGAGCCAGGAATTAAGAAAAGACAAAATAAAGATTGATGGAATAAAACATTTGTTTTGGGATTGGATGAAAAGAGTTAAGTAGAGGAGTGAACCAAATTTAAAAATAAATCACTCAAATGATTCAAGAAGAAATTTAGAATGACAGAAAGTAATGCTGCAAAAATGTTGAAAATGTGTAGAATGGTATTAAATTAATAAAAAGTGTGCAGGTCAGAAAGTTTATTATACATTTGTCAGATTAGAGAAAATATTACAATAAAGTAAAAAGAGTAGAATTATAAAACATTTTAAGTAAAACTGGAATTGAAAGTGAGTTTTTAAGGGTGGTATATGATGGAAGTATTGCATTTATGAGAATATAGGTGTGTAGAAGTAATACAGCCAATTTGGCTACATGAACAAATACCCAACTTTAAAAAAAATAATGTATAGTCCTTTGCTTTTAATCAAAATGGTCTCAAAATGCTCATTCAGACATTGATGCAATGCTATATATCAGTAGTGTTTATATCGAAATAAGGAGGCATATGGTTGCAGGTTCATTCTTATAAGTGACTTTGAAATGGTTGTGACTTGACTCTCTGAGATTCAATGCCAGTGGTGGAATTTTACTTTTATCAGGTGTTTCCTAGTGCCAGTGAAGAACAGCTGCTGCTAGTGGAGCTGGTTCGTTCCATCAGTGTTATGAGAACTGAAACTGTGATGCAAACAGTGAAAGAAGTCTTAAAGCAACCACCAGCTATTGCCAAAGACAAGGTATGACACCAATAACAATATGTTTACACAGTTTAAGTACAGGTAGTTCTCATTTAGCAACCATGGTTGAGACTAATGACTCAGTTGTTAAGCAAAATAGCCATTAAGTGAAGAATCATATGGTTGCAACTGCTTAGGCTTTTACAGTGGTATCAAACTAAGATCGTCACAGCAGCATCGTCACGGCAAACTAAGCATCATCACGGCAGCATCACAAGATGTATCAGGACTGTTTCCCCCTTCACTAAAGTGGGCATGGGCATGGCCCGTACATGACGTATCCAGCACGTGGGCTGGGAGTTTGATAGCCCTGCTTTACAGCATCAGAAGGATGCAACCCCATATATCTGGGTGACTTCAACGACCAGTTATTCAACTCATAAGAAAGCTGCATAAAAGCACAAAACTTAGAGGCCTTTCCCACCCACTTCCCTGCCCTTTGGAATGCTCTGGGGATAATTAGAAACATAGAAACATAGAAGATTGACGGTAGAAAAAGACCTCGTGGTCCATCTAGTCTGCCCTTATACTATTTCCTGTATTTTATCTTAGGATGGATATATGTTTATCCCAGGCATGTTTAAATTCAGTTACTGTGGATTTACCAACCACGTCTGCTGGAAGTTTGTTCCAAGGATCTACTACTCTTTCAGTAAAACAATATTTTCTCATTTATTTATTTATTTTATTTATTTATTTATTGGATTTGTATGCCGCCCCTCTCCGCAGACTCGGGGCGGCTAACAACAATAATAAAACAGTATATAATAGTAATCCAATACTAAAAACAGCTAAAAACCCATTATTATAAAAACCAAACATACATACAGACATACCATGCATAAAATTGTAAAGACCTAGGGGGAAAGAGTATCTCAATTCCCCCATGCCTGGCAGCAGAGATGGGTTTTAAGCAGCTTATGAAAGGCAAGGAGGGTGGGGGCAATTCTAATCTCTGGGGGGAGTTGGTTCCAGAGGGCCGGGGCCGCCACAAAGAAGGCTCTTCCCCTAGGTCCCGCCAAGCGACATTGTTTAGTTGACGGGACCCGGAGAAGACCCACTCTGTGGGACCTAACTGGTCGCTGGGATTTGTGCAGCAGAAGGCGGTCCCTGAGGTAATCTGGCCCGATGCCATGAAGGGCTTTATAGGTCATAACCAACACTTTGAATTGTGACCGGAAACTGATCAGCAACCAATGCAGACTGCGGAGTGTTGGTGTAACATGGGCAAATTAGTTATCTTTTAATTACAGAATTGACAGCTACTTGAAACAGTAATATGTATTTCTTAACTCTTTTTTTAACAAAATTCCTTCTAGAAGCATCTTTCATTGGAAGTCTGCATGTTGCAGTTTTTCTTTGCGTACATCCAGAGGTAGGTTTTCTATTCTTATATCCCCTTCAATAGTATCAAGTTATTTTTAGAAGGTCGCATTTGCGCAACAGTTCTGTTAAAGTCAGAGAATTCTGAGATTAAATCATTAAGGAAGGAATTGAACTGCCGAATTCCAGATTTTAGAATATTAGATACTTGTTTAAAAATCAGAACACCCATCAAGGAGCTTCATGTATTTACCCCTTAGCTCTTGCATGCTTGCTTTATACTTCCATCTATTAACTTTAAAATACTTTAAAAGTAAAAATACACTGCTCAAAAAAATAAAGGGAACATTCAAAGAACACATCCTAGATCTGAATGAATGAAATATTCTCATTGAATACTTTGTTCTGTACAAAGTTGAATGTGCTGACAACAAAATGAAATTGATTGTCAATCAGTGTTGCTTCCTGTTTGATTTCACAGAAGTTTGATTTACTTGGAGTTATATTGTGTTGTTTAAGTATTCCCTTTATTTTTTTGAGCAGTATACACTTTAAAACAAGTATGGCAACATCATTTCATTTACTCGACTCTAGACAGCCCTTCTAAACATAATAATGAAAATCTTTTGGATATGATTCTGTGACTTTTTCTTTCCTGTAGAATCCCAGTCTCCAATTTAGTGGACAGCTGGGCCTCTTTGCTTCTTCTTCTAAAAGATTCCATACCCCTCAGCCTTCCAGCTCCAGGGCAGTTTCTAATACTTGGGTGAGTCATTTTGTGACCATAGGCACCATTTATTTATTTATTCTTTCTTTTGAAAAATGCCAGGCAAAAGTAGCTATTGAAAAATCTAGCAGAATCTAGCAGGTCTTTTGTATTGAAAATTAGATCACTACTTAATATTGAGCGCAGTTTTTAGTCTTCTAGTTGTAGAGTGGACTAGAAACTTTCAAGACATTTGAAATCTTGAAAATGTCATAGATGTCTTGAAAATGTCACTATGGCTAACTATAGTAAAAATCTTACCTTTCCTTTCCAATGTTCAGTGTGAGAATGGCGTGGCTGGATCTTGTTGCTTGTTTATCTTAAGACCAGTTCAATTTCATGAGTTTAAATATGAGTCGAAAGCATTTGTCATAAGAGCATGCAGAAATCCAAAATAGCGCTAGTCAGAATTATTAAAGAGCAGATATTTGAACCCCAATTATTTAGGGAGTAATTTTTTATCAGGTTATCTCAACCTTTGCCAAAAGGAAGGAAAGGTTAAGAACCAATGGGTTAAGTTATAAAAATGTATATCCCACATTTATTGCTAAAATTAATCACAGCGTATTGTCTTAGGATATAGCTTCTTAAAGAGGTCCAAGTGTGGAATCTAAAGGGCTGTAAATGTGATCTTCAGCTGAACCCTTGCTGTCTTTCCACGAGTCTTCCCTTCTATTCATAGGCTTCTGAAAGCCTCTCTGCCCTTGAAATCCTTCTTTCTAAAACTTGAAGCAAGACATTTATGTTTCCCTTTTCTTTCTTGTTCTTTTAAAGTGTGTTAAATGAGTTTATTATGAAAAATCCAAATCTGGATAATAAGAAGGACCAGAGAGATCTACAGGTAAGAAATCTATAGAAACAGTGATTATTGGATTCAAGTATGGTATAAAAAAGAATGTAAAGTCTGGAGCTAATTACCAAGAAAATACTTCTTTTGTTTCTCACCCTGTTTTATTTTTCTGAAATCTTGAATCAATGTTGGGTTCTCTTTTTCAGAATAGCTATCTTCTGTTGCAACATGTTTGTTTGTTTTTTCAATTTTATATGCCATCTTTTTAAAGATCACTGTGCCAAAGACTCAGTTAGGTTTATGTATATTTTATGTATATGTATATTTCTAGTTTGTTTGTTTGTTTGTGTTGGCTTGTCTCGGTTAGCTATGCTATGAAACCTTCGACAATACTGAGCAGAGAATTTTAATAGAGCGTGGATGTGTGATAAAGACACAGACTTAGTTAAATAAATATTATTTACATATAAACAAAATATAAACAATCCAAAATATGCACGTAGCAAATACAGAACAATACAGAATATAGATAATAAGCACAAAGCTAAATATAATAGATAAAGCACGAAGCTTATACAATGCAGATAAAGCACACAGCTTATACAAGCACAGAGCTTGGACACAACTCCCCCCCCCCCGTCTCAGGCAAAAGTAAAAGTAACAAGGAAGTGACTGGGCAGAATCATGAGCTTTTATAGCTTCAATGACGACATAGCCTTGAACATTAACTCTTCAAGTACAAGTTAACTCTTTGAGTGCACATTAACCCTTTAAGTACAAGTTTGGTACAGTTTACAATATGCAGTTTATAATGGCAATCCCTAAAACACATGTACCCTGTACTAACAGTTTGTTTGTTTGTTTGTTTGTTTGTTTGTTTGTTTGTTCGTTCGTTCGTTTGTTCGTTCGTTCGTTCATTCGGTTTTTATGCCGCCCTTCTCCTTAGACTCAGGGCGGCTCACTCCATGTTAGCAATAGCACTTTTTAACAGAGCCAGCGTATTGCCCCCACAATCCCGGTCCTCATTTGACCCACCTCGGAAGGATGGAAGGCTGAGTCAACCTTGCGCTCGTGATGAGATTTGAACCAGTTCACTGTTCCACAAAGTAGTTTTTCACAACTTATTAAGTTGGTTTTCTTTCCAGATGCTTGAAATTTCGGAAACATTTCATATTTATAATTATAGTAGATTTTGTAATTAGAAATAGAGGCTTGGGATGTCACCAGGCAGCAGCACATAATGGCGTTCCCCAAAGGATAGCATTGTCTCACTGAGATTATTCCTTACTTCTGAAGAAGAGAGAGACACTTTTTAAATCAAGGTGTAATGTATATTATTCATAAGATTTTTTTTCTTTTACTTCTGTTTATTTGCCACCTCACCAGGATGTAACACACAAAATAGTGGATGCCATTGGGGCAATTGCAGGTTCATCCCTGGAACAGACGACCTGGCTGAGGCGAAATTTAGAGGTCAAGCCTTCTCCCAAAATAATGGTTGATGGAAACAACCTGGAATCTGATGTTGAAGGTGAATTTTAGTTTTCTTTGTTCATCTGAATTAATATGACTAAATATAATTTGTAGCAGGAGCATTGTTCATTAAAATAACCTCATCACTATGGTTTAACTCCAATACAAACTTTTCCAGTGTTGAAAGTGAGAATGGAATGGTTGCATCTTTGCAAACAGCATTTCTTTCTTTTTCATGTGTTTTAATTTAGATATGTTGTCTCCAGCTTTGGAAACCTCAAGCATTACTCCATCAGTTTATAGTGTCCATGCCTTAACGCTATTGTCAGAAGTAAGTATTTTTGTAGTTCTTGATTTTATATGTAATGTAACAACAGATAAAACCTTACACGTTTGTTGAAATTTATTGTAAGTACTTAGTATCAAATGGTCCTTAGAGGTATTTATGTTGACTCAAAGGAAAATTACTCTGATTCATAAACATGAAAATATTTTCTGTCCTTCGTTCCACCTCTCTCTGTTCTGCTTTTTTTGTCTGATTTGGGATCTTAGATGTAGCCTGGGGCAAAAACAAATGTTTCCTGTTTTCACTATTATGAGCAGAAAGAGAAGAAAAAGAAAGTGTAAAGGCATTTATGCCATCAATGAAGATAATTCTGCTTTTCTTTTGTTTTGCTTTGTGTGAAATTATGCCAAAGAATAATTGTGCTTAGTCCTACAGTCATTACAATATTTATATGCTTTTATTCCACATCAGTCCTATAACTGTGATTAATAGTTAACTGTTTCTGTTTTAAAGAAATAAGCTATGGAAACCATGATTGAAGTTGATTTAATTGAAACCAATCATAAAAAAGTAACATATTTGACTCAAACTCATTTTAGTGGCTTCATGTAATTTCTTCAGCAATGGTTGGAAGTGACTTACTTCTGCCTTCCAGTATTTTTGGTAATTCCCCAGTCAGACCTATAGCTCTGGTATTTCAGTCTTTACCCAAGAAAAGGGTTCTACAAGAGGATTTCCAAAGTCCCTTCCAACTCTGTTATTCTATGACAAGAACTGACCAAATCCAATCCTGCTTAAATTTTAAGCCCATACTTGTTAAGCATGGTTTGGTAGCTGAGATGGCACAACAAACATTTATTAATGCCAGCATAATCTAAAGTATAGATTTGGGAAACAGAGTTTGTTTATATTCTCCATGTTTTCAAAAATTTTAGCATATCTGGTATCTTTTCTAAAATGCATTTACAACACATTCTGTTTCCAAGCTTTGTAAGTACATTCTCATCTTCATAAAGCAATGCAAGAAAAAAAAATACATATTAGTGACTAATTTAGGTCAGTGCCATGCCTGTAGGTATATGGCTGTACATTCATTGACATGAAAATGAAGTACGTTTTACATCATCTGTCTTGTATTTATGATTTTATAAATTCACATTTTGAATTTGTGTGTGTGTGTATAATCTTGGAAATCATCCTTTGTTGTGTTTTCACTGAAAGAATTAAAACATTTTAAACAGTAACTCATAGATTGATAAGGAAAGTTGTGATGTTTTTCTTATCCTGTTTTAGGTTTTGGCTCATCTTCTGGACATGGTTTTCTATAGTGATGAGAAGGAAAGGGTTATTCCTCTTCTTGTAAATATAATGCACTACGTTGTGCCTTATCTTCGCAACCACAGGTATCTTTGCCAAGGGCTACAAAAAGTCCCACAGTCTCCTTTGCCCCATATTTTGTCCCGCTCCTGTAATCCAGAAATAAACAAGATTTTAAACACTCCTTGTCTAGTCAGCAAAGCAGTGGAAGTGATGTGCCGGTGCCTGGAGGCTGTTGGGGTCTGGATGGGTGTCAACAGACTCAAACTCAACCCTGATAAGACGGAGTGGCTGTGGGTTTTGCCTTCCAAGGACAATTCATCCTGGAGGGGGAATTACTGACCCCCTCAGAGAGGGTCCGCAACTTGGGCATCCTCCTCGACCTACAGCTCACATTAGAGAAACATCTTTCAGCTGTGGCGAGGGGGGCGTTTGCCCAGGTTCGCCTGGTGCACCAGTTGCAGCCCTATTTGGACTGGGAGTCACTGCTCACAGTCACTCATGCCCTCATCACCTCGAGGCTCAACTACTGTAATGCTCTCTACATGGGGCTATCTTTGAAAAGTGTTTGTAAACTTCAGATCGTGCAGAACGCAGCTGCGAGAGCTATCATGGGATTTCCTAAATATGCCCATGTTACACCAACACTCCGCAGTCTGCATTGATTGCCGATCAGTTTCCGGTCACAATTCAAAGTGTTGGTTATGACCTATAAAGCTCTTCATGGCACCGGACCAGATTATCTCCGGGACCGCCTTCTGCCGCACGAATCCCAGCGACCAGTTAGGTCCCAGAGAGTGGGTCTTCTCCGGGTCCCGTCAACTAAACAATGTCGTTTGGCAGGACCCAGGGGAAGAGCCTTCTCTGTGGCGGCCCTGACCCTTTGGAACCAACTCCCCCCCGATATCAGAGTTTCCCCCACCCTCCTTGACTTTCGTAAGCTCCTTAAAACCCACCTCTGTCATCAGGCATGGAGGAATTAATAAATAAATAAATTAGAAGATGCTGCTATGGCCTAGAGGTGGAGCTCTTGCATCACAATCAGGAGGTTGTGAGTTTGATCCTAGATAGAGGCAGGTATAGGGTCTCCTGCTTGGGCAGGGGGTTGGACTAGATGACCTGCAAGGTCCCTTCCAACTCTGTTAATCTGTTAAAGATCATGTGAGGCCCCAAGATGAGCAGAGGAGCAGTGCAGAAGAAAGGAGGAAGCAAGGGAGGGGAGGAGCTGTTAGTGACGAGCCATAGCAGACAGTGCTACTATGCACTTTATCAGCAAAACTAATTCTGAAATCAAGGTGGTTTTCAGATTGTTTTTTCACAGAAACATTCTGTATTTATATTAACTTGAGATGGGGGTGGGGTGATTTTTTCTTCCAGTGCCCATAATGCGCCCAGTTATCGAGCCTGTGTCCAGCTCTTGAGCAGTCTGAGTGGGTATCAGTATACCAGGAGAGCATGGAAGAAGGAAGCTTTTGATCTCTTCATGGATGCCAGTTTCTTTCAGATGGATGCTTCTTGCGTGAATCAGTAAGGCTTCTTATTGCTCTTTTTTGAAATCAGTATCCAGAAAATTAAATTAAATATTCCTATGAATCAAATGAATAGAAGCCCAATGACCTGCACACCTTTCTCTTCCACTTCTATTTTGGTGGGAGCAGCAAATTAGGATCTTAGATGGAGTATTTCCTCAAAGTCACAGGATCACATGTATGTATGTATGTATGTATGTATGTATGTATGTATGTATGTATGTATGTATGTTTATTAGAGTTGGAAGGGACCTTGCAGGTCATCTAGTCCAACCCCCTCCTGATGCAGGAGACCCTACATCAGTGTTTCCTAACCTTGGCAACTTGAATATATTTGGACTTCAACTCCCAGAATTCCCCAGCCAGCAAATGCTGGCTGGGGAATTTTGGGAGTTGAAGTCCAGATGTCTTCAAGTTGCCAAGGTTGGGAAACACTGCCCTACATCACGCTAATCCAATAGCAATCCAGTCTTTTCTTGAAGATCACTAGTGTTGGAGCGTTTACCACCTCTGCAGGCAAGTCGTTCCATTGGTTGATTGCTCTCACAGTCAGAAAGTTCCTCCTTATTTCCAGGTTGAATCTCTCCATGGAGAGATTCCAACAGTTGCTCCTTATCTGACTTTGCTTTGGAGAATAATGTGTTCCCCTCCTCCCTGTGGCAGCCTCTCAAGTATTTGTAGACTGCTATTATGTCCCCCCTGGACCTCCTCTTTGCTAAATTATCCATGCCCAATTCCTGCAACCTTTCCTTTATCATTCTGGTTGCTATGTATGTATGTATGTATGTATGTATGTATGTATGTATGTATGTATGTATGTATGTAGACCAACATTGACTTCAAGCTTTTGGCAAAACCAGCCCATAGTGAACAATTGGTTGGCTTAGTGACTGCTGCATTCACTTAACTACTGCTGCAAAAAAAAGGTTGTAAAATCAGGTTAGTCACATGGGTAAACTGTTTTATGACATCATGATTTAATTCTGTAATGGGCATGTTTAATTGAGCACTACCTGTACACTTGGGTATCTTCCCTCCTATTCACAATCTCTGAAACAGCTTGTGCTTAACCTTAACATTTGTACAGTCCGATATAGTTTTCTGATATACAGTGCCAACTTCTTAGATAATGTTGTTAACAGTCATTCTTTCTGTTTAACCTAAAAATAAAATATTGTGCTTTTATAAAAAAAATATTATCATATTTTTCTTCTTATACTAGTTGGAGAGCTATCATGGACAATTTGATGACACACGACAAAACAACTTTCAGAGATTTGATGAGTGAGTCTACCTTTTTTGCTCTGTGTAAAATCCATGGTTAGTTTTTAAGCTGTGAAGTTTTTCCTCCTTTGATGCTCGTGCAACTTAGCCAGGAAGCAAGTATTGTGATGATAGTTGCTGCAAATTTTCCTTCCTTTGAAAAGTTAGCAAACACTTGATTGAGCCTTCACTCTAAAGTTATGTTAATTTCCATCCATTCCTCAATTAATTATTGCCATTTGACTGCTGGTATTTGATACACACTGTTATATACAAGACCATAAATAGTATCTAGGCTTTCCATCCATTCCTCAATTATTGCCATTTGACTGCAGGTATTTGATACACACTGTTATATACAAGACCATAAATAATATCTAGGCAGTGAATTAAAGTGTTCTGATTAGTAACATTCATCATATACCTATAGTTATCTTGATTATCATATAGCTAACATGATAATCAAAAAACGTATCTCTCCCCCAAAGCATTGCCAAAATTGCACCTTTTCTTTTTCAGCTCGTGTGGCAGTAGCTCAGAGCAGTTCGCTCAACCTGTTTGCTAATCGGGATGTTGAACTAGAGCAGCGTGCTATGCTTCTGAAGAGGCTGGCCTTTGCCATTTTTAGCAGTGAAGTGGATCAGTATCAGAAATACCTTCCAGATATACAAGGTAATTCCAGTCAAGCTTGTAACTTCATGAATAAAAACCATGGAGGGTTTTTTTTTTTTTGCAACATTACACTAGTTTGTCCCTGTCATCTTCCAGGGTGTGTGTATGTGTGTTTAGTTTCATACATCCCAGACAATATCAGCCATATGCTGCTACTTGCTTAGGCAATGTGGGATAAATAAAACTCTAAAAGGTTTCATTCCAGCTGGTCACTAAATCAAGGCGAATGAATTTCCTTTCTATTCACAAATCTGGCTCTGAGTTTGAAAATTGTTGAGAGCAGGGGAACACAGATCAGGAAGGGGAAATTCATTCCTGTTTTCATAATGCAAATACCTTGCCTGACTTTTTTTTTTTTTTAAAAAGAGGCAAATTTGTGTTGTGGAATAGTCCTATTTTGGAGCAAAGTCGGCAGAGTATCCTGAATCACAGTTTTAACAGTTTTATCTTTCTGACTTGTAGTTTAGATCAGTGAGTATTTAAGCTTGGCTAAAGTCTGGTACACCTCTTTTACGTGATCCACTATATGTGCTACTGTGTGAAATTAATTGATATTGTTAAATATAAATATTCTTAATGGATTACAGATATTTGAAGCAGGTTGCAGTGGTAGATATTAGCTGTGGTTGTTTTCTGACAGATCCTTGTAACCTTTTCTGTTTTAGAAAGACTGGTTGAAAGCCTCCGCCTGCCCCAAGTGCCTACCCTTCACTCCCAAGTATTCCTATTTTTCAGAGTTTTGCTTTTAAGAATGTCTCCACAGCATCTTACCTCACTTTGGCCTACTATGATCACAGAACTGGTGAGTTCTACTTGCTGAAGCGATTGCTGGAAGCAAAGGCACGCATCCTGGGCTAAGACTGAGTCGAAGAGGGGGAATATAAGGTGGAGGGTGCTATTTACACTTTTCTAAGACTCAGTCTTGATTGGCTGTCAGATAAGGTCAAACCCATTCTTGGAGGCTAACTCCTCCTACCATGGAGAAGGGGAGGGGAAGGAAGAGCTACCCCTTCCAAGCCTTTGAAAAAGCTGGCACCGCAGCCACAGTTAACCAGTAGGCCACCAATTGCCACCCGGCAATTCAACAAGATCCTGGCCACTGGTGAGGCGGCCAGTGGGGGGTGCTGCAATGATTGTGAAGCCCACAGTGCAAAGTGCACTCCCTTCTTCCTACTGTTCAGCAGCTCTGATCGAGGAGAAACAGGGGGGGGGGGAGTTATCTACCAAGGAAATTAAAATAAAATACACGACTACAGCAGCTCCAGATCAGGAACTAAAGAAATTACATCCAAGAGCTGAGACTGCTTTGAAAAACTGGAGACATGACCAGGAAGGCGTGTCTTTAGTTATTCAATACAATCATAGAGGACTAGAGGTAACCCATCCTGGATTCCCCTGTCGATCAGAGCATGGAGAACGTTGATGCTCAAGGATTAATTGGAAATGTGGAAAAAGGCCTTGCACCAAGAATCACCCTTTCTTGAAAAGACAAATCTTTTTCAAAAGAATAAAACACAGAAGAATACACAGGCTTTATATTGGAGGCATTCTGTTTCGCTTGTTTGCGCTTCCCAGATAATTTGCTAAATTTGGGTTGGATAATAAATAAGATACATTTGTAATAATATACAGTTGGATGTTTAAGCAGCTCCACACATTTTGATGTTGTGCACAAAGACGTGACTACATGGATCAGTGGCTTGGATGATCAGGAATAAGAGCAGGAATTAGGGTACAAAAATCAGAGCTGTTGTATCACTTTTCCAACCTGATTGGATTGTTTCTTTGTACAGTGATACCTTGTCTTACAAACTTAATTGGTTCCGGGACGAGGTTCTTAAGGTGAAAAGTTTGTAAGACAAAACAATGTTTCCCATAGGAATCAATGGAAAAGCGATTAATGCGTGCAAGCTCAAAATTCACCCCTTTTGCCAGCTGAAGCGCCCGTTTTTGTACTGCTGGAATTCCCCTCTGTGTTTTTGCGATGCTGCAGGGGAATCCCAGCAGGGGAATCCCAGCATCGCAAAAACGAGCGCTTCGCTGGCAACGGAAGTCCGGAGGTGGAGTTTCCCAGCGAAGGGAGCCTCAGTGAAGTCGCAGCATCGCAAAAACACCGAAGTCTTCAAAACCCCACCTCCGGACCTCTGTGTTTTTGCGATGCTGCGATTTCACTGAGGCTCCCCTCACTGGGAAACCCCACCTCCAGACTTCCGTTGCCAGCGAAGCACCCGTTTTTGCTGGGATTCCCCTGCTGGGATTCCCCTGCAGCATCACAAAAACGCAGAAGTCCAGAGGTGGGGTTTCCCATGGATGGGAGCCTCAGGGGGAACCCAGCAGCGCAAAAACGGGTGCTTTGCTGTCAACGGGGGTCTGGAGGCGGGGCATCCCAGTGGCGGCGGCGGGTTTGTAAGGTGAAAATAGTTTGTAAGAAGAGGCAAAAAAATCTTAAACCCTGGGTTTGTAGCTTGAAAAGTTTGTATGATGAGGCGTTTGTAAGATGAGGTATCACTGTATAGTGTTATGTGATAGACTTGGAATCAGCAAGCTGTGTGCATGAATAGAGGTGATTTGATGGCAATTTCAAAAAAATGTTAGTCTGCATCACTTCTAGCTGTTCTTACACTTAAGCCACGTTCCTTTTGCCTCTAGGGGAAATAAAAGAGTTGGATCTTCTTTAGTCAGGCTTTTAAGATGTACTAATAGTTATTTTAAGTATTTTTAGATGTGTTTAGTGGTTAACATACTGGTATCTCCATTTAGTACCCCAAAGATGGAAAGACAAGGATATAAATTAAAATCTTTTTTCTGTTTATAAACAATACATGTACTTTGTTCTTTTTACCTTCAGGTCCAAGTATTTTTACTTATGGAACAGGAGCTCACAGCTGATGAAGATATCTCAAGGTAAAGGCATTGTGATTTACTCATTCATGTGTGCATAGTAAGTTAAATGCTAAACGATATTCTGATATTTTACAGCATATGAACTTTATTTTATGCTAAATAGGCAAAAAAAAACTTTTCCATTCAGACTGAATAACATAATCCGTGCTAATAATAAATCACAGTGAAGTTGTTCATCCCATTTTCACATTAATCAACCAGATCTGACTCGTGCCCGGATTACAGGGGGATCCTGTCATAGACATCAGGTTATTTTTAGCCCTGTATTACAAAATGAGGAAGAAAAGCTAATACATTGAAATGTAGTTCTTATAGTTATTTGTGATATTTGATAAGATCATAATATACTAATTAGTACGTATAGTGTAGAAAGCCAGCTGTGTGATGGGTCTTATTTTTCCTGCCTGATTTAAACACTCTTCTGCAGATTGCTAGCATTGATTCAGCCATATTCAGTATCTGAGCATTAGCAGTTTTGTTAGAGTCTGTGCCCGTTTGCTCCATCTTCCCTAGAAATAATCATGCAGCCAACATAAACACATATTCCAAATACAATTTTATTATTATTATTATTATTTTTATTATTTTTATTTATTTATTTATTTATTAGATTTGTATGCCGCCCCTCTTCGTTTATGGTTTTATTTTGCATTTTCATTAAGAATTTGGAAGTGATTCCTCCTATTTCCTACCATTGAGCCATTTTATCTTTTGATTCATTTTGCTAGGCTCCTGGATTTGTGGAGAATTGCTGCTTGTAAACTTGCAGCTGGTTTAAAAAATTCTAAAACTCATAGTTTTGAACAAATTAGTAGACAATTACTCCTTTGGTTTGTGCTTACAAAATTAATTTGTAAGTTCATCTGCCTGGCCAATAGTTAACATTTCTTCATTTTGTGAACTCCTGTTCAACTGCAAGTGATATACCAAAAATCATTTATCAGTATTTGAAGCTCATTTACTGGAAGGAAAATTCATATATAACATAGATATACTAATTTTGTAAGGAAAATATTATTACGATTTGTAATGCACACCTGCAGCTTTTATATATTAATTTCATATAATGAAAAAAAAGAAAAAAAGAATTGTTAAATATTATTATATATAATGGATAAGTATAAATGTTTAATGTTGTTTGTCGATATAAAATTATAATTAATTTTTTTTAAAAAAGCTAAAAAACATATACATTAATTTCATTTGGTTGCAGAACTTCAGGTCCATCTGTTGCTGGGCTGGAAACAACCTATACAGGAGGCAATGGATTTTCTACATCCTACAATAGTCAGAGATGGCTGAATCTTTATTTGTCAGCTTGTAAATTTCTGGATTTGGCCCTTGCTTTGCCTTCTGACAACCTTCCTCAATTTCAGATGTAAGTAGAATCCAGAAATGCTAGAAATATATTCAATGGGAGAAAACACTACTAAAAGGGATGCTGTTTTTTGTGGAGTCATGAAAGAAGCTATCTTCTGCCTTCTAAGGATGTCCTCTTTTTCTATAATGTTAGAAAAATATTTCCCAGGATCTAGAAGGTACATTTCAAATGAAGGTTAGAAAAATATTCCCAATAGCAAAATTCCCAATGGTAAATAATTGCAATCAGTTATTGGGGTAAATGGCACACATCCCTTCATTCACTGCGTTCAAACAGAGGCTTGACAGCTGTCGGTGGGGATACTTTGTTTCCTTCACAGAGAAGGGGATTGCCCAATTGTCCCTTTCAAATTCGAGGATTGTATTTAGCCGCAATAAGGAAAGCTAGGGATTCTTTTGAAACAAAACCTTTACTGCCATTTCACAAGAGGTACAAGAGGTTTCCTTGAAAAATAGCAGATCTTCCGACCTGATAAAAGTTTTTACGTATTAATTAAGCACTGTGTTTTTTCTCTGCACATTAGTGTCCTGAGTAGTGTCAAGATAAGTCTGGTTGTAGCACTGAGTATGAATACTTCCAGGAATACAGGAGTAGGGATTCTTTCCAAATCTCGCTTGCTGAATATGCAAAGTAGCTCAGAAGTGGATTTGTTCTTCCTCTTAACAGGTATCGGTGGGCCTTTATTCCAGAAGCCTCAGATGATTCTGGGTTGGAGGTACGAAGACAAGGCACCCACCAGAGAGAATTCAAACCATACGTTGTGCGATTAGCAAAGTTGTTACGAAAAAGGGCAAAGGTATTCCATTTTTTAAAAAAAATCTGGTTCAGGTACTAAACTGTGAGTAAATTGTAATTGCTGTTTAGGTTCTACGGAAACCTTAGAAAACTAGAACAAGGCTGCTTTCCCCCTTTATAGGCTGAAGGCTTAACAGTAACCCAAGTTATTGAGGGAGATGTATAAATGTAGGATAATTCAGGGCCAGATGTGATTTTTAAGCCTTGTAGTATTAAGACTGTTATACTGCACAACTTCATTCTCTCCGCCCCCCATCATCTAGTCCAGTGATGGTGAACCTATGGCAAGGGTGTCACAGGTGGCACGCAGAGCAATATCTGCTGGCACTCGAGCTGTTGCCCTAGCTCAGCTCCAACGCGCAAGTGTGTACCGGCCAGCTGATTTTTGGCTTGCAAAGAAGCTCTGGGAGGGCATTTTTTGCTTCTAGAGAGCCTCTGGGGGGTGGGGGAGGGTGTTTTTACCCTCTCCTTGTCCAGCAAAGCCTTTGGAGCCTGGGGAGGGCGAAACATGAGCCTACTGGACCCACCAGAAGTTGGGAAACAGGCCATTTCTGGCCTCCAGAGGACCTCTGGGGGGCAGGGGAAGCTGTTTTCACCCTCCCCAGACATTGAATTATCGGTGTGAGCACTCATGCATGCGCGATAGTATGTGCCCATGCTCTTTCGGCACTCGAAGGAAAAAAAGGTTTACCATCACTGATCTAGTACTTCATTAAAAATAAGAGGAGCAAGTTTAATTGAACCATTGAGTAACATAGAAACATAGTCTCAGTTGAAATGATTTGCTTTTTAATAATTAGATGAGTCAGTACCACTGACTTCGATGAAAAAAATTAGTTAAAGATATCTCATCTTCATTTGCGAGTTGGTAAAGCCAATATCTGCTGGCTTTGATGGCTGGTAAAAATGCGTAGTTGCTGAATTTGGAAAAACGTACGTAAGTCTGGTCCTGAACTCTTGCCTTGCTGCTTACAGAAGAATCCAGAAGAGGACACCTCAGGGAGGATTCTGAACTGGGAACCCGGCCACTTGCTCCTGACCCTCTGTGCTGTCCGCAGCATTGATCAGCTCCTCCCCTTCTTCCACGTCCTGAGCCAAGTCTTCAACAGCAAAGTCACCAGCAGGAGCATTGGCCATTCAGGGAGCCCCATGCTTTACCCAAACTCTTTTCCCAACAAAGACATCAAAATGGAGAGCCAAAAGACATTATCCAGCAAAGTGAGGCAAAAAATTGAAGAAATGGTTGAGAAGGACTTTTTGGAAGGGGTCATCAAGACATGAAATGTAAATGGCAGAATCTTTTATTTAATGATCATTTCAAACGAAACCACTCCATTCCTTCCAGAGTATGTAATTTCTTTTTTCATACTTTGTACGTAGTGTATACTTCAGGATGTATTTAATTTAAATACCTGTAAATAAGTTCTGGATGTGGCCTGAATCAAGTTGAAATATCACCGGCACATATTGATTATGGTGCCTAATATTTATGGTACATTTTTTTTTTGTCATCTTGAGGTCTGTCTTTAAGAAATCTTACAATAAAGTTGCACATTTTTTTAGCTGTATGTCTTTTTCTGCACCTAGGCCGCTGGCGTGGGATTTACTTTCTAAAAATTGAATGAATAAACAGTTTGAACCTATTAATATTTTGATGAAGGCATTAATCATCAAGATTTTCCTTTTACTAAACTATCTTCAACAAATGCTGGGTTCCAGGTTCACAAGCAAATAAGTGTGACATGGCAAACATCTTCAAACTCGCCCCCAAAATAGTTGAGTGCTTCTACGGAATGCTGTTTTTCTGGGAAATCTTCATAACTTGCAGCAAATACGTTTCTTTGCTGAAATTTTCTTTCTGGTTGTTGTACATGGTGATCATTGAAGTCTGCTCTTAATGTGGTACAACATTTGTTCCAGCAGGCATTTTTCCAGCTGGCTTAACCCTGCTGTTCTGTTCGAAAAAAGTTCCTAATGTTATGTTCCCGGGTCACCCTGACCCGGACCGAAAACTCTTCATTTGCAGTGCTTATGTTTGGTCTTTTTGAAAGCTTTTTTCACCTGGAAACATGTTTGAACATTTCTGCACACAATGGAATGAAAATTGAACTGAAAAAATTAATCCTTATTGGTTTATTTTGCACATAAATGTGCCTCCCCCCCCCGTTTTTGTGAAAGTTTTTTCAATTTATGGATAGTTTTGCTTGCAAAATCCATTCTATTTTACTAAAGTTGGTGTGGGATTGGTAGCTTGAACATTTCTGCACACAATGATATGAAAATTGAACTGAGAAAATTAATCCTTATTGGTTTATTTTGCTCATAAATGGCCCCCCCATGCTTATACTCAAATAGGCTTATACTCGAGTAGGCTTATACTCGAGTATAAAATGATATGGTCTTATATTCAAAAATAAACCAATAAGAATCATTTTTTTTCAGTTCATTTCTATTTTTCTTATGTTTAGGATTGTTCAATTTAGTATATCAAAACTTTTGAGTTTATTGATAATTTTGCCTGCAAAATGCATTCTATTTTACTATTCTATTTTGGTGTGGGATTGGTAGCTTGAACCTTTCTGAACATAATGATATGAAAATTAAACTGAAAAAATGATCCTTATTGGTTTATTTTGCTCATAAATGGGCCCCCATGCTTATACTCAAATAGGCTTATACTCGAGTAGGCTTATACTCGAGTATAAAACAATAAACCAATAAGAGTCATTTTTTTCAGTTCATTTATATTTTTCTTATGTTCAGGATTGTTCAATTTAGTATATCAAACCTTTTGGGGGAAAATTCCTTAGGGATTTGTAGCCTTAAAAAATATAAATTGACACGAAATTCAAAAAGGATGGGGGGAGGGGCTTTTTGATCAAAATAAAAATATAAGTCTCAATTTTTCCAGTTCAATTTTCATATCATTATGTTCATAAATGTTCAAACTAGTTTTCCAGTAGAAAAAGTTTTCAAAAAGACCAAATTCAAGTACCTAAAAAAAATCATTTTGATCCGGGTCTATATGACCCGAACAGAGTAAATGTGACTTTTTTTTTGCCAAGAAAAAAATTTTTCCCCCACCCCCACAAATATTTTTTTGATGATCAGCATTGTTAAATTGAGTAAATGAATGCGTAAGATTTTAAAGAATATTTCGGATTTGGAGCATAAAAAAATAAAAAGTGAAAATTGTTGCAAGCAGCCAGGGGGGGGGGGGGAGGCCTTATTTCTGATGTTAAAAAAACAGTAAGAATCATTTTTTTCAGTTCCTTTATATTTTTCTTATATTCAGAAATGTTCAAGGTACCATTCCCACACCAACTCCAGTAAAATAGACTGCATTTTGCAAGCAAAACTATCCATAAATTGAAAAAACTTTCACAAAAACGGGGGGGGGGAGGCACATTTATGGGCAAAATAAACCAATAAGGATTAATTTTTTCAGTTCAATTTTCATTCCATTGTGTGAAGAAATGTTCAGACTACTTTCCAAGTGAAAAAAGCTTTCAAAAAGACCAAACATAAGCACTGCAAATGAAGAGTTTTCGGTCCGGGTCAGGGTGACCCGGGAACATAACATTAGGGAGTTTTTTTTTTTCAGCAAGAAAGAAACCTCCCACCCCCCAAAAAAAATTCTCATAGAGAGAACCCCTGAAATGATGAAAAGTCATGAAATTTCAAGTTTCAGATATGCAGGGAAAATTTTTTACAGGGTCTCAAACCTTGATTTCGGGTCTCACAGACCCGAACAGAACAGCAGGGTTAAACTGAAAATCCCCTCATTCCCAGCCAGTCTGTCCACATTTTGCCTAGTGATTATAGGAACTTGCAATGGATTGTACTGATGGCAATTTTCTGAAAAGCATTTTGAAGTTGAAATTTCCAAGGACAGAAGTAGAAAACTCCTAGTGGATTATTTTTTGTGTGTGTTTTTTTTACAATAATAAATGTTGAGTACGTCTGAGCTAGTAAAGGCTTTCTATGAAAAAAATTCATGATTCAGATCCAAGCCTGAGACGCTTCATCAAACAGCCTTGGGTGGGTCCCCCAATCCACCAGCTAAATGGTAGACAGCCAAGCATACTTCATGGGCAAGTTTATCTGCATTCTCCTAAAGAGAAAAATACGAGACTGAAGTCAATATAAAACAATCTTAACTAAGGGAACTTTCAGATGTAATTCAGTTGTTTTTTTTAAAGAATCCATTTTTCTCACTAGTTCAGAAACCACACATGCCACAGTCTTTTAGTGTTCAGTTTAGTGTTAAGGAGTTGGAGCCAATTTTAATTTTGCGCTGCAGTGAAAAAAATCTAATTCATAATCCTGGGAGACATCCCACTGTGATGAGCGGATTTTAAAGGAGGATCTTTTAAAGAAAAATGAAGCTCTGAAGAGTATGGTTAAATACACTGTTCCCCCATCTGCTGTTTTTATTCCATGCTTTTTTTTGCAAAATGTACTATTATTTATTTATTTATTCATTCATAGATTCATTCATTCATTCATTCATTCATTCATTCATTCATTCATTCATTGGATTTGTATGCCGCCCCTCTCCGTAGACTTGGGGCAGCTAACAACAGTAATAAAAAACAGCATGTAAATCCAATACTAAAACAACTAAAAAACCCTTATTGTAAAACCAAACATACATACATACAAACAAACATACCATGCATAAATTGTAAAGGCCTAGGGGGAAAGAATATCTCAGTTCTCCCATGCCTGACAGCAGAGGTAGGTTTAAATAGGAAGATGCCCTTCATAAAAATAAATAATGACAAGTTTCTTTTTAGAAATGTCCATATGATGCCCCATTTTGGTTTTCTGAAATTGTTCAATTTAACAGATTATTATCACATTTCTCTCCAGGCCCCCAAAGCTGCTAGAAAAATAGCATATCTTTCCTAGCCTGAAAATATTTCAGAAAACCAAGAAACGAAAATCATATCTTTGAGAAAGCAGAAAAATTATCTTCGTTTCTCTTTTCTCCAAAAAGCTCAAGAAGAAATTAAAAGGAGGACATTAAAATTTTAAGAGGACGACGTACTGTGGCTCCCATACCTGTGGATTATATCCAGTCACCTAGTTTGAAAATGTTACCGACAGAAAAGCACATCCCTGAATGCTCTGGAAATTCTTCCCAATTTACTGCACAAAGACTCTAAATTAGGTGTGACAAACCTTGCCAACTTTAACACCAGTGGACTTCCAACTCCCAGAATTCTTCTGGGAGTTGAAGACCACAAGTATTTAAGCTGCTCTAAATGAATCACATCCATTCTGACCTGGGAGTTTGCTTCGGCATAGACTCTGACTATGTCTTCTGTTCCAGATGGACGAACAAATGCCCGAGCCAATTTAAACTTCTGAGTCAAATGATCAATCTTTTCTTGCAGCCCTGGAGGTGCAATTGCTCGTCTTTCAGCATCGGTTGTGCTGATGACTCGCCTATCAGAAACCTGCAAGTCAAAGTAAAAACAGACAAACCATCGTCTAACCTGCTAAAATTGCAACTGGTTGTATCAATTTTCCAGCAAGGAGAAACCAGGAAAGAACTAAAATGAGCTGTGGCGCTACCTCTGCTGACTGCCAGCTACCAGCAATTTGGCAGTTTGAATCTCACCAGGCTCAAGGTTGGCTGAGCCTTCCATCCTTCCGAGGTTGGTAAAATGAGGACCCGGATTGTTGGGGGCAATATGCTGACTCTGTAACCGCTTAGAGAGATCTGTAAAGCACTGTGAAGTGGTATAGAAGTGCTATTGCTATTCAAAACTGAGGAGTGTTATGACCTTTTAACCAGACGTTCTATGTTGCTAATTCCAAAGGTATAAAAGAAATGTACTAAGATTGGTTTGCAAGACTTTTTGTTTAAAGGTACTCATTAATCAAGTGATAATTATTATTATTATTATTATTATTATTATTATTATTATTATTATTTATTAGATTTGTCTGCCACCCTTCTCCGAAGACTTGGGGCGGCTCACAAACAATACAACAACAAATCTAATCAATTAAAAAATTACAAACTAAAATCCCAATATATGAAAATTAGAGGCCAATTCATTCCCACAGTAATCCCACAGTAGACCTGTCATTTCTTTTTTGTCCATCTACCAGACTGCTGACATGAGTGAGCTATGTTCAACTTCCCATCTCTTACAGGAAATGTACCATGGCCTTTATTTCCCTCCCTGCAGCCATAAATGACATCACTGATTTTATTTCCTCTGGTTTTTCCATCTCTGGACCAGTTTAATTTTTTTTAACAGTCCATTTAATTTTAACAATCCATTTAATTCTGGTTCCCAACTAACCTTCACTTTGAGCTGTCGGTTTGGGAGATCCGTGTAGAGAGCATCCCACTGTGCAATTGTGAGGTTCTTCAACACCAAGATGGCTTCGATCACAAGCATGTCGGAGAGGGCATCACCAATTGTCTAGTGAAAGGAAAGAAAGGAAAGAAAAGCAAATGGAGAAAAAATAACCTCTTCCACACTTGGATAACAAAGTCTCTCATACAGCTACTTCGTCAAACATTACTGGGTTGTTCCTTATATTCAGAAAACTGCAGACCATGGAGTTTCAAAGCAATGTTAGTTTAAGAGTTCAATAGATCAGAGTTAATTACGCCAGTCAGTGCAGAAGCCTTTCATGCTTATGTCAGCCAAAAATAACTCACAGTTGAAATGTCAATGTCCAGAAATCCACAGCAAACACGAAACCCCAATTCAACAAACTTTCTTCAAAACTGAACGATAGACTCCCACACAGCCCTCTGCAACCCTCCCCTTTTTCAAGGTTGCAGTAGCGTTATTAATTCTTATCACCTGTGACCTATAATCTGTTTCTGCGTTTGCGCAGCTGCTCTTGTCTTCCAAGGATTCTCCGGACCCGAACATTAAGAATAGGATTGTTCATTAACTCCTTTTTTGATTCAGATGAAACTCTGGCTGGAGATCTGACTGACTCCATTCCCCTCTGTCTTTCCAGTCCCTTCCTGCTCCATTTCCCTCCCTGCCTATCCTGGTTCACCGTCCTCCAGCCAGGCGGGTCTTCTGTGAACAGACAGCTCCCACTTCTCTGTGTCAAAATCAGCAGCCAAAGGAGCGGGCCTGAAGCCAACCTTAACACCATACAAGTCTTTTAGATGCTGGGTTTTTCTGATCACCAAAGTATAACCGTGATCCCATATTATTTCTCCCACTTTTGTTTAAAAACCTGCTGAATCTGAAACCAACTTTTGAAAATAGTTGGTTTTTAATCGATGGAACAGAATATGGTTTAAGTCAGTTAACTGATTCAAACCACACCAACATTGAAAAATGGCTACAAAGCTATTACATATTCAACTATTCAACACTTTGCTGCTTAGGGGAAAAAGAACCCTGCTACTTATGGGACCTTACTCTGTTTAAAAAATAGATCCTACCATTCTCTCCACAATGGCTTCTTTGAGCCATTTACAGTTCTGCAGTACAGTAGAAGCCTTGCAGATTCTCCCAGTAACAATCTTCAACTGCATAGAGAATACTAAAAATTTTAAAAATTAAGTCTGCACCCCAACTAAGGATGGACATACAAGGGTATAAGAACAAAGGCAGGTTTTGTACTTGTTCAAAATTACACATCTAAATGGTGACGCCCTAGTGGCCGACTGAATATGGTACCCTTTTGAGAATTTTAATTGATTTAGAATAAAAAAGAAGCATATACTTTGTAACTCAGACGGAGTCTAAATTGTTACATTTCCTTCAAATTCATCCACTGGACTCTTTTCAAGACAAAATACTTGGAACAGCTTTGAACTGGTAGTAGTGCCCAGCTAGTTATGCTCATTGAGAAAACTAAGCAGGATCATTCCTTGGTGTGTATCTGAGAAGACAAGAATTATAGACTAATCTGAAAAACAAATTTACACTTGGGAAGAGGACAATAGGAAATCACTTCTCTATTTTTACCAAGGAAACTCTATGAATAGATACTGGTGTGCAAATTAGGAGCCAAATTTGACTTCCAGACAACTGTAAACAAGCTTCTGTAGTTAGCAATGGACCAACATTCCTACCTGATTTATCAGATCAATTGTGTTTTCAAGCATCTTTGCGGCTTCCCTTTTTTGGATATCTTTTTCTTCTTTTGCCTGTAATCTTATCTTTTCCTCTGCAGCTTTACTAAACAATACCTTGGAAGAAAAACACTGAGGATTATCAACAGAGGGAAAAAATGGAAGAGAAGAACAATCGAGATTCTCTCTCTTACACACATATACACACACACAAACACCATGTGCTCAAAAAGAGATGCTTCATTGGTTTAAATTTAAATTCTGATGAACAGCTCTAGACTCCTTTGGTTCAACATACTTACTGTGCCATGACCGTTTGCTTCAAAATAAATTCCAATGTCAAATTCCTGAGCCTTGTGATGCAAATGTTTCACTCCTGTTTTGGCACAGTGAACAGGCACCTAAGAAAGAAAGACACAACGTGGTGGGTGCATAATTCTGCATTACAAGCAACATAATATTTGAAAAGTTGGAACATAGAAAGACAGCATCCCCTTAAGGGGAGAAGGCTCAGAAGATCAATGCTTGACAGATGGTAAGAAGCGCATCACACCAGTGTCATTGATCACCAACAAGGGAACCCTGGATGGATTCACACATTTCAAAACTATTAAAACTATTAAAAAACATTTTTAAGAACAATAAATATCTCCAAAAGAAATATACACAGCAGCCGAGATAGTTAACTAGTGAACAGTAAAACCAAGAAGTTGGGTCTTTCACACATTCAGGGTCAGAAACACAGTCAATTTTTTAAAGCTTTAAGAAAGGCTAACAGGATTAGGACTGAATGAGGCGAATATAGGGGTCCACAGGATACTGTTTCAGGATTCAATAAGGGTCGGTCACTGGGACTAGAGTTTTAGTTTTCTGAACTTTCAGACTCTGGACTCCTCTCTCTAGCAGAGTGTGTGAGAGAGAGGTTCCTTGACAGGGACTCTCTTTCTTTCTTTCTTTCTTTCTTTCTTTCTTTCTTTCTTTCTTTCTTTCTTCCTCCCTCCCTCCCTCCCTCCCTCCCTCTCTCTGGTAAAGGAGAAATTCCCTGAGGATGGGTTCCAGAACGAGTCTGAAAGTTCAAAAGACAAAACCTCCAGTCCCAATACCCAACTCAGATTGGATTCTGCAGGATTAAGACCATTCTAATCTCTGAGGGGAGGATTCTTCACAGGGCAGGGGCTACTGCAGAAAAGGCCTGCTGACGCTTTTTTGGCTCAAGGGATCTGCAGCATGCCCAGTCTGCCAGATTTAATCGGGGTAGATAAAGGGTCCAGCAGAAATGTACATTATGGAAGGCAGGCCTAATGCTAACGTTGATTAGATTTGCAGGTGGATAGCACTCTGTACGAATCCGAACCATTTGGCTAGTTCACAGTGGCATAACCAGATTAAGCGTGTTTTATAAATGCAGCCAGAGAAAGATAGCTAGCAAAAAAGAGGGGGGAGAGACTTCCGTTATCCTAGTTAAATAATCAGATAAAACCAAATGAAACTAATTTTCTGGTAAGTAATTGTGCCCAAGAGATGTCCGTCTTCCCATCAAGGAACAAGCCATGCTTTTGTTCCATAAGAGGGCGTGAGTTAAAATGAAAGCAAATTTTGGGATTTTTTCCCTAAAACTTTTCATACTTGGCCATAAAACTCAAAATTATCAGAAAGCAGCACACATAAGGATCAGTTTCAAATACATTACACACAGGTTGATTTTTTTTTTAAACATAAGTGATACTCATGAAATTTGGTGCTTCGAATACATAGGGAAAAATCAACAGCCTCAATGTTTGATTTATATATTTTTCAAAGCCCTCCAGCTGTATTCCAGACGGGTAGCAAAGCATGGGTGTCGAACCCCAGGCTAATAAAGAATGAAAGTGCAACTCCAGCATGTTTGGAAGGTAGCTTTTGGGAAGAAGCTCTTCTAGTTTCTCTCCAGGTAAGCATTACACAAAAAAAATTGTTGGACTTAGTAACCTGCTCACCTTCACCCCATCCCATGTTGACATTTTAGACACGTTTTATTTGCTTGCTTTAAGACTGGAAGAAGTTAAATACATACCTTCATGGTTTGTTCCAGATAACCGGTAGAGCTCCCATTGGCATAGGCTGTTTGTATTACTGCAAAAGATAAGGTTTGTCCAGCCTGAAGAAGCAGAGAAAGGAAAATTCCACAAACCAGACTCAACTTCACAAGAACTGCATGGATCTTTTCCTCTGAAGTTTATTCATTGTAATTCCTCATCTTAGCTTTCAGGAGATTAGATTTGTCTCATTATCTCCGTCTCTCTCCTCCTTTCTTTACATCCCTGTTAAATATTTTTCCATGGTGTCTCTTAAGGAATTGTTGCCTGCACTCCATATCTCCTGCTCTGTGCTGTGTGCTATTGTTCGGTGCAAAAAACCCTTACTCCCCATGGCAAAAAAAAAGTACGTTCCCCGGGGTCACATGCCCACCCTGGCAAGGGTCCAAGCCCCCCCCCCCGATGCCCCCCGCCCCACTATTTGAGAAGCACTGCTTTAACCAAAGGAAAACAATTACCTTTATCAGAAGTTCTTTAAGAAAAGTGCTGATTAGAGTTGCTATTTTATCTCCATCCAGAAGGTGGAAATGACCAGCAGTGTCTACATAGTAGTAAACAATTCGGTCAGCATCGCCATCCAACGAGCAGCACCTCTCACCAGGATTCATTTTTAGTCCTAACAACCAAGACAGCAATCCGGAAATGTTCATTGTCAAGAATTTGAAGTGTAAAGTCTATGGCAGGGGTCCCCAACCCCAGGGTCCATGGACAGGCAGCAAGCCAAGGCATTTTAGAAACGAGGCCACACCAACAAGCGCAACTCCAACCGCGAGATGTAGACAAAGTGCAAAACCACGCCCCTTCCGGTCCGTGGGGAAAAAACGCTCTCCACGGAACCGGAGCCTGGTGCCTAAAACGTTGAGGACCACTGGGTTATGTTTTTTACATGCTTCCAAAATAAACTGCCAAATTAAATCAAGAATGGGCAACATGTTTAAATGAGGTTAAGCATCCATCTGCCCCACCCAGTATGAAAGTGGGTGAAATTACAACTGGGCAACCTGTAGAGAAATGTTTGCTGCTCACCTCTTGAGTTTATATTCAGGCACTGTCACGATGTGGGTGATTAATGTCCGTTTGGACACCAATCCATCACGGAGGTGATGGACTAAGAGCCTAGTCATTTGTTCTCAAAGCAAGATTTCTTTTTATTATAAAAGTACAAAAAACAAATATGTCACAAGGGACAAAATACATCTTCACATGATGGAAGTTAGAATAGGAATGGCGAATAAAAGAACAACAGGGCATAAAGACTGATGTGAGGTATAATGATGTGGCAGTGTATTACATCATAATAGGTGGATCTTAATAAAACACACACAGTTAACTATTTAATTATTGAATGTCTCTGAATGTCTCTGGGGCTGTCAATATTCAGCGTGACAGGCACAGATATTCTTTGCAGCGCAAAGTAACAATTTTATCCTCTTCTACTGCAAATCTACTAAGGGGACTGAATGTTAATAAAGGGATGCAACTGATCTTTTGAAGGAGTTCGCCTCATTTGCATGCCCAGAAAAGAACTTCTTTAGCAGGTTGCAAAATGGAGCTGGTACTTTCAAGATTTTAGCTACCCTTCAGCCTCCTGCCAAAGGAATCCAGCTCCCCTTGACAGGCAGCTTTTTCAACCACACCTAGAAACGAGGACGAGTCTTCAGGAATAGTTTGCAACTTTTCCTAATGGTTTCCCCACTGCCTTTCTGGGGAAGCCAACAGAGAAGACTGCAAATGGTAATCATATGATCACCAGGTGTTTTGACAACCAGTCATACCTGCCAACAGGTTGCAGAGCAACCAAATCATGGTCATGTAACCAGAGGATAACAGTGCAACGTTTTGCAAAGGTTGGAAGTGCTATACAGGCCATAAAGCACCCTTCCAGAGCCTTTGTTAAACATTAAGTTAAGGACTATTGGACTTATAATTAAGCAGGTCCATCTTCATATGGCATTTTCTGGTGTCTCCTTGGCCAAATAAATGAATTGAACTCACATCTAGCAAGGAGGACAAGCTGACCTTCTCTGGCAAAAGGCTTCTGACCAAAGCAAAAGAAATATGTCAAGCCTGTAAACTCTTGCCCCACCTAAATACTGGAAACAAATGGGGCTTGATTAATTTTTGTTTCCTCAGGCACAATATATCATAGAGAAAAATCACTTTGGGGGATAATGAGATTGGCTGGCTTTCTGAGTTTCTTACAAACCTTCTTTCCTTCAAATTATATTTTTAGACCTTTTTTCCCATCGGGATACCTGCAACTCCTTTCTTTCCAGTTTTGGTATTCATACATACATACATTCATACATACATACATACATACATACATACATACATACATACATACATACATATTGTTCTGTCCAGCCCACCCCCCAATGAAGACTCAAAAGCCAAGCCTTATGTATATTTGTCTGTTTACAAAGAAACATGCTGGAAACAGCAATGAAATCATAGGAATGTCAATCCAACTGCCAAAAGTCTACTGTTACCAGCACAGTTAATAACGAGCATCCAACATAGATAATCAATTCAAGTCATTAGTTTTCGTTGTGGACAGGCACTCAAAAATGCCTTCAAAAACCAGGATTTCAGGATTGCAGAAGGATTTAAGAGAGACTCTTTGACTACTAGTTCTCTATATTTAGGAACGTTGAACTATTGGACCAAGGTTTCCCATAATCCTCCCTTTTATACTAACAATACTCCCTTTTATACTGTCAGTGATAACAAGCTGTGCATAGAAGTATTCAATGCCTAGATTTACATTGCCGGAGATATTCTTGTCTCCCTCGCATTCTTCTTACCCTAGCGTCTAATATAGGGTCCACAATATCCCCCTCCTCATGACTCAAATATTACCAGGGGGGGGGGGGTTTCTGCAATCTCTGGAGGTTCCCCAGGCCCTAACTCTCCCTCAATCTCACTTTTTGATTCCTCTGGTATACACACTGACCTATGATACCCAGATGGATCCGGTTCAAATCTGTAATTGAAGGAGATGGATGTGAGTCAACCACAACACATACATACATACATACACACATACATTTGTTTGCCACTCATCTCTCTTTGAGGTGACTTTAGTTATGGGGATAGATTTATTTAAACCATTTTTAAAAGGCCTAGTCCTTCTAGTGGCCTACCTACAGGAGGCTTCTGATGAACTTTGACAAAATCAGCCCCACACATGTGGTTGAGCTTCCCTTCTGTCCCATCATTGGCCAAGTGTATTGCCAGTCTCTCTGAAAGGTGGGGTTCCATTTCTTTGAGTTTTAGGGCCCCTATGCCATTCGCACAATCGATCTTCAGTCCTCCACGGCCCTCCGTCTGGGAAGCAGCCTGCAAAGAAGAAACCAAAAGGGAGCTCAAGAAAGAAGGGTGGACAGAGTCCGGGAAAGTTTGAGGAAATGAGATTTCCAACTCCCGATTTTCACTTTACAGGATCTGTCCTGCCACTACCACTTATTTTCATTGAACTATTTTCATTAAACAACTTGTCGGAAGCCAGTTCCTATTTTATAAAAATAACAAGTACACACTAAAAGCGTCATAAATGAATTTCAGTTTATTTAATATAAATAAATAGCTATAAATAAAATGTGTGGGGTGGTTCACTTTGGCTCCTATGACTATACATCTGTTTCAGGAAAAATGTTTTACACATATTCAAAAGCAAGTAGGGTGAAGAACAACAAACTTTCCTAAAAAGGTTCTTCTTCAATAAGATAAATGTCCATTTTGATCAGGGGTAAAATTTTCCCAGTTCGCTCATGCCTGTCAATCGTCGGAGAGCCAGTCGCGAACAAAGCACAAGACTCCACCCACTAACACTGATGCTGCCATTTGGGTTCTTTTACCCACTGCGCATGCACAGAATGCTTTGTGCATGCTCAGAGGGTAAAAGAGTCAAAATGGCGGCATCCGGGCAGACGGGCAGAGACTCATGCTCCCTTTATGACCGGCTCTCCAACAACTGACAGGCACAGAGTGAACCGGGAGCATTTCACCCCTGATTTTGATCCATTAGCTCGTGCTAATGTGTTAGCAAAGCTTCAGAAGAGAAGGATGTAGGGGTAGTGATTTCTGACAGTCTCAAAATGGGTGAACAGGGTGGTAGGAAAAGCAAGCAGGATGCTTGGCTGCATAGCTAGAGGTATAACAAGCAGGAAGAAGGAGATTGTGATCCCGCTGTATAGAGCACTGGTGAGGCCACATTTGGAATACTGTGTCCAGTTCTGGAGATCTCACCTACAAAAAGATATTGACAAAATTGAACGAGTCCAAAGACAGGCTACAAGAATGGTGGAAAGTCTTAAACATAAAATGTATCAGGAAAGACTTAATGAACTCAATCTGTACAGTGTGGAGGACAGAAGGAAAAGGGGGGGACATGATCGAAACATTTAAATAGGTTAAAGGGTTAAATAAGGTTCAGGAGGGTAGTGTTTTTAATAGGAAAGTGAATACAAGAACAAGGGGACACAATCTGAAGTTAGTTGGGGGAAAGATCAAAAGCAATATGAGAAAATATTATTTTACTGAGAGAGTAGTAGATCCTTGGAACAAACTTCCAGCAAATGTGGTTGCTAAATCCACAGTAACTGAATTTAAACATGCCTGGGACAAACATATATCCATCCTAAGATAAAATACAGGAAATAGTATAAGGGCAGACTAGATGGACCATGAGGTCTTTTTCTGCGGTCAATCTTACATGTTTCTATGTTTCTATACTTTGAAAATTCTGATACCTAGCTGGGGTTATCGCTAGTCTTAAAAGGACACTCTTCTCTTCATCAATTTTTTATTTAAAAAATTAATAAATGCACTTAAAAATCCAAACCAGGTCTTCTCTTTAGGGAAGATGGTTCTTTTTACCTGTAGTGTAAGTTCCAGAAAAGCCTTGGAGAGCTTTTGATAATAGCCTTCCACTGTTGGTGTTCCATAGGTACTATGAGTGTTGTGACAACGGACCATATAGTGTAACTGTGGGGTTGTTACTAAGCCATAGTCTAGTAAGAGAAAGAGAGAGAAGAGTCAAGCATTCATTTATCCATAGCAATGGGATTTAGACTTATACACTGTCCCCCAATACTTTACAGCCCTCTCTGGTCAGTTTACAATGTCCGCATATTGCCCACAACAATCTGGGCCCCCATTTTGGATGACCTTGGAAGGATGGAAGGCTAAGTCAATCTTGAGCGGCTCAGGATCGAACTCCTGCTGTGTGGGCAGAGTCAGCCTGCAATACTGTATTCTAACCACTACATCACCAGATCTCCTCATTTACCGATGCACAACTAAAGCCCTTTACCAGAAAAGGGAAGTGCAATAATCCAGATTTTGTGGAACTACAATTCCTAGTAGCCCATTTAAAAAATCTGTTCTAAGGAATGCTGGGAGTTGTAGTTAACACATTTGCAGGGCTAGAAGTTCCATTCCTGGCTTGCAGGCTGCTGACTAAGCGAGAACTTATTCTCCAGGATTTCAATTCAAGTCTTTTTCAGCTCTATCTGGAGAGTTCAAAGACAAGAGTCAGAGACCTACGGCATACGGAGCATAATTCTGACCCCAAGTTCCAGACTTCCAAAATACACTGCTCAAAAAAAATAAAGGGAACACTTAAACAACACAATATAATTCCATGTAAATCAAACTTCTGTGAACTCAAACTGTCCACTTAGGAAGCAACACTGATTGACAATAAATTTCACATGTCAGCACATTCAACTTTTTCAGTAGAACAAAGTATTCAATGAGAATATTTCATTCATTCAGATCTAGGATGTGTTCTTTGAGTATTCCTTTATTTTTTTGAGTAGTGTAGTTTTTTTAAACTTACATGAACCAAATAGGATAAGTAACCAAAGGGTGATCAAAGAGTAAACATACCTTGATATTGACCTCCAAGGACAGATATACCATCAATTACCGATTGTGAAAGCTCCTTGCTGCTTGGCCTGAATGCAGAACACAGAAACAAACAAGCACTTCATTAAAAATACTACACCAAAATACAAGCTAAAACAGAAATACTAGCCAAATAAAAGATTTCGTTCTGCAAAGTGAAGGAATGACAGCAGCTGAGCAACTCAAGAATTCCAGGTAGGTTTTTTTTTATTAGGATTCACCCAAAAAGCACTGGCATTTCCCAGTGTTCCGAAACAATTCATATGGCATCTGTTACCTGATATATTTTATACATATCTTTCTTCTTTACAGAACTTCAGGTGACTTGTGTGGGCTAGTAAAGAGTTACTCCCTTGACCAGAGTAGATGACTGCCTACAGAGCTACAGTCTCAGGTGCCATTGCTCAGAGAGGATTAAAGACAATGCTGAGCTGGATGAAAAGAAAATCCAACTGATGCTGCGGAAAGGAGGAACTGGTTCATATCCCATGATGGAGGAGGCAGGTGGAGGATGTGCAAAGTAGACCATGTCTTTAGATCTTCCGTAGACTTCCCAGGATTTCATCCGCAAACTTCCCTGAGGTTGCCCGCAAATCAATAACTCTCCAGCTTTCTAAATCCTCCTCAACCTACCTGAGCTTTTCTCGTCTGTGTTGTTATTTTAAAAAAACCCAAAGACCTTCAACAGACAGAACTGTCTAGGCCAGGGGTGTCAAACTGGTGGCCCAGAAGCCGAATGTGTCATGCATAGGCCACGCCTACTCCAGCTCCGTGAAAGGGCAAAACATCACAAAATGTCACGTGATGTCAACATGACCGGGCAAGTTTGATACCCGTGGTCTAGGACCGTCTTAGCTACCAGGTATTATATTACCCCAATTTCTTTTCCCCAAGTTCCCATCTAGTTCTTTTTGTTTCTAAGATTCCCCCCTTTTTTTCCAGTAATTTTTTTTATTTATCTCTTTCACTCCTAACATGCAATATCACATACCGTCAATCCTAAATTACTGTATATTACAATAATTCATCTTTTTACATTCGGTATTCGTCATCCATCAAATGCTGCCTCCTTTTACTTTTGACACCTGGACAAAAATAATTATTCTAATTTCTTATACACCTTTAAAATGCTATTAGCTAATACACTTTTTAAGCTGCTTTCTCTCTTTAATTCCCCTTTAATGCCGGCCCCACCTACAGCTACATCCTCCCTCTTCCGGGAATGCTTCCTATGAGGTACTAAACCGTACAAATTCCCAGCTTCCCTCTATAAGCAAAACCAGCACAAAATAGATGCGTAAACAGCCATCAGGAAGCCATGGATAAATGCAAGCTATTCTAGGCCTACACCATACTATTGCGGTGTGGAAGTAAAGTTGAAGGAGATGGATGTATTTAGCCCGCTTGAAAAGGCACCACAGTAACCACGGCTACCCCTCAAGACCACAAGTGCCAAATTTTCCAGGTGAATCCATTTGATCCTAATGAACAGCCTGATGAACATATATCAAACATAACCCTGATAAGACTGAGTAGCTATGGCTTTTGCCTCCCAAGGACAATTCCATCTGTCCGTCCATCACCCTGGGGGGGGATTATTGACCCCCTCGGAGAGGGTCCGCAACTTGGGCGTCCTCCTCGATCCACAGCTCACATTAGAGAATCATCTTTCAGCTGTGGCAAGGAGGGCGTTTGCCCAGGTTCGCCTGGTGCACCAGTTACGGCCCTATTTGGACCAGGAGTCACTGCTCACAGTCACTCATGCCCTCATCACCTCGACGTTCGACTACTGTAACACTCTCTACATGGGGCTACCTTTGAAAAGTGTTCGGAAACTTCAGATCGTGCAGAATGCAGCTGCGAAAGCAGTGATGGGCTTCCCAAGGTATGTCCATGTTACACCAACACTCTGCAGTCTGCATTGGTTGCCGATCAATTTCCAGTCACAATTCAAAGTGTTGGTTATGACCTATAAAGCCCTTCATGGCATCGGACCAGAATATCTCCGAGACCGCCTTCTGCTTCACGAATCCCAGCGACCGATTAGGTCCCACAGAGTGGGCCTTCTCCGGATCCCGTCAACTAAACAATGTCATTTGGCGGGCCCCTGGGGAAGAACCTTCTCTGTGGTGGCCCCAACTCTCTGGAACCATCTCCCCCCAGAGATTAGAACTGCCCCTACCCTCCTTGCCTATTAAACTCCTCAAAACCCACCTTTGTCGTCAGGCATGGGGAACTGAGATATCTCCCCCGGGCCTATACAATTTATGTATGGTATGTTTGTATGTATGTCTGCTTAATAATGGGGGTTTTAAAATATTTTAAATTGTAATTTATTAGATTTGTTATGAACTGTTTTATTGTGTCTACGGAGAGGGGCGGCATACAAATCTAATAAATAATAATAATAATAATAATAATAATAATAATAATAATAATAATAATAATATATACTGCATGTATAAATGTATTGCCTTTCTAGCTTACCGGGTGTCTCTACCAATCACAACAAAGGCCTTGCTCTGAAAGTCTACTGCCTCCTTCTGGCAGATCTCAGTCAGGACACAATGTAACTGAGGTTCCTCCGCATTCACCAAGAACGTGGCATGGTCTTCCCAGGTAGGCGCCAACATTTCCCCAGAAGGATCAATCAGCTTCACGCCATTGTCTTCCTGGAGGAAGGCAGACAATGATCACTATTGAAGTTGATGGCATGTTTAGGGGGGGAAAAAGATTTTGTTTCACAGAAGCAAAAAATATATATTAAAGTGGGTAAAGTTTCAAATTCAAAGTGTTTGGAACTCTATGCTTCAAGCTTAGAACCGAACGGACTGCTTTGACGTTAAAATGGTTCCTGTCTGAAAGGTTTTGCACACCTTTACAATGTTGTAAATTGCCCAAGGAAAACTATTTTGAAGTGTTAACACTTTTATATTTAAAATTAATTAAATCGAGGACACCAAAACTTGTAATTTTTCAAAAAGAATGTCAAGAAAGGAAACATGATTTAATGTTACTGAAAAGTCAGAGATGGCACTCCTACCTGGGCTTATATTGCAAAAAGCATCACTGAACCTAGTGAGATTTATTTCAAAGTAAACATGCCTAGGTTTGTGCTGTAAACAATTGAACAAAGAGCACATTATGAAAAAGTTCCAGGAAGTGCAATGAATCAATCAGATGTAACACTTAATTTACACGTAACACTATAGGTAATTACGGGATCATCTCCTGCCGTATACCTCTCAGAGACCAATAAGATCATACAAGGTTAGCCTTCTCCAGGTCCCATCGACTAAGCAATGCAGGTTGGCGGGGCTGCGGGGAAGGGCCTGCTCTGTGGCTGCCCCAGATTTATAGAACCAACAACCGTGCCGATGTCCATACTGCTCCCATCTTGCTGGCCTCCCGAAAGGCTACAAAGACCTGGTCTTGCTGGCAGGCCTGTGGGCCATGAATTTTACATCTTTCATGGCCAAATTGTATTGAATGGTATACATGTGTTGATTGGATTGTTGAGTTGTGGTTTTTAACTGGGGTTACTGTTTTAATTTTATATTTGACTTATTTTTATTGTAATTTGTATTTTTATATTGTTGGAAGCCCCCGAGTCCTTCGGGATTGGGCGGCCTATAAGTCAAATAAATAATAATAATAAAATAATAATAATAATTCTCCACTTATAATTACAATAGGGACTGGAATTTCAGTCATAAGTCATTGTGATCATAAGCGGAGGTCCTCAAATGATTGCACCCATTTTTTTACTTGTTTTACAGTGATCGTTAAAAAACAGCAGTAAATCAAAATCATGCACTTGTTAAGGGAATTAAGTGAATTCATTCTCCCAAAGAAGTGCTTTTTTGCCAGAAATCTGCAAAAAAGTCACAAATTGCAGTCATATGATGGTACGCAGGACGATACACCCAGCTGTAAATTTGAGTCAACTCTCAAGCACCCAATATTTGTAACTCAAGGCTGAATTGTGTTCAATACCTAAAATGTAGCCATGTGACCAGGAGAACATGACATTTTATAAGAGCGCTTTATGAGCCACAATCCCATTTTCTGATATCATTGTAATTTCAAAAGGCCATCAAACAGCCGATATGATGAGGATTATCTGTATTCTAAAATGATACTAATTTTTTTTTTAATCCAGTTTAAACTAGGTAACTAAATAGAGAGACAACAGTTAATAGACGTTGTGTTCAAGGCCCAAATAATTTTAGGACCAGAGCTCTTTCCTCCTCTGCAATGCTGTTTCTTACTTCAGGGTTATGGGAGGCTGTAACCATCACACCAATAGTGGACTTGGTCTTCTTGGACCTCAGGACAGCCAGCAGCCCCATACGAAACATGACGTGGTTGAGGTTTTCTGCCTTGCAACGGAATCCAGCTGTTCCATATTGGAGGAAAAGACCCAGAGGTTTAGCATGCAGTTTTGAGTATTTTGTAACTGCTTCGGAATCCATGTCTGCAGGGTGCACAAGAAACAACACTAATTTATTGCCAGAAATTAAGAGTTGCACATCCTGTAAAACAAAATCATGCCATATAAATTATTAGGGGAAGAAAATCGAATTTTGTTTGCAGTAGAATCTATTCCTTATGGATATAAGGAATGCGGTGTGCCACAAGGGTCTGTTCTTGGTCCTATTCTTTTTAATATGTTTGTGAATGACATAGGGGAAGGTTTGGTAGGGAAGGTTTGCCCATTTGCCGATGACTCTAAAGTGTGCAATAGGGTTGATATTCCTGGAGGGGTCTGTAATATGGTAAATGATTTAGCTTTACTAGATAAATGGTCAAAACAATGGAAACTGCAGTTTAATGTTTCTAAATGTAAAAAAATGCACTGGGGGAAAAGGAATCCTCAATCTGAGTATTGTATTGACAGTTCTGTGTTAGCAAAAACTTCAGAAGAGAAGGATTTAGGGGTAGTGATTTCTGACAGTCTCAAAATGGGTGAGCAGTGTGGTCGGGCGGTAGGAAAAGCAAGTAGGATGCTTGGCTGAATAGCTAGAGGTATAACAAGCAGGTAGGGGGAGATTGTGATCCCACTATATAGAGCGCTGGTGAGACCACATTTGAAATACTGTGTTCCGTTCTGGAGACCTCATCTACAAAAAGATATTGACAAAATTGAACGGGTCTAAAGACGGGCTACAAGAATGGTATCAGGAAAGACTTAATGAACTCAATCTGCATAGTCTGGAGGACAGAAGGAAAAGGGGGGACATGATAGAAATATTTAAATATGTTAAAGGGTTAAATAAGGTTCAGGAGGGAAGTGTTTTAATAGGAAAGTGAACACAAGAACAAGGGGACACAATCTGAGGTTAGTTGGCGGAAAGAGCAAAAGCAACATGAGGAAATATTGTTTTACTGAAAGAGTAGTAGATTCTTGGAACAAACTTCCAGCAGACGTGGTTGGTAAATCCACAGTAACTGAATTTAAACATGCCTGGGATAAACATATATCCATCCTAAGATAAAATACAGGAAATAGTATAAGGGCAGACTAGATGGACCATGAGGTCTTTTTCTGCTGTCAATCTTCTATTTTTCTATGTTTCTATAAAAAGCAGGTTAAAAATGTGTTGTTGTTTTTACCAAAATCATTATTCGCCAAGGATAGTTATACTACAAGACTTTTAAAAGTGCAAAACAAAGTCCAGTTCTGCTCACATGGACTTTGTTCCTTATCCTCTGCCAATCTCAGGTCGCCTCCCTGCTTGGGCACCAGAGGGGAGAAGAAGGTGGAAATTGATCTTGGAGGATGAGTTAACTTTCCTTTCCAATATTAATATTTTTTTTCTGGAGATACAGGAAACTGCTAACTAGAGGTTCAAATTACAGGATCCCACACCCAACAATCACAACAACCCTCCCACAATCAATGCCAATATCTTCCCATAACACCCTCCCTTGCAATGCCCTCCCACAATCCAAGCTATACTTGAGGTGTTGGCAGAGGGTTTTTTTTTTTTTTTAGACTTTGAGTAACTTTGAATGTACACTAATCAGCTTACATTAAGATGAAATTTTGTCTTTGGATACAGATGAAATAACATAAAGCAAACCTGGAATGTGATCTAGTTTATTCTATTTGGATAGTGATTATGTGATTTAAGATGTATTGAAGATATATGAAGTTGTATGTTGAATGTGCATAAAAATATTTAAAACTTTGGGGGGGGGAGATGAAATTTTGTTGCATACAGCTCTCAAAGGGTCACCAACTTCTAATACTGTATACACTACATAAACACGACTAACTAAATGCATACATATATTGAAATACTTCAATTAGATAACTTACAACTCCGACGCCTCCATTCCAACTTAACTATAGTTCATAAAATCATGTACCAAAATATCCTTCTTGTTAATGACTACTTCACTTCAACCACAACAACACACGAGCATGTAACAGATTCAAACTAAATTTAAACCGCTCCAAACTTGACTGCAGAAAATATGACTTCAGCAACAGAGTGATCAACGCCTGGAATGCACTACCTGACTCTGTTTTCTACTCCTAACCCCAAAATCTTTAACAGTTTAGCAGTTCCACCAGTGGAAATTTATTTATTGGATTTGTATGCCACCCCTCTCCGAGGACTCGGGTGGCTCACAACATAAATGAAGCTGTGTGCCCAGCTTCAGATGACCATCCCACCTGGCAGGGAGACCAGCACCAGCAGGAGTTGCAGGGGGGCCATTTCCTACCCCATCTTTTCTCAACAGCTGGTCGGCATCCATTTGTCTAGCTACCCAGCCTGAGGCAAGGCGTGACCCAGGAAGGAGAGCGCAGGAAACACAGACCAAATTGTCACCCTAGAGAGCAACACTGGTGAGGTTATAAGTTGAGGACTTAACAGTTCACTTGCATGATGATGATTGTTCAAGCCACTCCCACCTGGTCACATGGCTGGCAAGCACTCCTACCCAGTCACGTGACCACTGAGCCACACCCACAAAATAAGCCACACCCAATGTGGCAGTAAAAATTTTGGTTGCCATTACTGACCTAAGGGTAGAACAAGAAGCAATGGGTGGAAACTAAACAAGGAGAGAAGTAACTTAGAACTATGGAGAAATTTTCTGACAGTCAGAACAATTAACCAGTAGAACAGCTTGCCTCCAGAAGTTGTGAATGCCCCAACACTAGAAGTTTTTTAAGAAGATGTTGGATAACCATCTGTCTGAAGTAGTTTCCTGCCTAAGCAGGGGGTTGGACTAGAACACCTCCAAGGTCCCTTCCAACTCTGTTGTTATTATTAGCATTATATGCACAGATATAGCATTGTTTATATACATAAAATGGGTACTGATCAGAGGGAAACAATCGGACAGGGACGGTAGGCACCGCTGGTGCGCTTTTGCACGCCCCTTATATTATATGGCACGGGAAAACCAAGGTTGTAACGCGCACGAAGCCTCTGCGGGCGGAAAGGCTGCCCTGTCTTTTGGAATAACCCACAATCGAAGCCATCCGAGCAACCGGATTACCTGCAGAGCTCCGGAGTCTCGCAAAGAGAAACGACACCCCACTTCTTCAAGCGCCCTTCCGGGATGGGCTCAGAACACGTTTCCTTTCAGCCTTTCCCGGATCCACCAATCAGAGGGCGGAGCGTGCGGGGGTGGGCGGGGACAGAATGAGGCGTGTTGCAATGTTCGATCCGACGCGCAGGCGCCATTCCAGGGTCCAGAGCTACGAGTGCCGCGGCCGGGATCGGAGTGCGTGGCGCTTCCCGGCTCACACGTCCTTCGCCTGCGGCCGTGTGTGAGCTGGCCGCTCCGGGTACGTCCTCCCGTGAAATCAAGCGCCTCGCTCGACTCCGGGGTTTGTTGAGCGGCCAGCTCGGGCAGGAATCTCAGGCGGCAAGTTGGTTTGGTGGCGATCTGCTTAGAATTCAAACCCGCTTAACGACCGCATCGTTATTTTATTTGGATTTATAGCCTGTCCCCCCCCTTCCCTCCATGGACCTCCTTCCCCTTTTACTGGGTGTCCTCGAAACTACAATGGCTGGTTTAGTGACCGTTCAAAGTTAGATCGGCACCGGGGAGGGGAGAGAAAGGGATTTACAACCGCTTTTCACCCTTACGGCCGTTGCAGTGGTTCCCAGGATCAGGTGGTCAAAATTCAGAGCCTTAGCAAGTGACTCGTGTTTAAGACTGGGTCCCAAGGTAACCGGATCACCTTACTGCAGCGTTTCCCAACCTTGGCGACTAGGAGAATGGTGGATGGGGAATTCTGGGGAGTTGAAGTCCAGATATCTTCAAGTGGCCAAGGTTGGGAAACACTGCCTTATTGCAACCTTCTGAAAAGTGTCCCCTGTCCTAATTTATTTATTATTTATCCATTTGATTTCTGTGCCGCCCAATCCCGAAGGACTCAGTTTATTTTTTATTTATTTTATTTATTTATTCGTCCAAGAAACAATAATACACAATGAAGGTTATAGAGGGTATATACCAGTAGAATGCATCAAAGAGAGTATAGAAGAGAAAATATAGGAGTAAATATAACTAGAGAGAATAGCAGAAAAGATAGAGATAAAAGAAATAAACCTGATACAGGATGACTCGAAGAAACAATCATTTCGATTACGCCAACTTAGTTGGGAAACACTGCCTTAGATGGCAAACCCCAGTGACATGCCATGGGTTGTATACAAGCCCTGATTTATTATTATTATTATTGTCATCTGAACACAGAACACTGACTTGTTCCTGTTTGGGTTTGGCCAGCCAGCAAAGATCCAGTGCAAAAATTACTGAAAACACATTATTCTTCCAGTGTAGTCACTCTCTCTCTTTTTTCCTCCATGCTTCTCATTGCTCCTTGATGGTGACATTTTGATGTCCATCCATTCAACACAAACTGTTTTTAAAAAGCAAGATCCACATCACAAGAACAAATAATCATCAAATCACAAACAAGGTGAAATGAGTGGCTAACAATCTAACAAATAAATGAATGAATAGAACATACAAATACCAAGGTATGAATAATAAAAACAAAACACCATGTTGACTGTTGCTAACATGTCTGAGATATCGTTGGCAGAGGATCTGAAGATGAGGAATTGACTAGCAGTCGTGGAAAATTAAAACATTTGTTCAACCAAATATTTAAAAGAATAGAATAGGATAGAATTCTTAATTGGCCAAGTATGATTGGACGCACAAGGAATTTGTCATTGGTGTATATGCCCATTATTGAGTATTGTGTGTTGTTAAGCAACAACAAACACTCCTTGCATCTTCCTGCTGACTTCCAACAAACAAACTTTGGGGAAAGGTGGAAAGTAGTTGCCAGTCCAAGGCTTGAAGCAGGCCAACAGTTGAGAAGCAGAGCAAGGGACTGTGCAGATACCTTAGACCGTGTAGCAGAGCATGGTGGGCCTTGGAGTGGCTGCTGTTGGATGGGAGAGCAAGCACAATTGGTAAGAGGCACAAGCACAATGGGGCTTGGGGGTACTGTTGCCAGGGAGAGGGTGAATGAGTGGGAGAGAATTACCTGAGGTATTTGCAACCTTCCACGCCAGCTTCCCCATTGACTTTGCTTGTGGGAAGCTGACAAGGAAGATCATAATTTGTGAGCATGTGATTGTGGACACTGCAAGAATTATGTGAGCCAGGTGCCAAGTACCAGAGTTTGATCACATGACAACAGGGGTCCAGGAACAGCCGGAACTTTGAGAACTTTGAAGAACTTTGATCGTAAACCTCGAGAAGGGCGGCATAGAAATCTAACAAATAAATAAATAAACCACCACTTATTCAGTACTGACATCCCTGATTGCTTATTTGACCCCTATGATGATCATTAAGTGTTGTACCTTATGATTCTTGACAAATGTAACCTTTTCTTTCATGTACACTGAGAGCCTATGCACCAAGACAAATTCCTTGTGCGTCCAATCACACTTGGCCAATAAAGAATTCTATTCCATTCTATTCTATTCTTTCAATGGTCACCGGCCTCACAGCTGTTAATAAAGGACTTCCTTTCTGCCAATCTGAGGGTTGGCATCCATTTCCTTTGCCCTTTGATTATTTATTTATTTATTTGATTTGATTTGATTTGATTTGATTTGTATGCCGCCCCTCTCCGTAGACTCGGGGCGGCTCACAACACAATAAAACAGTTCATAACAAATCTAATAATTTAAAATATTTTAAAAACCCCATTATTAAGCAGACATACCTACAAACATACCATACATAAATTGTATAGGCCCGGGGTAGATATCTCAGTTCCCCCATGCCTGACGACAAAGGTGGGTTTTGAGGATTTACGAAAGGCAAGGAGGGTGGGGGCAGTTCTAATCTGGGGGGAGCTGGTTCCAGAGAGTCGGGGCTGTCACAGAGAAGGCTCTTCCCCTGGGGCCCGCCAAACAACATTGTTTAGTTGACGGGACCTGGAGAAGGCCCACTCTGTGGGACCTAATCGGTCGCTGGGATTCGTGCGGCAGAAGGCGGTCCCGGAGATATTCTGATTAGTACCTTCCGAGCAGCCATTCTTTCTTTGGATCTCTTAAGCAGCCAGGAGGGCATCTTTGTTTCCACAATTTTAAAGCGCTTTTTCTATATATTTTTTTAATTATTATTTCTTGTGTTTCTCCATAATGTGGTACAAGTCTGCTGGGACTTGGTTTCACTCCATACAGTCTCTTTTTAACTCCTTACAATTAATGCCTAAATTGAAGGACAGGTTACACATAAAGAAACATTTGCGGTAGTGGCAAATATCTGTTGCTCAGGTGTAGGATTAGGTTAGACGTCCGTTCTTCAAGCTTGTGGGTTGGTTTCTGAATGTTTCTTTACCTAACCTGGTAACAAAACTGTCAGAGCCCCAATAAAAAATCTGAGAAATAAATCAGAATCCAAACCTTGGCATTCTTCCAAGTTCCAATTTATTAACAGCCATGTGGATTATGAACTGTAGTCAAACAAATACTAACTTTTACTACAGTTCCCCACTCAGGTTAAGATTCATCCCCATACTCATAAGATTTTCGCGTGGATCAGTCCAGTTGTCTGCACGTCCACAGACCTCTGTATTTATGCTGGTGCTGAACAAAGGATGACCTTGAATTTTCAAGAAGGAATTTGTTGTGGCTAGTATCTTTCTCCCTGACGCAACCACTCCTCCCAATTCTCACAGTACTACTCTATTTGTGGCAGGCCAAAGTCTCTAACTCAAACAATGGCTTCGGCCTGACAGAAACATTCAGAAATCAATCCACAAGTTCAGAGAATGAACCTCCACCATAATAAATGTTTCATTTGGGGAAAAAAAAAAATCAGGCTCGCCAAACACAGACGATGCTGGCAAGTACAAAACAATTTTACCTGATTTGATATCTCCTTTTTCTAGGTGACTGATGTTGCATCTGTCATGATGTCTAGCAACATAAAAGACAGTCTTGAGCTTCAAGTGGCGGAATTGGAAATGCTTTTGTCTATGTTTCCTAATAAAGGAGAAATAACTCTTCAAGATGAAAATGTTTTCGAGAATATTCAGAGGTACCTGAACAATACAGCTGAAAATCTCCCGCCTAAAATTGAATATTCAGCTGCTGTTCCTATAAATGAAACCGAGGTAAGGCCATCTGTTTCCTTAGTTGTTGTTATTGAAGAATTCCAATTGTACTTCAGTTTAGTAAAATATCTGTGAATCAAGCTCAATAAAATTACTAATTTTAGCCAAGGGGTAGGAAACGTTAGCTCTTCTATGACTTGTGGACTTCAACTCCTAGAATTCCTGAGCCAATCATGCTAGCTCAGGAATTCTGGGAGTTGAAGTCCACATGTCATAGAAGAGCCAGCATTCCCTACCCCTGGCCCTAATGCATTTTGTTCCATGTCTGAAGTTTTATTTTTTGTACTTTAAATATTGATCTGTGATCTATGATATAGAGCAGCTCTCTAGATGAAATGAAGGGAGTCATTTAGGAATCAAGGCCAGCCTTTTCAATGGAGAAATCCCAGTGAAACTATCTTGATTATCCATTGATTATCCAGTCTTTGCTTGAACGTATTTAATTTTGCTTTGATTTCAGAACAATGCATTAAATAAAACAATTGCTTGCTACTGGTTAGAGGTTTTTCGTTTCACCTTTTCTTTCTACGGTTAAACATTTTTCTGTTACAGCCTGTAGTTGTCATCGGTTAACTACCATTCGTTCAGGGTCCATTCAAAGTTAACAATAGCACCTAACAAGGAGTCTTAGAACTGCTGCTTGAAGTCTCAGCTATCACACCTTTCCCAGAGGTATATTGTGGTGACCCAGGGCAGCACAGAGATAACACAAACAGCTAGCAGTAGAAACCGGCCCTTTTAGTGCTCCATATCTCTCCTAAACAAACCTCAAACAGCCTCTGGTCGCAAGTAGTCCTGCCCAGCATTGTTGTCTGCACCAAGGCTGCAGGGCAATAAATCCCAAATTTATCTAGCCAAAATAGGCACAAAGGAAAGGAGTTCAGGGAGCAAAAGATATAGGTAATCAGTCCAGAATGCCACACAGGAACGCAAGGACTCTTGGCAAGTTCAAGTGTCGGCATACCTACGAGGGACTCAGTGTTTGTTCCCAACAAATGCCCTTCCCCATAGGGTATCCTTAAATCTCATTCCCCAGGTGTGCCTTGTGAAGCTGGGCATAGCCTTCTTGTTAGTGGCCTCCTCTGTCAGAACCGATCCCGCCTCCTCTGCACTCTCCAAGCTCTTGCATCAGACGGGGTGGTTCATGCTCCTTGGACTGACTCTGCCCTTCCCCAGTTTCCTCCAAGACCAAGGGAGCTGCCCTCTTACTCACTGTCAGTTCTTGTTTCAACTCATCTTCCGTGGCAGAGTCAGACTCCGACAGAGGCATGACACATATGATCCCAATTTGGGTGCTTGGCAACCAGCTTGCAATTGAAGCCGCAACATTGCATAGTCAGGTGACCTCAATTGTCACTTTCACTGCTGTCTTCTAATAGTCAATGGAGGCGAGGTCCCAATTGGCAATCACGTGACATCACATTTGTCTTATGGGAATCGTTTAATGGTCACAACTGGAACTGCTGACATAAGTCAGCATAGTCAAGTGATGTGCCGCTTTATGGTTGTGTCGCTTAGCATCAGAGTTCTTGGTTCCAGTGACTATTGTTAACCAAAGTCTACCTGTGTGTGTCATTGTGCCTTTTGCTCTCAAATTGTATCCCTGTGGATTATTACTTTAGGCCAGGCATGTGATGCCTGATCGATGGGCCACATGTGTCACACACTGGCCACACGCAGTTTAGCGAGGAGAGGGGTCCCGATTTGTCATGTGATGCCGCAGTGACGTTTGACACCCCTACTGCAGGGGATGGAAAACCATGATCTTACAGTGAAATAAACATATTGTGAGGATGAACTTATTGCAGTTGTGAATATATATTCTAGACCCAGGAAATTTTACTGTATCAGAGGTCATCCCACCGAACAGAGCATTTAACATTAAAATTAGAAACGTCAGCATTGCTAAAGGCTTGTATCTTTGCCTTTGAAGTTAAGAGCTAATAACGTGTATGCTTGGATATCACATCAATTAACTAGACCAATTTTGTCATTTTGTAACATAACATGATTTATATAGTAAAACAGTATCATCTATGAAAAGAAAGCAGGGGTTGATGAAAAATTGGTAGAAAAAGAGGAATTGCCACCAGGAAGACAGATCGAAGTGCCATAAGTTTAGATTGCAGAGAATTTATTTAAACTTCTTTGTTTTTTGTGAAGCAAAGGAAAAATCGTATTCAATTTTATATACAATCAAGAGTCACAATAGTCATATGGTGGCTGTATCTTCTACGCTGATGTTATTACTCACCAGCTTTTTAATGTTATCACACGGATTCTAAAAGCACAAACTTTACCTAATCCAGAAATAAATTACCCGCCCGCGAGCATGGGACTTGCAACATCCTGTCAGCTTCCCTGCTAATTTTGGTTGTGGGGAAGCCAACAGGATGTTGCTCCACTAATAACCACGAGATTCAGTTAACCGCAGCAACTGGGGCCACAGGGATTGCGCGCTATGGGATGTGATCGCACCTTATGGACAGCATTGTTTAGTGATGGAAATTCCAGTCACAGTTGCCATCTTTAGTCAAGGACTAAAGGGATTCAAGAACATTTACATTATATCAGATCTATGTGTTACATAGTACAGTGTTCCCTCGCTTTTCACGGGTTCAAACTTCACGAAAAGTCTATACCACGGTTTTTCAAAAATATTAATTAAAAAATACTTTGCGGGTTTTTTCCCTATACCACGTTTTTTCCCGCCCGATGACGTCATATGTCATCGCCAAACTTTCATCCGACTTTAATAAATATATTTTTAAATAAACTTTAATAAATAAACATGGTGAGTAATGATCTAAATGGTTGCTAAGGAAATGGGAAATTGCACTTTAGGGGTTTAAAGTGTTAAAGGAAGGCTTGTGATACTGTTCATAGCCAAAAATAGTGTATTTACTTCCGCATCTCTACTTCGCGGAAATTCAACTTTCGCGGGCAGTCTCGGAACGCATCCCCCGTGAAAATCGAGGGAACACTGTAATCTTAATTTGTAAGTAACCAAACTTAGAACACTATAGTGCGAGGGCATGCATGAAGAGACTGAGTGATGGCTGTATATAGAATTGCCTGGTATACTTTTGTTCTTCTACAACATTTACTGTATGCAAATGAATAAAAATTATCCTTTAGGGCATAGAGGATATGCAAAAATATTTGTACGAAGGGAATAATTTTTTTTTATGAATTGGCTTTAGGTTTTAATGAAATAAAAAAAATTACATAAATATCCCTGTATTCCATAAATATCCCTGTAAAATTACATAAATATCCCTGGATCCCTGTATTTTCCTTGGTGTGTAGCTTCTACGCTCATCCCCCCCCCCCAAAAAAATGGCTTAACTACAAAATATGTTATTTGTCTTTTTCCTAGGCCATTGTAGATTTGCAGGTGGAATTACCTCACAGTTACCCCTACGTGGCACCACAACTTTTTGCGAGATCAAACACGCTAGACAGGCAACAACAATTGCAGCTCAATAAAGACCTTATGTCTTATATTGCTACTTTAGAGCCCGGAGAACTTTGTGTATGTGCAGCTGTTCGGTGGTTACAGGATAACAGTACATTCCGAGTACAAAATAGTGACGTTTGTGAAAGAACGACAAAGAAAGAAATAGTCAAAGCGCCATTTAAACGCATGTGGATTTACAGCCATCACATATACCGACAAGAACTGAGGAAAAAGATCTTCGACTATGCAAAGAAATTAAATCTGACTGGTTTCTGCCTAGCTGGGAAGCCTGGGGTGATTTGTGCAGAGGGCACGAAAGTAAGCTGTGAAGAGTTTTGGCATATTATTAGATATCCCAATTGGAAACACATTTCCTGCAAGCACCTTGAGACTGGAGAAACAGAAGGGAATGGGGAAGGTTTCCGCCTCTTTCAGACCTTTGAAGATTTACAGTTTCAAGCTCATGGTGATTATGGATTAAGGAATGATTATCACATGGACCTTGGTCAATTCCTAGAATTTCTCAAGGTTCATCAAAGTGAGCACATATTTCAGATCCTGTTTGGCATTGAAGGAAAAAGTCCTGACACTTAGCACAAGCTCATTCCGTCTCTGGGTTCTTGACAAGGTTTTGAAATCTTCAAGCATCAAACAAGAACAAATGTGCCAGGAGGACGTTCCTGGGTTATATTTGTATCAAATGAAGAGGGAGGGATTAAAATGTATGACATAATAAAATAGAATCCAGTATTCGTTTCAAAATGCCTACATCTCTGGAGATCAGAACATGACACAGAGCATTAAAAATAAGTGGTAGGGCTGAGCAACCCTTGGAAAAAAATGCTTTGCAACATGTAATATACGCATGTATTCAAATCAATAAAGCAGCCATCATATTGATTATTTGGGCTTGTAGGGCTACTTGTAAACTGCTTCCAGATGAATCCATATCTTTGTAAGCAGAGAACCCAAATTTAAATCCATCTTTTAAAGTATGTTAAAGAAGATTTCCAGGCTTGCCTGAAAGTTGAATCATGGCATCTGGACATTTATTTATTTTTTTGAAACATTTCACTGCTTATCCAGGTAGACGTACATTAAACTAAAGAAGCTACTTGGATAAGCCGTGAAACGTTTCAGATCAAAAACAGAAAAGTCCATTTAGAATGGCTCAACTTCCAGACATCTTTTAAAGAAGTAGCACAACCCTAACAAGTATATTAACACCTCATTCCTACATTGTGCATTATGAAAGATACAGTCAGTTTAGCATTTTGAGAAGAAACCACTTCATACTGCAGATGTACCTGCTGGGGTTTGCAATTAGTATTGGTCACTACAACAGAACAAAATTTTTGGACAGCAGTGGACTGTGAGTATATCACAGATTGTTCTGCCATTCCAAAATCTCTGGTATTCTCCACCTCCTCTTTAGGTTGTTGGGTTTTATTTTACTATTTTTCATTTAATTCTGCTTTAGTTGTGACACAAAGAAACATTAAAACATGCCTTTTGAGACAGCAGTCGCTTGATGGATTTTTAAAGAGAAATTAGCACTAGGAACTTGAACCTAAACCCCTCACATCGAGTTAGAGCAAGAAAGAATTGCTAGGAATTTCCTTAAAATGTGTAAGGATGGATGGAGAATGTCTCTATTACTGCCTTTTCTATATAAAGCCTTAAATGGCACCATCGCCATTCAACAATAAACTGTTATTAGCCAATAAGATTTTTAAACTTTTGAATTCCATTTAAAATTGAAGGAAGGGGGTTTCAATGCAAAAGTTATCAATGGCAGAAAACGTTCGCCAAATGACACTTCTCACTGATCTACACACGACAATCATAGGTCAAGTAGGCCTTGAGTAGTCTTCTTGAATTGAGAGGGCACCATTAAACATATGTAAAAATCTTCCACAAACTTCCACTAACAGACAAGTTGGCAAATGAACGGAGAAATAAAACTAAACTTGTTAAATGAAGCATCCCCAACCATGCTTTAAGTAATCATACTGATACATGCTTTATCACGCTATTGGTTCATCTGAATTTAATAGCAAAACTAGTTAACAGAACCACCATTTTGTACAGATACTTAATGAAGAATAACCTTTTACCAAACGTTCCTCCAGCAGTAAGTTGCCTAGCAGGAAATCTAGGAGATGCTCTTCCAAAGAACAAGGAAATTATTACATCCAAATTATTTTCATTTGCTTATATGTTTAGATTGTAGCTTAAAGTGAAAAAAACATCAACATCTGTAACCCCAAAACCATAGATTTAAAACACACTGCTAGTAAAAACAGAGTTCAGAGTTAACAAAAGATGGGAAATCAACCCATTTCTGGAATACTCCATTGTTACAGTGTTATGTTCTTTGGTTCAACTTTTCTTGTCTGTATTTTCATTGCTTTTTCAGGCCAAATATAAGATTCTGTCAGAAAGCTTTCATAGTCAATGTTGTACATCTGGGAGCGGATGAATGCTTCCTTGTCTTCTGGTTCTGGGTAGAAAGTTGCTGTCTTGTTTTTGTAGGCTAGCTCTGCAATCTAGGAGAACAAGACAAGTCCCTCATTGTTAGAAATCATAGTGGCCTGAGCTAGCAGCATGATACTCAATGGGAAAAATTCAAAGTTTAATAACCAGGTATCAGATTGCCACCATACACTTAGCAATAAATCTGTGTTGTGTCCAAAAAAAAGATAAAACATTCCTGAGCATCGTACCCTTTGAAAGGAAGTGTTACAAGCTGTAGCAATCATAATCTGTCAATCCACATCAGCTATGCAGCTTCATTACTGAATGCTGAATGTTTTTCAACGGGGAGTGAAAAAGTTCCAAGAAGATTCCACTCCAATTCTGATGATCCGGAGGGTATAGATAAATCCCCAAGTGACCTTAGTGGCTCTCAAAGTGACCAGATGATTACAAAGATACAGTGGTACCTCTGCTTAAGAACTTAATTTGTTCTGTGACCAGGTTCTTAAGTAGAAAAGTTTGTAAGAAGAAGCAATTTTTTCCATAGGAATCAATGTGAAAGCAAATAATGCGTGTGATTGGGGAAACCACAGGGAAGATGGAGGCCCTGTTTCCTCCCAGGAGATTCCTAGAGAGGCGCCATGGAGGCTTCTCCACACCTTTTCTGGCCCTTTTTCCTCCCAGGAGATTCCTAGAGAGGCTCTATGGAGGCTTTTCCCTGCCTTTTCCGGTTACAGTTTTGGAGGCTCAGGTTTGTAAGTGGAAAATGGTTCTTGAGAAGAGGCAAAAAAATCTTGAACACTAATTTTGAGTACAGTACTTTAATATGAAATGCTCCCATCTGAACGAAAGATTATTTCTTTCCCCCTCATAAAACAGTTCTTATCTATAAAAGTTCGTAAGAAGAGGCGTTCTTAGGTAGAGGTACCACTGTATATGATCCATCCATGCCTCCCCACCATCCTGCCAGAACCAACCCTTCCATTCCCCCCTACACACATACACACGCAGAGAGAGAGACTTTCCTGTCAGAACTGATAAAGCTTATTGGATGAGAAGCGAAACATCTTCAAGGAAAAAGTATTTCCTTCTCTTCAAATATATATATATATATACTCCAGTTGTTTTTTGGGGGGGAAAGAAAGCATCTTTCATTCAGATGGGAGCATTTCATATTAAAGTACTCAAAATTAGAGAGGCATCTTGGATTCATTGCAATAAAGGCCAACTCAACCCATCTCTTCAAGCTCCTTATGAGATAAATATATAATAATTGGCAGTGTACTTAATCCTGTCATCCCATTTTTCTCAGATATTGTTTCTACTCTTAACTCCCAAACAACATTTACAGGATTGCTATTTAAGTGACCTTAACAATGTAAACTTCACTGCATTTGGTGCAGGTAGATTATTATAACCTTAGAGTTAATATTCCAAATAGAGTGTATGTTTAATTTTCTGGATCTTCCTTTAGTTATACCAGTCGATAGTTAAGACCCTTCTGCAAATTGCCCAGTGGGTCAAAACTGGGTCCAGCAATCATTAAGCAAAAGTTGCCATTGAAATTGTGACTGCTGTAATGATCAGCTTTCCTTTGCTTTACAAACCTGAAAAGGTCATAAAGGTGAAGATGGCCATAAAGTTATTTTTTCTGATACTAAATGAGACAGTCACTAAATGAGGCTACTTGTATTATGTCTATGGAGATTCTCAGCCATCCAAGTCATGGTTGGCCCAAAGGTGCTTTTTCAAGAGGCAACTAGACTTTCTGGCTTTACTTTGAAGATGTTTTGCTTCTCATCCAAGAAACGTCTTCAGCTCAAGAGCTCGAGAAGCTTCTTAGATGAGAAGCAAAAACAGAAAGACTACTTGCTTCCTGAAAAAGCATCTTTGGGGCTGCTTGTATTATGTTTACATATACAGTCAAGTCTTTGGACTTCTCCATTAGCATCTTAAGCTCTATAAAACACTGCCTTAGGAATGATAGGAAAGAATGTACAGTATTTACAAAATTATTCTGGGAAATCTTAGAAATTCAATGTACATAAGTTTGTACATAAATATTTATGTAAATAAATAAAATTCTTTATTGTTTTTTGTTATTTTTTACACAGTAACTAAATATAGATAGGCATTTTGGGAAGAAGAACAAATATATTGAATTAAGTGCACAGATGGAGATTGTATACTATCACTTCCAATTTAAATTCGGTTTTTCACAAGATAGCAATCACATTCAGTTCAAAATATTTTTGAAATTCTGAAGGGATGAAATTCCGTGTTCCATGATAGAATTCCAAATACCTTGTTGTTTCTTATTTCATACCAGATGATATATTGGTGAAATATAATCACGCTATTGATTATATTCTATTTTAACAATATTAAGAATGAAATAACATTTTGTATTACAGTGATCCCCCGCTCGTTGCGAGGGTTCCGTTCCAGGAGCCCCCGCAACGAGCGGGTTTTCGCGAAGTAGCGATGCGGAAGTAAAAACACCATCTGCGCATGTGCAGAAGGTGTTTTTACTCCCACAGCGCTAGCGAGGAGCCGAAGATTGGGGGCGGCGCGGCTGTTTGCCGCCGGCATGGAGGGCTTCCTAGCAGCCCCCCAAACCCGGGTTGGGGGTCCGGGGGGCGCTGTCTCTCGGCGCTTTCGAGCTGAGTCCGGGAGCGAACTCGCTCACGGACTCGGCTCGAAAGCGCCGAGAGACAGCGTGGACAGGCCCGTTCCTTGGCGCTGTCTCTCGCCGCCTTCGAGCTGAGTCCGGGAGCGAACTCGCTCACGGACTCGGCTCGAAAGCGCCGAGAGACAGCGTGGACAGGCCCGTTCCTTGGCGCTGTCTCTCGCCGCCTTCGACCCGAGTCCGGGAGCGAACTCGCTCACGGACTCGGCTCGAAAGCGCCGAGAGACAGCGTGGACAGGCCCGTTCCTTGGCGCTGTCTCTCGCCGCCTTCGAGCTGAGTCCGGGAGCGAACTCGCTCACGGACTCGGCTCGAAAGCGCCGAGAGACAGCGTGGACAGGCCCGTTCCTTGGCGCTGTCTCTCGCCGCCTTCGACCCGAGTCCGGGAGCGAACTCGCTCACGGACTCGGCTCGAAAGCGCCGAGAGACAGCGTGGACAGGCCCGTTCCTTGGCGCTGTCTCTCGCCGCCTTCGAGCCGAGTCCGGGAGCGAACTCGCTCACGGACTCGGCTCGAAAGCGCCGAGAGACAGCGTGGACAGGCCCGTTCCTTGGCGCTGTCTCTCGCCGCCTTCGAGCCGAGTCCGGGAGCGAACTCGCTCACGGACTCGGCTCGAAAGCGCCGAGAGACAGCGTGGACAGGCCCGTTCCTTGGCGCTGTCTCTCGCCGCCTTCGAGCCGAGTCCGGGAGCGAACTCGCTCACGGACTCGGCTCGAAAGCGCCGAGAGACAGCGTGGACAGGCCCGTTCCTTGGCGCTGTCTCTCGCCGCCTTCGAGCCGAGTCCGGGAGCGAACTCGCTCACGGACTCGGCTCGAAAGCGCCGAGAGACAGCGTGGACAGGCCCGTTCCTTGGCGCTGTCTCTCGCCGCCTTCGAGCCGAGTCCGGGAGCGAACTCGCTCACGGACTGGGCTCGAAAGCGCCGAGAGACAGCGTGGACAGGCCGTTCCTTGGCGCTGTCTCTCGGCGCTTTCGAGCCGAGTCCGGGAGCGAATTCGCTTCAGGACTCAGCTCGAAAGCGGCGAGAATGAACGGCGTGGGCGGGCGAAGGGCGGGCGGCAGCGAGGAGTTTGCGTGGGCGGTGGGGAAACTCCTCGCTGACGCCAGCAAGAGGGGGAAGACCCAGGAAAGCCACCCAGCAGCTGATCTCCCGGTTGCCATCTACGCATGCGTGCCCATAGAAAAAACGCACGCATGCGTAGATGGTATTTTGACTTCCGGGTTGAAAAATCGCGAAGTACCCTGTTCGCAATGGTTGGGGACGCAATAAACGGGGGATCACTGTATATTAGTTCACTCTATTGTACTCTTTTTCTCACTGCTTAAAAATATAGCAAACTAAAGCTTTGCCATACAAAAAATGCAGGGTTTCAAACAAATTCTTTGACAATTAAATTTGCTTTAAATATTGAAAATGCCTGCATTATCAAATTGAAGAGGATTAAATATGACAGAATTTCGAATTATTACCAGATGTGCCTGAGAGAAGCAATTCCTTACTGATAACAAAGCAAGAATAAAAGAATTGGCTGGCTTGTAGAAAATGAAAAGTGGAAGAAGTGAAAAAGTTATCCAAACTACACCAGAAGCCAAAGATTTGTGGCTGAATCACCATTTGTTTAGGTTCCAACTGAATTAGATCTGTACTGCATTTTACTGACCCCTTCACTGTTATTTGTCCTGTTGGATAAAACTTGCATGCCTCTATAATACTGATGTTAGAAAGTGTGACAGTCAGTTTGAATTCACTTGGGACTTCAGCGACTGGATGGACGTCCACAGCCATGGAAGTTCTTTCTAAGAACAAAATAGTCATGGAGAATATATATTCTACCAGAGATCCTCAAAGGAAGGGAAAACAGAAGCAAGGCTAGGCTAACATCCAATTTTTCCATATTTAGCCATACAGTGGTACCTCGAGATACGAGTTTAATTCGTTCCGGACCTGGGCTCTTAAGTCGAGCAGCTCTTATCTCGAACGACTTTTCCCCATAGGAATTAATGTAAATAATTTTAATTGGTTCCAGCCCTCAAAAAACTCACAAAGTTAGTCTAAATTATGCAGAAAGACATGTTTTTAATGAAGAAATGTACATGTACATATAAATGAATAATGAAGTTTCTTTCACTTAACTTGTAAACTTTCTTAAACTTTTAAATTTACATATGTTCAACTTCTCTGCCACCCAATCCTGTAGGACAGAGGTCCCCAACCCTTTTTGCACCAGGGACCGGCTTTAAGCGATCAAGAGAGGAATGGGTGAATGAATGGACGGAGGGTGGGAAGGAAGGAAGGAAAGAGGGAAGGGACAGGAACAGAGGAAGGAAGCAAGGAAACTTATGAAAGGGGAGAGTAAGAGAGGAATGAGTGAAGGGAGGGAGGGAAGAAGGTGGGAAGGAGAAAGAAAAGAAGAAATAGAGGAATGGAAGGTAAAAGAGAGAAAGAAAAAGAGCAAGAAAGAAAGAAAGAAAGAAAGAAAGAAAGAAAGAAAGGGGGAAGGGACAGGAACAGAGGAAGGAAGCAAGGAAACTTATGAAAGGGGAGAGTAAGAGAGGAATGAGTGAAGGGAGGGAGAGAAGAAGGTGGGAAGGAGAAAGAAAAGAAGAAATAGAGGAAGGGAAGGTAAAAGAGAGAAAGAAAAAGAGCAAGAAAGAAAGAAAGAAAGAAAGAAAGAAAGAAAGAAAGAAAGGGGGAAGGGACAGGAACAGAGGAAGGAAGCAAGGAAACTTATGAAAGGGGAGAGTAAGAGGAATGAGTGAAGGGAGGGAAGAAGGTGGGAAGGAGAAAGAAAAGAAGAAATAGAGGAAGGGAAGGTAAAAGAGAGAAAGAAAAAGAGCAAGAAAGAAAGCTGCAAGCACCCCCCCCCAAGCCCCCCAGGCCGGCTGCAAACTTTTAAAACACGCGCGCCGCTTCGCAGCTGTCTCCTGAAGCCGAACGCGGAAGTTAGCGTTTGGCTTCAGGTGACAGCTCCTTGGCGCTTGTATCTCGAATTTGGGCTTGTAAGTAGAACAAAAATATCTCTCCCCTCCCAGCTCTTATCTCGAGTTGCTCTTAAGTAGAGCAGCTCTTATGTCGGGGTTCCACTGTATTTAGACCAATCTTAAAAAGCTGCAGAAGAAAATGGGTTCACATCAAAGTAATTTCAACAGGGACTATGTCAAAGAATGGTACAATGTAGATTTGGTTTGCTACAATTATTTGATTAAAATCATTTATTCTATACATTTTGTTACCGAAATGGAGAAAATACTAACAACTTCTTTCTGAATCGCAGCGTAATGGGCTAAAAGAATAACCCTGAGGAACAAAAAGAAGAGTCACCATCAAGACAAGATCAGGTAAGAAAAATTAGAGTCCAAAGTAGAAATGTAAATTGAGAAAGCATCTTGGACTTGACCCTCCCTAGTATTCTTGAACATAAAAGCAGAGAGAAGAAAGGTACAGTCGTACCTGCAAGATTCTGTTACCTTTAATCTAATAATAAAAGTAACATTAGAATTCATAACCTTATCTTGAAGGGCTGACACATATGATTAGTCAGTAAAGAATGAACTTACTTTTGCAGCAATTTTAAGAGAGACGTCTCGAATTGAAGCTAAAGGTGGATATAAACGGCCCTCATCTAAGTTCTTCTTTGATACCTGCTTGCATATAACCTAGGAAGAAAAAGTATGTATATATTAAATGCATGTATTGCTAATACCTTTGTTTAAAGAACAACAATTTGCCTTAATTTTTTTTTTTAAATTAGGAATGAACCTGTATGGGAATTTTAAATGACAATAGCTTCATCTCTGATACTTACTTACTTACTTACTTACTTACTTACTTACTTACTTACTTACTTACTTACTTACTTACTTACTTACTTACTTACTTATCAGATTTGTATGCCGCCCCTCTCCGCAGACTCACCAGTTTGCCTACTTTTTTCTAATCTAATGCTCTGGTCCGAAGTTGTGTTGTGTTATATTATGTTATTTATGTTATGTGTTGCGTTATGTCATGTTTTATGTTTTATGTTTTGTTGTTTTTTATGTTACATTGCATTGTTGTTATTGTTATATTATATTAATTACATTAATTTTACAACTGTTTCTATAGGTGTTTGCTACCAACACCCAAAATATAATGTACAAGCATACATCAAGGAAATGACTTTGAAGACCAATTATTCAAAAATCATCTTAAAGAGCTTTATTCTTTTTTCCTTTCATACATATGTATATTGTAGTCCAGAATTCAATGTAGAGCAAAGGAAGCAGAATTCAAGCAACTTTGATTTGCATATAATTGTCAGACCTAACAAATAATTTCAGGCATGTAGAAAAGACTAAAAAAAGAGAGAAGAAGACGACAACCTTGACTTTGAAAACAAACTATCCAATTTGAACTTGACTCCTGGTGGCTTTAACTTCATGCCCATATAATATTCTTGGCATAATACAGAAGTGATTTGCCATTGCCTTCTTCTAGGATGTTGTTTTATCAGTTTAGCTTGGTGGGGGAAGAGTGTCTCCAAAGTTAGCCACTTTAAGAAGTTTGGTCTTTAAAAAGTTCAGAGACCCCTGGGTTAGTCTGGGTGGGGTGGCTGTTGTATGTGGCCTTTTAGATGTTGATGGGGTTTTGATAGCTGGCTAGCTAGTAAGTCATTGGCTGTTGTTTGCTTGTACTGCCAAGCCCTCCCCTCCTAAGTATTTGATAAGTTGGTAAATCAGCACTCCTGTTGACTGGGGAGGGGCCCATTTCTCAGACTTCAATCACTTCCCTGGCTGTTTTTTTACCTGCTTGTCCAGCAGTCTTAGTACAGTAGTTGCAAAATTGAATGTATGTCCTTGTTCATTACAGTGTGAGGCTACCAATCAGTTTGGATGTCCTCATCTGACCACTCGTGTTCTTGTAATCTGGTGGTTAGCTTACTCTTTATCTCTCTTACATAGCCACAGAGGAAATTCATGCAGGGATTCCAATAGATTACACCGAAAGTGACTCCCATCTCAATGCGGTGGAAGTGATGTGCCGGTGCCTGGAGGCTGTTGGGGCCTGGATGGGTGTCAACAGACTCAAGCTCAACCCGGATAAGACGGAGTGGCTGTGGGTTCTGCCTCCCAAGGACAATCCCATCTGTCCGTCCATCACCCTGGGGGGGGGAATTATTGACCCCCTCAGAGAGGGTCCGCAACTTGGGCGTCCTCCTCGATCCACAGCTCACATTAGAACAACATCTTTCAGCTGTGGCGAGGGGGGCGTTTGGCCAGGTTCGCCTGGTGCACCAGTTGCGGCCCTATCTGGACCGGGACTCATTGCTCACAGTCACTCATGCCCTCATCACCTCGAGATTCGACTACTGTAATGCTCTCTACATGGGGCTACCTTTTAAAAGTGTTCGGAAACTTCAGATCGTGCAAAATGCAGCTGCGAGAGCAGTCATGGGCCTACCTAGGTATGCCCATGTTTCACCATCACTCCGCAGTCTGCATTGGTTGCCGATCAATTTCCGGTCACAATTCAAAGTGTTGGTTATGACCTTTAAAGCCCTTCATGGCATCGGACCAGAATATCTCCGAGACCGCCTCCTGCCGCACGAATCCCAGCGACCGATTAGGTCCCACAGAGTGGGCCTTCTCCGGGTCCCGTCAACTAAACAATGTCGGTTGGCGGGCCCCAGGGGAAGAGCCTTCTCTGTGGCGGCCCCGGCCCTCTGGAACCAACTCCCCCCGGAGATTAGGACTGCCCCTACCCTTCCTGCCTTCCGTAAACTCCTTAAAACCCACCTTTGTCGGCAGGCATGGGGGAACTGAAACATCTCCCCCGGGCACGTTTAATTTATGCATGGTATGTCTGTGTGTGTGACTGTTAGCATATGGGGTTTTTAAATATTTAAATATTTTAAATTTGTCTGATTGCTTATGATTTGTTTTTTACATGTTGTGAGCCGCCCCGAGTCTTCGGAGAGGGGCGGCATACAAATCTAAGTAATAAATAAATGTGATCTTTACAATGCATAACTTGTCTATGTATAGTAGCCTCTGTGCCAGTGTGCAATGCCTACATGCAGATTTTGGAAGCTGCATTCTACAGCTTCCAAAATGTTTTTGCTATATGGCATGGATGCCATGTACTAGCCCATAAAAAATTAATTTATTTTCTCTTATAGTGTACAAAAAATATCTTTTTTTTTAATCCAAAAGCTGGAATGTTGAATAAAAGTTATCAAAAACAATATTTGAAATCCACAAGGGGGAGCTGAAGTTGTTAAGAAAAGCAGCACAGCAGACTTCATATTGGATGCAGCTGAGTAAGTTTTCTTTAGCAGATCCAAGTTTTTTTTAAACCAGGAGGCCTTGCAATTTAGGCAGAGTTACAATAATATTTCATTAGCTTAAAGTGGTCAGACATAATTCTGCTTAGTGAGGCACAGATGAATGATGCTTGTCATCACAGTGAAACTGCCTATAATTAGGCATTATAGCCTTCTGGACTTAAGTGTTGCATTTCCAAACTCTACTTTACTTGGCATGAAACTGAGAACACCTAAAAACAAGACTCCTTGCTTACAATGACTATTTTTTTAAATCAACTTCAACGGGAGAGCTTTAACAATTTATAAGATTTATAATTCTATAAAAGGAGATGATGGCTCAATGGTTAGAAACATAGAAACATAGAAGTCTGACGGCAGAAAAAGACCTCATGGTCCATCTAGTATGCCCTTATACTATTTTCTGTATTTTATCTTAGGATGGATATAAAATACGGAAAATAGTATAAGGGCAGACTAGATGGACCATGAGGTCCATCTGCCGTCAGACTTCTATGTTTCTATGTTTCTAACCATTGAGCCATCATCTCCTTGTATAGAATTATAAATTTTATAAGACGTTAAAACGCTGAGTTTGTTAGCTGGAAAGCTGACAGCCTGGGTTCAAGGACCAAGCGCTGTGTGATAGGATAAGCACCTTGCCCCTGCTTCTGCTCACCTACCAGTTCATGTGAGCAGATGAATAGGTACCACTTTGGTGGGAAGATAACAGTGTTCCAAGTACCTCGGCATGCAGTCATGCCTTCTTGGACAATGCTGGCTCCCTTGGCTAAGAAATGGAGATGAGCATCTCCCCCTAGGGTCAGATACGACTGACAAGTGGAAACGTTTACCTCAGTGATTCTCAATCTGGGGGTCGGGACCCCTTTGGGGGTCAAACGACTGTTTCACAGGGATCGCCTAAGGCCATGGGAAAAGACAAATTTCCCATGGTGCTAAGAACTAAAGCTTCTATTCTGGCGCCTTGGAACATATTTTTACAATCCGACCAATGAGGCATTTACATTGGGGGTGTCCCTCTGACCTTCCTGCCAATCAGCTTAGAGCTCTATTGAGAGAATTGGTGCTAGACTTATGGTTGGAAATAACCACATGAGGAACTGTATTAAGGGGTCACAGGATTAGAAAAGTTGAGAACCCCTGCTTTATCTTTATAATACTACACAATATAGGAACCCTAGATTTTTGTTCAGATTTTCCATAGTTCCTGTACAAATATCCCCATAGACTTCGCCACCGACAACCTAATCAAGAAATAAATGAATTCACGTTTCTTAGTTACATATTGAAACAAACAAAATAAGAAGAACTTTTCAAATTTATTTTAAAGATGCAATCTCTATGATTTTCTAGTGGTATTAATCAATACCTTGGGGGGGGGGGGGGGAAACATGAGTATGAGAGAAACCAGAAAAATGTTTACAATACATGATTGCCAGAAGTGATGTTTTCTACTAGGACATCTACTGTTGCCATTGGACTGCATTTTGTATCATATTGTTGTAAATGAACAAGATCAAGTGACTACAACTTGCAATTTCACTTTTGCTTTTTCCATTAATTCTATTGTACTTGTTGGAAACCAGTTATGAAGTTTCACAAATGGTGCACATGACCATAGGACCAGGAGTGAAATGCTACCGGTTCAGTTCGGGAGAACTGTTAGCAGACCTGTAGGGCTGGTTCACCGAATCAGTAGTGATGGCTGGCTGGGTATGTCCCTGAACCAGTCCCCTGGTTGACGCTTGCCCTGCCCTGCCCTGCCCTGCCCTGCCCTGTCTCGGCTCTGCAGCTTGCCAGCACAGCCCTCAATTCCTTCCACTTCGGCTCAGACCTAGAAGCCACAGCTGGGGTCAGTCCTATTCCTATCATAGCTATGAATCTCAAATAAAGCCGAGAACAAACGCTTGTGTATGTAGGTAATCCAGATGCTACAAATAGAGGGCCCTTTCCTGTCTTCCTAGGTGCCTGGCCGAAGTTTCACACATGCCTCAGCCAAGAGTCCTGATGATGGGATGGGGTCTTTCAGGCACTTAGCTTGGCCAGTCCCTCCCTCTGTCTTCCTGATGCCTCAGCAAAACTTTGGCTGGGCCAATCTAGCACCCGAGCCACACATGCTTTGAGATTTCTGGCTGCAATGGGCAGCAATAAAGCTAGATTCTTCTTCCCCCTGCCGCAATCCAGCAAAAGGGGGCAGAGAGAAACAAATGGGACCAAGGTACGCGCAGATTAGAGCAGAAGGTGGCAGATTGAAACACCTACTTCAGCGTCCTGGTGTGGCATGGGGCGTTGCCCTGTAGGAAAGAGCTCCGGTGGCTTGCTTGCGTTGTCCCTGCTAGTCTAGCATACACACAGAGGAACGCACCACAGTCTGTCCCTTTAAGAGACCTCACCTTGCCGTGAGTGACACTGAGTTGACCACACCCACTTAGTCACATGACCTGCCCACCAAGCCATGCCCACAGAATCAGTGGCAAAAAAAACTAGATTTCACCATTTCATAGGATACTGCAACAGTTGTGAAGCATCCAAATGGTGAACATATGACCATGGGACACTACAAAGCTTTTTTCCCCCCCAACTGTCGTAACTTAGATAGGTAAGGGGGGGGGCAACCTGCATTCCCATTTATATATATATAAAGAATAATTAATACCTCTGCAGTAAGGAGAAAAATGTCGTCACTTATGTTTCTCACTCCACATGAAACAATGCCTAGGGCAATTCCGGGAAATACATAGGCATTGTTTCCTTGTCCAGGGTAAAAGGTCTGTCCGTCTGGAAGAGTGACTGGATCAAAAGGGCTTCCACTTGCAAAAATGCCTCGCCCCTAAATAGAAACAAAAATAATATTGTGAAGCATTATTTAATGGATGGACATACATTGAAATGTTTGTGTAGAAAATAATGCTTTTATAAAGTGATTATATTAGAAACGACAGGGAGAGCAAAAGACCTATTATTTGATGTTATATATCTATAACATCTATGTGGATTGTTCTGGTTACTGTGGGAAGTTTCAGATTAGTTTGAAACCTTTCTATAATTTTACTATAATGTCCACATCTGTCTAACTGTAGATAACAAGAATGAGTTTTCTATGTGTGTCATAGTTTTTAATTATTTCTCTTTAAAAAAAAACATCTGGGAGAAGTTTTCCAAGTTCTCTTCATCCATAGTCAACTGTGGCTGAATCAAGCAGGGGTGGGTTCCTACCAGTGTGGTCCAGTGCGCCGCTCCGGTGATGGCCCTCCGATTGTGCAATTAGGGTGGGACGGCTCCAGTGCTGTCTTTGCCAATCCATGTGTGCTGCCATCATTTTTTCTTAATTTTTGGTGATTTTTTGGCTCTTTGAGCATGCACAGAAGGAGAATTGTCCCTCTGCGCTTACGTAGAAGCAAAATTGTGCTAGGGGAGACGTGCATGAGAGCATAACGAGCGTGCGCGAAATATCACTATGGGCATGCCCCGCAATGGTAGGAAGGTAAGAGGAACCTGCCCTTGGCTGAATGCTATGATCATTCTGTCTGTACACGTGTGTACGTATGTTGAACGTCTCTATGCCACAGAAAGTCTACATCTCAAGCTTCTACACAACTCTTTTGAATCTTGTCATCTCAGTTTGAGAGCATGCCTTATACCTTTCTAAAGCTGTTCTTGTTCAAAAAACTATTGTTACAAATGGTGCAAAAATGAAACACAAGTCCAGAAAATCTATTTTGCTGCACATTTCATTTGGTGAATGTGATATTGCTCATCCTGGAACAAGCTCAGAATCTTAGCTTAAATTTTATTATTATTATTATTATTATTATTATTATTATTATTATTATTATTATTATTATTATTATTATTATTTAGATTTGTATGCCGCCCCTCTCCGAAGCCTCGGGGCGGCATAATACGGTTTATAATACAGTGGTACCTTGACATATGAGTTTAATTCGTTCCATACCCGAGCTCGTAAGTCGATCAACTCGCATCTTGAACGAATGCCTTTAGACTTTGTTTTTCATGCCCAGGTAACTGGAAGCAAGGAGATTCTTGCGCCACCTAGTGGAAGCTCAGCTTGTATCCCGAATTTGAGCTCGGGTGTCGAACAGAAATTTCGCTCGCGTCGCAGCTCGTAACTTGGAATACTCGCATGTGGAGCAGCTCGTATCTAGAGGTACTACTGTATAGGTTCATTGAGAAATTCCACTAAGATCAATTATTTCTGTGTGAATGAGCATCAAATTGTCATTTTCATTTTAAAAAATGAAACTTGCTCAATTAAAGCTTGCTTTACATGTTTTAATGGAAGAGCAATAATCTTGATGCAACTTTTGGTCTTTCAGTCACCAGATGGAACCATATTCCATCTGCTTTAAAAAATATCTGCATCATTCCTCCAACTTTATGCTTACTTTTCAGTAAGCTTTACATTTTGTATATATTTCACTTTGTATTTTGTATGCATTTACACATATATAGCTAGTCCTCAACTTACAACCACTATCACTATCTTTCCAGTATCTTCTTTCCTCAGCCACCACCAATATCCCAAAGACAAATGATAGCTACATAGCTCTGGTTACCTAATCCCCATCTTCCTCAGTACAGTCACTCCATCTCTCCTCTCAGTCACTGAGAATGTTCTAGAAGTCTCCCCATCCTTGGTCTTCCCTTAAGCCTTCCAAACCTTCCTGTAGCCCTGCTCTCAATTCCCATCATATATACTCCCAGTCTAGCTCACTTCTCCTATCTATCATCACTTTCCGAGTGAGGGACATTTCATTCAGCTTAAACTTTTGTGTTTCTTTCCCTCCACAGACAAATGCATTTTGGTTCAGGTAGGGAAACATCATCAACAGCTGTTCTGAACACCAAAGTACTTTCTGAATCCCTAGTAAAATGTAATAAACTGCTTACTTTTCCCCCCCATACCAGCAATCTTTATGTTATAAATCTGAACTCGAAACTTTACAGTGAAAGGCAATTGTTGTAGTACAGCAATTTTGAGGAGCTTCGCAGCGTGCCAGACTGCAACTGAAGCATGTTTTTGAATGATTAAAATGGTTGCAACTTTTTATTTCTCTCTCCAGTAACAGATATCAGGGAAGAAATATATTCTGCTAGTTCTTGAATATACATGAAATCCTCTATTAATTGAAATGTGGGCCATATAATTTTAGTGAGATGCTATCTTAATTTCAAGTAAAATTGACCTGAAATTACAGAGAAATATTGCTAAAAATACCCACAAATAAGTCTGCAAACTGGCAAAGAGCTAGGGTGGTGCAGTGGTTAGAGTGCAGCACTGCAGGCTACTGCAGCTAACTGCCAGCTGTAGTTCAGATGTTCAAATCTCACCACTAGCTCAAGGTTGACTCAGCCTTCCATCCTTCCGAGGTGGGTAAAATGAGGACCCAGACTGGTAGGGGCAATATACTGATTCTGTAAACCACTTAAGAGAGGGCTGAAAAAGCATTATGAAATATATGCTTGGTGAAATGAAATGGTATATAAGTCCTACTGCTGTTGCTAAAATAAATACACACAGAGTGACAATTGTATGAATATATATACACTAATAATGTGCCAACAAAAAAATATAATCAATTTAAATATAATTCTTCCCCACCCCCCTCTGATACCTTGGTTAGATAGTAGCAATCTTCAGCAGAACATTCTGCTTTGCTAGTTGGATTACTGAGTGCAAAAATTATTGGCCGTTTGTTGAAGGAAGCCATATTTTGGATAATATTTTTCGTAAATGCACCAGCAATTGCAGCAACTCCTGTACCGGACAGAGATATAACAGAATGTTACAGAATGTACAATATTTATCCATCACTGTCAAAGAGTATTCTACAAATGTAAAACAATTTCATTTAATTATATTTCTGTTTTTGTTATTCTGTTCCTATATTTCCATATTTTTTTTTAAAAGATAAAAATGACAAGATAGAAAGAAGTGTCATTTTAAATTAGTTACATATTACATTATCATCTTCATCCTCACCCCAATATGTTTACTCCTGGTGTCAAAGGAGACAGGAAAATAAATAATATAGACTAGGTGATGCCATAGTGCAGTGTTTCTCAATGTTAGCAACTTTAGGATATGTGGACTTAAACTCCCAGAATTACTGGCTATTAAAGTAAATGAGGCAACTTTGATATAGACTTTTTTGTAGCACCACTATGTTTTCTGTAACTGGAAATGTTTTTGTGTGAGTATAAAATCTAAAATAATATGCCAATTTATTCTTGAACAAATGACATAGCCCTCTAGTGAAAAGCAGGCTCCATAATTGCCCAATGAATTTCTTTATTTTCACTAAGATGTTTTCCTGAATGTAGTTAAAAAAATCCTCCCACTGAGAAGTATAGAAGGGGGATTTTTTTATATACCAAAAGTACATTTTTAAAAAAATCTCATGAATAAAGTATTCTGAAATATTCCTGACATTATTGCAATATTGGCTCCTAAACTACTTCGTGCTATACGTTTTTTGATTTCAAGTAAATTGATGAAAGGAAAGTTTCTAATGGATCGTGTTGAGAGCAAACTTCAGAATTGAAAACAGTTACCATTTTGGATATTTTTAGATGAACAATCTAATATTTTTTCATGAACAATCCAAATAATATCACTATTTAATCTCATTTGCTGTTTGTTTTTTAAAGACATCCAGCATTTTTTTTCTTCTCTTTTAATGGAAATAAAAGATAAACTTGAAATCAAATTGCAAACATCTGATGAGATTGCTCTTCTATAACCATTCTGATACTTCGATAACTTTCTTTGGCACACATTTTTACCTTTTAGAATTATCTTGAAGAAACATTTTACAATGCACATAGAGATCTTTTTATCAATTTGCTTTATAAACATATTTTTAATATGTTTACATAAGAAACATAATTCGGAGAAGAAGCAAATGACAACTTTCGACTAAATAATTATCCAAACTCTGACTCTCCAAGAATAATCCCTGTTGAAGCCGCCTCATGAGTCCAATTATTAAATGTGTTGTTAATGTGTTGTTGAATATGATATCTGGTTCGTTGTTATAAAAATAATGCTAAGATGTTCTGAAATTTGGACTTCATTTTTCAAAACAATATGTTTTACGGTTTCTTAAATCAATTCATGAAATATTTGTATATACTGTATCTATCCTAAGATAATGGGGGGGAAAGATCAAAGGAAAACAGTTTAAGATAGATGTATGTAAACGAGGCCAAACATATTTCATCAGAATCTTGGTTTCTTTGCATAAAATCTTAATTGAACAACTGTATCAATGTTAAAACAAAATGAGAAAAGAATAACAGCCTTTTTAAAAAGTTCACATCAGGACATTGTCTTTGACAAAAATTTTAAAAAGTGCAATAAATTTAATAAGCAAATGCTACAGACCCAAAGATCTTTGTAGCTAAAGTATCACCAGCTTGAATATATAATCTTGTTTTGTTCTTTTTTCCTCTTGCTCTGACAACTTAGAACTCGTACAGAAACTGAAGTTCAAAGCTCCCCATAATTTTAAACTGATCGTCTCAAAGGTTATTGTCTTCCTTTTTTTTAAATACTTAATGTGAATTTTGTCTTTAAAAAGCAAACAGTACAATGACAGTCACTCCAAGTCATGGCAAAATAAATTAGAAAACAATCTCACTGATGCTTTATGGGTGGATTTGTTAAAATAATGTTTGTTCTTGTTCCAACAATAACAATGTCTTTTTTTTCAAAGTAGTGTCTAGTAAAATACCATACATGGCTGTCGCTGAGATTGGAGTTAATGAAAATCTTGGGGAAACATGAGATAACTTATTTATTCCCTATTCTTCAAGCAAAGATTTTAAATAATTAATCATATGATATTTGATCTTTTTTTTCTTGTTTATGGAATACTGTTAGGTAAATACAACATCCCTATTTGGACAGGGAGTCATTGCTCACAGTCACTCATGCCCTCATTACCTCGAGGTTCGACTACTGCAATGCTCTCTACATGGGGCTACCTCTGAAGAGTGTTCGGAAACTTCAGATTGTGCAGAATGCGGCCGCGAGAGCAGTCATGGGCCTTCCCAGATACGCCCAAGTCTCGTCAACACTCCGCGGCCTGCATTGGTTGCCGATTAGTTTCCGGACACAATTCAAAGTGTTGGTAATAATGCCCTTCATGGCATTGGACCAGAATACCTACGGGACCGTCTTCTGCTGCACGAATCCCAGCGGCCGATTAGGTCCTACAGAGTTGGCCTTTTCTGGGTCCCGTCGACTAAACAATGTCGTCTGACTGGACCCAGTGGAGGAGCCTTCTCTGTGGTGGCCCAGGCCCTCTGGAATCAACTCCCTCCGGAGATTCGAACTGCCCCCACCTTCCTTGCCTTCTGCAAGACTCTGAAGACTTATCTATATTATTATTATTATTATTATTAATTATTATTATTATTATTATTATTATATTATCCAAATAAATATATCCTTTTCATATTCAACACTGAGCATTACATAGCATGAGATACAAAATACTATATTTGATCTTTCACTACAGAAATGGGTTTACAAATTTTTTTTATGTTTTACTCTATTTGCATATTATTTTAAAAAGAGAAAAGGATTAGAGAGACTGTTCTAATTTGATTCAAGGAACAAAATCACAAAACAAACCTCACCCAAGAAGCTTTTCCCACCTCCTTTTTATGACCCTATGAATTCCTTTCATCAGGGTGGAGTCAAAATAACTGAAAGGAACTGAGCATTTACGGTCCAAATGCCCTTCCTAACACCAATGTGGAGTTCACAGCATATAAGAGAAACATCTGTCGTTGCATGGGATTGAACTCTCAACCTCCTGAGTGTGAGGCAAGCATCTTCACCTCTAGGCCACTGTGCCGCTCAGCCAAGAAGCTATTTATTACATGTATATAGCATTAGTAATAGCACTTAGACTTATATACCGCTTCACAGTGCTTTACAGTCCTCTCTAAGCGGTTTGCAGACAGTAAGCATATTGCCCCTCAACAATCTGGGTCCTCATTTTTTCGACCTTGGAAGAATGAGTCAACCTTGAGCCTTCTATGTTTTGATCTGCCAAACTACTGGCAGCCAGTGATCAGCAGAAGTAGCTTGCAGTACTGCACTCTAACCACTACACCACTGAGGCGCATTTGTATATGCATTTGAGGTCATATGTTATTCATATATCACAGAATAGTTCAAAAATCTCTGTAACCTTACCTACTTTCCAAAACTGTGAGAATTACTATATTTGTTCTTATGCATAAAGATCACAATATTTTTACCAATTTCTCTAAAATGTATGTGCATATCAAGTATCGTATGAACACAGACAGACATAAATATCAAATGAAAGTGAAAACTTGAAGAAGTGATATACAGATCATTTATTACCTATAAGAACACTTGGTCTTATTTTGTTAACAACGTCTTCTAAATTTTTCATCTCCTCATGCTGATGAGCAAACACTTCTTTCTCAGGTGTTAATGAAACACGTCCCTAGTTAAAAAAATAAGATTATCAGTTAAAAAATGCAGTTTTAAATTTATTCTGTGTTCTAATGAAAAGGTTCAGAGTCTTCCTTTAAAAACATACTAGTGTTCCTTTGACTTTCTCATCAATAAATCTGTAAACTGCAAAACATATGGCATCTGTTATAGTCAACGTATTTTAGCAAGCATTTAAATAATGTTTAGAAGCATAGTCAGAAATTTTGAGAGGATTATAGACCTCTGAATTTCTGGGATACTCTGTACTCAGTGACACTGAAAACTTACCAAAGTTTGTTTGATGAAATGTCATTAAAAATTTCCCAAACTGCATTTTAGAAACTATTCTAACCAAAATATATGGAGAAAGGCTATCCTCATAGGATTCAACTAGTTTTATGGACCTGGAGACGATGTCACAAAATATAAATATGTTGCCAACATCACTGTTTGTATGAAAATGTAGAGACATGATAGAAAGACCTCCAACAGAGGAGTACGTGCTGGGCCAGAATATCTAGAAGAGCTCTAAGGAGTACGTGTGTCCTCTTGCAGAAGACATGTTGACTACTGTGCCCTTAGCTTTGGCCACACAACTAATAGCTATTTGTCCATTTTAGATTTTTCCATCTGAGAAAAATATTAAATGCCACCTCCCTGTTTGCAAAACCTATTGAGAGAACCATTTCCCCCCCCCTGATGTCTTTATAGCCAGGCTATCTTTTATTTTCCCTCAGAGATTGGACACTCTCCAAGTTCCCTTAGATGACAGCAGAGGATTGTTTGACTCATGAGGACAGCATGCATCGCCTCAGGCCTGGAAATTGTCTGAATCTGCTTCAACTATGGCTGCAGTTATATGTGGGAGGACCCAACTGACAAGAGGAGAGTTTTCCTCCACACAGAAAGCCTACCTAATCCCAAATAATTCTGGAGGGGGGGGGGTTCTGGAGGAGTTTTCCTGCCTCTAGCAATTTTGCCTTGTAGCTATAAATCTGAATTCCTGATGCAACCCAAAATCATAAAAAATCCTAAGTGCCACCATGATTCAAATGAAGCAAAGAGTTAGAACTTTTATCAGATTCAATGATAAATAATTGCAAGCCATCGGGATTATGTTCCCTTCAATTATATAGTTGAAAAAAAATGTATGTAAGATACTAACTTTTCTTCCATTTTGTATAGTAGATGTGTCAGGTATGTATTACAGTGTTCCCTCAATTTTCGCGGGTTCAAACTTCGCGAATAGCCTATACCAGCGTTTCCCAACCGGTGTGCGGCGGCACACTAGTGTGCCGCGAGACACCGTTAGGTGTGCCGCGGTGAGAGGCGGTGGAGGAGAGTGGGTGGATCGGGCGGGCAATGGGGCAGGGCGGAGAAGCCAGGGGCGCGTTTGGCCGGAGGCACCTACTGCCGCACCTCCCTGCCCCTGCCTCCCCACGGTGCCTCCGGCCAAACACGCCCCTGGCTTCCCCGCCCTGCCCCATTGCCCGCCCGATCCGCCCACTCTCCTCCGCCGCCGCCTCCTGCCTTGGGGCGAGCAATCCGGGAGTCCGGGACTGTGTGGCTTTGCGCCATGAAGAGAAAACGGCCGACTTTTCCCTGCTGCCGTTTTCTCTTCATGGCGCAAAGCCACACAGTCCCGGACTCCCGGATCGCTCGCTTCTCCGGTCAGCAAAGCCATCTGCCCAGGAAAGCGCCGCGCTGGCCGGAGAAGCGAGCGATCTGGGAGTCCGGGACTGTGTGGCTTTCGGCCGGGCTAACGGGAGGCGGCACGAGGCCTGGCGCTGGGGACGTCTGGGAGGGCGAGAAGGCTGATGGCTGCTGCACACTCCACTCTCTCTCCGGCTCTCTCTCGCTCTTTCTTTTTCTCTATGTTGCTGGCGTGGTGAACGAGAGAGAAAGAGAGAGAGAGAAAAAGGAGGGGAGAGAGAATGAGAGAAAGAAAGAGAAAAAGAGGGAAAGAAAGCAAGAGAGAGAGAGAAAGAAAGGGGGAAGGAGGGAGAGGGAAAGACATAGAGGGAGGGAAGGAGGGAGAGAGAAAGAGAGCAAAAAAGAGAGGAAGAAAGAAAGAAAGAGGGATGGAGAGAAAGAAGGGAAGGAAGGAAGAGAGAGAAAGAGGGAGGGAGAAATAGAGTGAAATGGAGGAAGAGATATTTTTTTCTCCAAACTTTTCTTTAGCCCCCCCCCGCCCCCCCCTTCAGTGTTCCCCAGAATTTTGAAAACATGAATAATGTGCCGCGGCTCAAAAAAGGTTGGGAAACACTGGCCTATACCATGGTTTTTCAAAAAATATTAATTAAAAAATACTTCACGGTTTTTTCCTATACCACGGTTTTTCCCACCCGATGATGTTATATGTCATCGCCAAACTAATAATTTTTGCAAATAAATAACAAAAAAAATAATTATTGTTAATAAATAATTATGTTTATAAATATCAGGATCACTAAGTGTCTTATTCAATGGTGAGTACCAATAATAATAGTCAGTAAATGGTTGTTAAGGGAATGAGAAGTGGTAATTAAAGGGTTTAAAGTGTTAAGGGATGGCTTGTGATACTTTCCATAGCCAAAAATGGTGTATTTACTTCCACATCTTTACTTCGTGGAAATTCGACTTTCGCGGGTGGTCTCGGAAAGCATCCCCCGCGGAAATCGAGGGAACACTGTGCATACATACATATTACATACCAACTAAATAAGAGCCAGCAATGTTCAGCAGCAGCTAAAAAAGCCAACACAATCTTAAGATTGTGCACTGGTTGCCGATTGGTTTCCGGACACAATTCAAAGTGTTGGTGATGACCAACAAAGCCCTACATGGCATCGGATGAGATTACTTGCGGGACCGCCTTCTGCCGCATAAATCCCTGCAGCTGGTTAGGTCCCACAGAGTTAGCCTTCTCCAAGTCCCATCAACCAGACAATGTCATTTGGTGGGGCCTAGGGGAAGAGCCTTCTCTGTGTGAGTGCCAGCCCTCTGAAATCAGCTCCCCCCAGAGATTCGTACTGCCCCCACCCTCCTTGCCTTCTGCAAGAGCTTCAAGACTCACCTATGTCGCCAGGCTTGGGGCAATTAGACCTTACCCTCTGACCAATAATGGTGTGATTGGACTGTATGATTGTGTATTACATAGGGTTTTTAGTCGTACTTTTTAATATACAGTGGTCCCTCGATTTTCGAGGGTTCAAACTTCGCGAAACGGCTATACTACGGTTTTTAAAAAATATTAATTAAAAAATACTTTACTGTTTTTTCCCTATACCACGGTTTTTCCCACCCGATGACGTCATATGTCATCGCCAAACCTTCGTCCGCCTTTAATAAATATTTTTTAAAATAAACTTTAATAAATAAACATGGTGAGTAATAATCTAAATGGTTGCTAAGGGAATGAGAAATTGCAGTTTAGGGGTTTAAAATGTTAAGGGAAGGCTTGTGATACTGTTCATGGCCAATAATAGTGTATTTACTTCATCTCTACTTCGCGGCAATTCGACTTTCGCGGGCGGTCTTGGAACGCATCCTCCGCGAAAATCGAGGGAACAATGTATTACATTTGTGTTATATGCTTGTTTTGTATCTATTCTGTGAGCCACCCCGAGCCTTCGGAGAAGGGCGGCATGCAAATCTAATTAATAATAATAATAATAATAATAATAATAATAATAATAATAATAATAATAATAATATGCATCAACAGAGGGATACACTGCAAGTCTAGATAGGTACTAATACCACTCTATAATGTCCTAGTTAGACCACATCTAGAATACTGCATTCAATTTTGGTCACCACACTATAAAAAGGACATTGAAACTCTAGAGAAAGTACAAAAGAGAGCAACCAGAATGATAAAGGGAATGGAAACCAAGACATAGGAGGAAAGGTTGCAAGAAATGAGCATGGATAGTCTAGTGAAGAGAAGGTCCAGGAGGGACAGGATAGCAGTTTTCAGCTACTTGAGGGGCTGCCACAGACAGGAGGGGGTCACACTATTTTCCAGGGCACAAGAGGGACAGGCTAGGAGCAATGGATGGAAGCTGGCCAAGGATAGATTCAACCTGGAAATAAGAAAGAACTTTCTGACGGTAAGAGCGATCAATCAGTGGAACAGCCTGCCAGCAGAGATTACGAACGCTCTAATACTTGATACTTTCAAAAAGAGATTGGACTGCCATCTGTCTGGGATGGTGTAGGGCCTCTTACTCAAGCAGGGGGTTGAACTAGAAGACCACAAGGTCCCTCCCAACTCTAATAATAAATTTAAAAATAAATAAAATAAAATAAATGAAGTTTAAGCATGCAACAGCAGGCTTTTAAAGCAGCCCCAAAACCACTAGAATAGAATAGAATAGAATAGAATTCTTTATTGGCCAAGTGTGATTGGACACACAAGGAATTTGTCTTGGTGCAGATGCTCTCAGTGTACATAAAAGAAAATATAGATTTGTCAAGAAACATGCGATACAACACTTAATGATTGTCATAGGGGTCAAATAAGCAGTGAAGAAACAATCAATATTAATAAAAATCTTAGGATACAAGCAACAAGTTACAGTCATACAGTCCTGAGTGGGAGGAAATGGGTGATAGGAATGATGAGAAAAAACTAGGAGAAATAGAGGTGCAGACTTAATAAAAAGTTTGACAGTGTTGAGGGAATTATTTGTTTAATGGAGTGATGGCGTTTGGGCAAAAACCTGTTCTTGTGTCTAGTTGTCTTGGTGTGCAGTGCTCTGTAGTGACGTTTTGAGGGTAGGAGTTGAAACAGTTTATGTCCAGGATGCGAGGGGTCAGTAAATATTTTCACAGTCCTCTTTTTGATTTGTGAAATATACAGGTCCTCAATGGAAGGCAGATTGGCAGCAATTGTTTTTTTCTGTAGTTCTGATTATCTGAAGTTTGTGTCGGTCTTATTGGGTTGCAGAATTACAGACTCAATGATTCCTCTGTAGAATTGTATCAGCAGCTCCTTGGGCAGTTTGAGTGAGTGAGTGAGAGAGTTTCTGCCCTGGTATAAATTACATCATTGCATTCGTTCTCTTTCTCCATTTCTTCCTGGTCAGCAACCACAAGTCTTGTTATTTATAGGACAGAAGGCAATGTATTATCAGTGGCAGAGGGACCACAAGGAATTACATAGTTCTGACATGTGGCTAACAAAATAACCCCACCAATATGTCACTTTTCTTTACTCATACTTGATTTATTTGGAGGGCAGAATGTAGCTATTGTTCAGCCATCTTCTCTCTTCCTTATTTAGGCACTGAACATTGTCTTCCATGAAATTGACCCCTGGTGGCAGAAATGTTGGGAATGTTGGGGACTGCCAATTTACAGAATTCTAGAGCCTTTCAAGATAGTGACAACAAAAGACCTGTCAGTAATTGCAGCTAATTTATTGTCTGATTTGAACCTGAGAAGAACATTTGCCCACCTTTGAAACATGACTGCACAAACTCAGAACTTACATCTACAAATTCCATTAGGTTTTAGGTGTAATTTGTCTTCCCTTTAACTGGGACTTCCTTCTTTCATCATTTGATCTTTTCTCATGTGATTGATACTGCTTTCCTTAGGGAAAAGGATTGAGGTAAAGGAATTAGAGCAGATGTGACTTTTTTCTGTCACTTGACAATGTTTTCTCACCTTATTTGCTTTCCTGTTCCTTTGGTCTAGATTCTAAGCACCCCTGGGATTTGTATGACGCTTACAGAATTCCTGCCAATTAATTTAGTCACTTATATCAAGCTACAACATATGGCCCTTCTTTGTCCCTTCCACTTAAAACGCTCCTCTTCTGTTCCCAGTTAATATTCTTCATTGTCCAATTTAAATCACAAACTCTCTAAATGGTAAAAAACCAACAAACTTAGAACCATAGATGCTAATAGATGGACACAGCATTGAATAAAATGATCTTACAGTATCCTTTCCTTACGATAATCTTGCGTGAGTAATAGCGATTACAGTACAATAAATCCTTTTGCAAATCTCAGTTATCCAGAGTCTTATGAAGGAAATATTCTTGATAAAAATCAAATATATAATAATCTTCCCATTTGATAAGGCCCCATGAAAATCTACCCCATTCAAAGCTTCATTTTTCTCAACCCAACAGCTATGCAATCCCAACTGAGGGATACACACTTTCGTGCAGACAACAGTAACATAAATCATTACTCATCATATGAACTTTTAAGAGCAGTACAGAAATCCTAGAGGAATTCTAAGTTTATGTTTTGTTTCCAGTACAACCTACTGTAAAAAAAAAAGACAAATAAATCAGCTAACATTTTCTTTTGAGGATGGAAATGCTAATTTGAATAAATTATTACTTTAGACTCCCTTTATTATTTTAGTATTTCAGATAGACATGTGTTTTGTCTTAGCTCGAACTTGCATATGGAAGAAATGACAGTAAAAATGCCTTGTCAGGTCTCTGAGTAACTCTGAACGTCTAACCGCTGCTGATATCACAATAAACCACAACATGCAGGACATGGTCTCTGCTCCTATTGCTATGCAATAAAAGTTATTTGAGGCAACCCAGCTGAAGTTTATGTAGAGGTCTGGCATAGATAAAGGAAAATATCAGCAGGAAGTTATTATTATCTTTTACATCAGCATTTCTTTGCTTATTTTAATAATCAATTTTAGGTTCATTACAAACTTGTTTGTTTGTTTGTTTGTTTGTTTGTTTGATTGATTGATTGATTGATTGATTGATTGATTGATTTCTATGCCATTCCTCTCCGAAGACTCGGGGCGGCTCACAACATATAAAACATACTATACATGATATCTTAATCCAATTAACTAATTAAAAATCTACATACACACACACCCAAAAAACCCCATAAAAAACAATCATTCCATTCACTCCACAGTCTCTCAACACATTCATTGGGCAGGGGGCAAAGATCTAATGGTAAGGAGGGTGGGGGCTGTATGAATCTCTGGGGGGGAGGTGATTCCAGAGGGCTGGGGCCTCCACAGAGAAGGCTCTCCCCCTGGGCCCTGCCAAACGACATTGTCTGGTTGACGGAACCTGGAGGAGGCCAACTCTGTGGGACCTGACCGATCACTGGGATTCATGCAGCAGAAGGCGGTCTTGGAGGTATTCTGGTCTTATGCCATGTAGGGCATGTTCATAAGACATTAATGATGTGTATGCATGTATGTATGTATGTGGTGCATTACTTTCTGGGCGACCCTCGTATCTATACACTGATATGAGGGTCGCCCAGAAAGTAATGCACCACATTTTTTTTCTCAGTCTATAGTAATGGTACGAATGTGAAACTTTAGATATACATTATTTGAATTGTCAGGAGTGCGTGTGTAAATTTTGTTTCTTCAGACAGATAGTGTAGCTGCAGGAGAGTTTCGAAATGGCATCCGTAAGTGATGTACATTACAAGCAGCGTGTCATCATTGAATTTCTCACTGCGGAGAAAGAAACTGTTGGGAACATTCACAAACATTTGTTTACAGTTTATGGAGAATCTGCAGTTGACAGAAATACGGTTAGTCGCTGGGCACAGAGGGTGAGGATGAAAAGGTGATTTGCACAGAAATGGCTTCATGACCAGGAGTGGTACTGACAGGGCATACACGCCCTTGTGTCTTGCTGGGAGAAGGCCATAAAACGGGACAGAGATTAGGTGGAAAAATAGGAAATGTAGAAGAAACATAATTCTTTCTTGTGTGTAAGTTTCATTGTGTTCAATAATTGTTGAAGGAAAAAAACGTAGTGCATTACTTTCTGGGCGACCCTCGTATTATTCAATATACCTAGAAAAGTTTCATAATGTGTGTTTCTAATAGAAAGGGAAATGCTATTACCTTTACAATTAGTCCTTTTGAATCAACCATCCAGATCTTTTTTATGGCTTCTTTTTTGGGGGTCCCTTCCTTTTCCATGCCCATAATGAGAAGATTGGCTATGCCCATGGCTGCCTGAGGAACAAAGGAAGAATTAGTATACATATAATAAAGTATAACATCTCTCTCTCTCTCCCTCTCTCACACACACAAACACACAATAGAAGTCAATTCTGTTCTTCCCATCTACATACATATTTATACATATACAAATATATTTAATTTTATATGAAAATAAATATCACTTCCCCTTTTTAATGCTTGTGCACCACTCTGAGTTGTTATATGTTCATTTCTGTGCAAACCATATACCCAATAGACACAGCAATATTCGCAGACATTTTGATTTTTAAAAATGTTCATTACCAAAACAAGCATTATTATTATTGTTGTTGTTGTTGTTGTTGTTGTTGTTGTTATTGTTATTGTTATTATTAATTGGATTTGTATGCCGCCCCCCCTCCGGAGACTAGGGGCGGCTAACAGCAATAACAAGACAGCATACAATAATAATGCAATACTAAAAACAATTAAAAACCCATTATTATAAAAACCAAACATACATATAGACATACCATGCATAAAATTGTAAAGGCCTAGGGGGAAAGAGTATCTCAATTCCCCCATGCCTGGTGGCAGAGGTGGGTTTTAAGTAGCTTACGAAAGGCAAGAAGGGTGGGGGCAATTCTAATCTCTGGGGGGAGTTGGTTCCAGAGGGCTGGGGCCGCCACAGAGAAGGCTCTTCCCCTGGGTCCCGTCAAGTGGCATTGTTTAATTGACGGGACCCGGAGAAGACCCACTCTGTGGGACCTAACTGGTCGCTGGGATTCGTGCAGCAGAAGACGGTCCCTGTGATAATCTGGTCCGGTGCCATGAAGGGCCATGAAGGGCTTTATAGGTCATAACCAACACTTTGAATTGTGACCGGAAATTGATCGGCAACCAATGCAGACTGCGGAGTGTTGGTGTAACATGGGCATATTTGGGAAAGCCCATGATTGCTCTCGCAGCTGCATTCTGCACGATCTGAAGTTTCCGAACACTTTTCAAAGGTAGCCCCATGTAGAGAGCGTTACAGTAGTCGAGCCTCGAGGTGATGAGGGCATGAGTGACTGTGAGCAGTGACATGACTAACCCATCTATCTGGCAGCACTTACATACAATCTCCATAATGCCCTCCAAATTAGTCTTTCCCCCTTCCATTTCGCATCAAAGAGATCAACAAAAACTTAACTGCTTAACAAAGGCAATACTGAACCAGCACGCCATCTTATTGTTAAGGTTAGGACATCTGTATCCATTATTTCTTTGGCTTTCAAATCCACCCCAATTCAGTTTGGCCAACACAGGCTGTGGTTTTTTTTTAATGAAATGGTTTAGTAATACATTAGATTTGGTTATCATGTCCTTTGAAATGTGCTTTGACTGGGAACTTGAGTTGGTCACTTTGATTCCTTGCAGTTCACAGCAGAATGAATATGCTTATTTGCTCACCTTAGGGGGGAAACGACTTTAAAATAATCAGACTTTGAGTTATACTTCAGAATTGAAAGGGATTATTTAAATAACGAGGCTAAACAATGCATTATTTCTGAGCTAACATCTGTACCTATTTTATACGGTCTTGGAACATCTATAAATGCTGACATTACATGTTCTTTTTTTAATTGTGTAACCTCAATAAAAATCTTCTGGCGTAAAGTGTTAGTTGTTTGATTCATTTTGACTCTTGAGTTTCAGAATGTACATAAAACATCTCATGACCCAAGTTTCACAAATTATGAAGCAAAAGCTCCCTGTTTAACCATTAATCAGACATAACTTCTACATCTGCATATAAACAATGAGGTTCAAAGAAAGCAAGTCCCCATTATTAATTGCTTTTTGCATCTACATCCTGCATTTTTACAAGCTTAAAGCACTATACTAGATGTCACTTTTCATTTGCTACTCAATAATGGCCCAGAGCCAGAACCTGAGTTAAATACCATCTGATAATCTCCATGTTTGAATTGAACCCGGCTCTCCTAGGTCCTGGTTTGAAAATCTAACCACTATGTTACATGGTCTGCTGTTCCCATCCCTTATACAGAGTTTACTCACAACCAAATTATTAAAAGGGGGAAGGGAAATGAGAAAGAGTCTTTCTGCTGATGCAAATATATAGATAGTAAAACATATATCAGGGGGTCTCCAACCTTGGCAACTTTAAGACTGATGGACTTCAACTCCCAGAATTCCTCAGCCAGTTTTGCTTTGCTGTCTTTGCTGGCTGAGGAATTCTGGGAGTTGAAGTCCACCAGTCTTAAAGTTGCCTTTTCTTTTCTTTCTTTCCTTTTCTTTTCTCTTTCCCTTTACACGTAAATAATGATGAATATGGGATTTATAGAATATTAGATATTGAAGATATATTTGGGAGTTTTGTCTCTTTTTCTTTCTTTGTTTTTCTTTTTAGAATTTAGTATTACCTACAATGCTGGAGAGATGGAGTTATGGGAGGTGGAGGGAGAAGCTAGAAAGTAAAGAAACTCCTTAAAGCACACTAGTGATATGGAAATTTGGCATACATATCCGGTTTGATATTTGTATTGTGTTTTGTTATTTACGTATGTTTTATCTTAAGGTGGAGAAAAATAAAAAAGAAATTATACCCTAGAACCTTACAATGTAAGCCTCACCCATTTTTCATGCCCAGTGACTTCAGACAGGGTGGGGTTTGCATTGCAATGCTCAGGCTAGCATCTTGTCAATTTGAACCACGCAGCCACTCAGTTCTAATCTAGGGTCATTTAAGCCATGGGGATCCACTAACTGCTGCCCCTAAGTAGCAGAAGATCAATAAAAAGGCAAGCAGCCAATGAAATGAATAAACACTTCGCCAAACTAGAAATACGGCACAGAAACACCACTTTCGTCAAAAAAAGTAGCATAGCAATGAAAAAAGAATAGAGAAACAAACCTCTCCAGCTCCCTGAAATAGTATTGTATGATCAGACAGTTTATTTTGAGTTAGCTGGAGTGCAGCAAGGAGACCGGCAACAGCTACAGATGCTGTTCCTGAAACAAAATAAAATAAGAAATAATTTTATTAAATTGAAATAAGAGCTCGTGTCCATTGATAACCAATCGCACATCTTTTAGATTAACTTTAAAAGCAGAATTAAAAGAATCTTTAGTTCCCTCTCAGGAGAGCTAAAATGGGACAGTGAAATAGCAAAGCTCAACCAGTGTGTCTCTTCAGACCAGCACAAGCTATCCACAAAGGGCTTGTACACTTTACCCCTATCATTATGTGGATCTACAAGCACATGATGTAATGGGTTGCCTGGATGTGACACAGTGTCTTTATAAATAGTAAGTTATTAAATCATATTATCCTTTGCTAAACAGGGGTTACATATATTTCATTACCTTGAATGTCATCATTGAAAGTGCAGTATAAGTTGCGATATTTTTTCAGAAGACGGAATGCGTTTTGGTTGGCAAAATCCTCAAATTGAATGAGGCAGTTTCTGCCATACCTAAGGGTAGAAAACATTATATACTTAAAATGAGAACAGTAAAATTAAAAATATTATAAGATTGCTCCTCCGATATTTTTTCAATTCCATGTCATCCTGCTTACTGTGAGCAAAAGATTTGGCATTAAACAGATTTAGATGCTGAATTGTTATTTTAAATTTATCCATTTTGATGCAAAACTAAAACAGTGAATTATACGGACTTTTGCTAACTAGAAACTATCCATACATGGATAATTTTATGGGCATTTACTTCTGAGTGTAAAAATAGCAGCGAGTGGCAAGCTCCTTGTGCTGAAAGGAATTACTTTGCAATTTCTTCAAAAGAGGAGTAAGAACAATTCAGGATTTGAACTTCCATAGCACAAGAAAATTATTACAGAGTAATGGTCTGAGGCAGATTTTGTTTTATATGTTTCATACATGTTATTTGCTTTAAAGTCATCATGAAAACTTTTCTATAAAGCTTGTAAAGGCCATTGTCAGTATTCTAAGCAAGCAACAATGTCTGCAAAAGGAAGTCAAGAAATATCAAAATGGTGCCACTATTCATATGATTAATATAATAACATAATATATAAGATAATATATTGTGAAATAATTGTGATGTTTTTAAAATAAAGGTCTAGATAGATAGCAATATAGATTCAGCAAGGAATCTGATTCCATTTTGGAATGTATCCTTATGTAAATTCATGTAGAAATCAATCTATGATTCTAAGTGAAGCTTCAAAAGCAAACAAACAAAGCACAGTTTGAAAGATTTATTTTATTTGTTTGTTTGTTTGTTTGTTTGTTTGTCAAACATGTACAAGATAGCAGGTATAGGTCTAAACTTAAACATAAACGACATAAGTACAAATAAATGAGGACAATAGGACAGTAAGACAGGGAAGGTAGTCACAATGGTGCGCTTACTCAAGCCCCTTACAGATCTCTTAGGAATGGGATGAGGTTGACTGCAGACAGTCTAAGTTTAAAGTTTTGGGGTTTGGGGAAGAAAACACAGTCAGGTAGTGCATTCCAGGAATTGATCATTCTGTTACTGAAGTCGTATTTTCTGCAATCGTGTTTGGAGAAGTTTACATTATGTTTGTATCTCTTGTATGCTTGTGTATTGTTGCAGTTGAAGCTGAAGTAGTCATTGATTGGTAGGACATTGTGGCAGATGACTTTACATTTAGATCAGATCAAAGGCGATGTAGTTCTAAATTGTCCAAGCCCAAAATTTCAGGTCTGGTGGAATAAGGTATTCTGTTGCGAGCAGAGGAGTGGAGGACACTTCTTGTGAAATATTTCTGGACTCTCTCAATTGTATTAATATCCGATATGCAGTGCAGGTTTCTGACAGCTGAGCTGTATTTGAGAATTGGTCTAGCAAATATTTTGTATATTCTGGTTAGCAGCATAATATTGCCAGTGAAGAAGCTATGCAAGTTTAGATTAACAACTCTTAGCACCTTTTTAGCAATGTTATTACAGTGGGATCTGGTACTAAGGTCATTGGAGAGGGGTAGCAGAAATCCAATATAAATAAATTAGATATGAGTACTCCAAGATCCTTGACAGAGTGAGGATTGTCTACAAAGCCGTGTCCTCCAAACTTGTATTTTGTGTTCTGATTCTTTTTGCCAATGTGTAAGACAGAGCATTAGTTAGTTGAGATTTGAAGTTGCCAGTTGTTTGACCATTCTGATCAAGGTCTTTTTGAAGGGTAGCAGCATTGTCGGTGGTGTTAAATTGTTTAACACTGTCGGCAAAGACAACGCAATTGCTTATAATATAATCACAAAGGTTGTTTATGTAAAATATGAAGAGTGTTGGTCTTAGAACACTGCCTTGAGGAACACTACTGTTGAGAGGTGCAGGATTTGATAGGGCACTCCCTATTTTAACTACTTGTTGTCTGTTTGACAGGAACACAGTTAGCCAATCATGTCCACAGATGCCATAAGATTTTGGTTTCAGAAATAGTTTGTCATGTACCACTAAATCAAAGGCTTTACAAAAGCCTATGTAAATTGCATCCATTGTTTTACCCTGATCAAGTTGTGTAGTCCTTATGTTTCTGCAGTGTAGGAGTTGCAGATTACAGGGTAATTTTTTTCTGAAATCAAATTGCTTGTTAGCTACTTGAAGTGCTTTACCTAACACACAGGCATAGTTCCCTCTAAGCTGAGCAGTGAGCAATCGCTCACTTAAAAATCATCATCAACTCAGAGTTTTCCAAACCTGCCCAGAAGCCGAGAGGGAAAGAGTGAGAGGGAAGGAGAGAGAGAGGAAGAGAGAGAAATAGATAGAAAAAAGAGAGGAAGGAAAAGAGAAAAAAAAGAATGAGAGTAAGGAAGAGAGAAAGAAAATCAAAATCTAGTTTGAAACTAGCTCAACTATTTAAGTGGCATTTTGATATTGATAGAGTTGCCCTATTATGAGCTCACTGTTATAGACACACAGTACAGTATTTTATTTTGAAATTCTCTGAGGCAAAACAGGGTGGGTTTTTTGTTTGTTTGTTTGTTTGTTTGTTTATTATTTCTGTGCCGCCCAGTCCCAAAGGGACTGCCGCTCAGACACTATACTTTTCCGCCCACCCCCCCAAAAAATTAGAGGGAACACTGCACACAGGAGTAACTTTAGGCCACTTCATTTCAACAATTTGGTGAAGATACTGTGATTATCACATTTCACTAAACCTTGTAGCTTATTGAATTGAAAAGGTTATACCTCTCTATGTTTTTACTGTCTTTTGCTAAACAATTATTCTGTCTGATGCTCAAAGCTTTCATTTCCAGAAGACTTCCAGGCATTTGATCCTGTTGAGTTGAGTTCAAGTTCCTGTTTTGTCATCATCATCATCATCCTATCTTTTCCTTTTACTTTGTCTGAAATTTACTCAAATTGAGCATTTGAAACCTGGTGACGGTCTAGAAATTTTTGTTACAGACTAGTCACATGAGTCAGAAAACATCTGGATTCCCTGATCTTCACTGCTTCTTACTCATAATTACTTCTGCCCACTTTCCCATCTGGTCTTGTGGTTGCCTCTTTCCTTCAGCTACAGTGAGAATCCCACGTATCCAATTTATGCTTTCATTTTAAAAAAAGGCAACCAAGTTTGAATGGGATGTTGTTATAGTAGCCATTCCTACTTTACAGATTCCTAACATCTCAATAATACAGATCCATTTAATATCTCCCTTTTGATGTCCCACTTTTTTTTAGGGCAGGGGTGTCATTCATCTACTTCTTTTATTCTTTAGATTCTGGACTTTCACTGTATTGATCATCCATTGACCATCAATAAAGGATAGCTTTATTGAGAAAAAAGTCTTCGGAGAGGGGCGGCATACAAATCGAATAAATAATAAATAATAATAATAAAATACCAACAGACCTCTGATCTATCAAGCCCAAATTGGCAGCAACGTCCTGAAATTTCATGCAGTGATTCAGGCAAGATTTCATATGTGCAACACTACGTATGATCCTTTAAGAGGAAATATATTTGGAACAGAAAACCTTTATTCTAAACAAGACTTTTTCAGGGCACCTGCACAGCAGGAAGCAGTAGGTGGAAGAAAGCTCCATTGGGAAATGTTAGCAAAACTGTCCACACCTCTTTGCATCAGGACAAAATTACATCCCACACTGTTATGATGGTAGGCAGTTCAAAACTTAAGATTAGAGATTTTAAATGCAATACACTATGTGGTTTGAATAATAATGCATCTGTTGCATAGGATTAAAAGGCTTTGAAAGGGAGCATTTTATACTTTTTGCTCAGGAAACCTAATACCTACTGCACAACAGTAATCAGCACCTAATGGCCAAGAGTTGCAGTCCAAATGTGTGAGAAAAGCATGTGGATGTTCATTTCAACAGTCCCAGTTTGCAGGAAGCTCGATATATAGTGGTAGTCTGGATTTAGCTATGATTATGTATCGCAAATTGTATTTGTTTGTTTGTTTGTCAAACATGAAGATAAATATAAACATGAACAAAGTAAATACTGATAAATGAGGGTAATAGGACAGGGAGGGTAGGCACGCCCTTAAAGACCTCTTAGGAATGGGGTGAGAGTGATTCTAGAGTCTAGACAGTTTAATGTTAAAATTTTGGAGGTTTGAGGAAGAAACCACGAGAGTCAGATAGTACATTCCAGGCATTGATGATCACTCTGTTACTGAAGTCATATTTTCTGCAGTCAAGTTTGGAGCAGTATACATTAAGTTTGTATCTATTGTATGCTCATATATTGTTGCAGTTGAAACTGAAGTAGTCATTGACGTGTAGGACATTGAGGCAGATAGTTTTATGAAGTTCTAAGTTGTTTAAGCCCAAGATTTCAAGTCTGGTGGAATAAGGGGTTCTGTTGTGAGTGGACTCTTCTCATGAAATATTTTTGGACTCTCTCAACTGTATTAATGTCTGATATGCAGTGCGGGTTCCAGAGAGGTGAGCTTTATTCAAGAGTTGGTCTAGCAAATGTTTTGTATGTCTAGTTAGCAGTGATAATTTTAATTTAATGATGTTAGTTTAATTTAAAATGTAATGATGTTTATTTTGCCACCTACACTATGAGGCTCAATTGCTGGCCCAATTTTGGACCATTATTTCATTAATCTGCAATAATCGTTTCAACCCTTTTTATGCGATATTAATTATTGTTCCCTTCCTTTAATTCCTTATTGACTACGATGCCAAAAGCAGAGAGAGCAATTTTAGCTTAAGGAAAAGATTGCAATAAGCAACATATGTTCTTTAGACATAACATGATTTTCAGAAAACACATTTTTACTAAGGGAACGTTGTTGTTTTTCCAGGCCAGAAACTTCTACAATTAGTTTATCATCTTTTGAACAAAGGAAGCATTTAATAATAGCATATTGTCTATAAGTACATTAACAAAAACAGTAGCATTTATTTATGAGAATGCATATGTTGTCTGAACCTGCCCTTGAATGCTAGAGAAGCGTTCCCTCATACATTTGATTTGCAGCATCAGTGGAAATTAAATATGAGAACACACCTTGTTGGCCAGAATTCTCAAAAAGACACTTCTGTGTTTTACAGTATTCCCATAATCTTTTTGAAAACATGCTTTTTTAAACATCCGAACAATAATTTCAAAGAGGAATTATTAAAATTTCTTACAGAATAACCAATTTCCAGAAGCACATACAGATGACTGATTCCGTTGGATTCATTAACTTTTTTTATATACAAGAATATAGACCAAGCAGTTACAGGTAGCAGAGAACAGGTAAGTTTCATTTCAGTAGCAGACAAGTCCGGAGAGGAGAGTGCAGAATGTGCCACGCCCAGCCTTAAGCTTAAACTTTCAGTTTTGATTTTCTGCACAGACTCAGAAATGGCTAGCTCCCATTGGCTAATTTAGTTGCTATGCCTACTCATTGGCTAATCTTGTTAACATGGCTCTCCCAGTCAGGAATATTCTAACATAAATAAACTCTAATTGCCTTTAATTTTTTTTAAAAAAAGTTAAATTAATATTTAACAGGCAAAAATTATGCATATGCATTTTTCCCCTTCAGATCTGCACGGTCAGCAAAGGCACGGCAAAAATCCTGGCATAAGATTGTCAGAATCAATTCTAAGTATTTCAGATGGTAAAAATATGACCATTTGAAATAACTTGGTAAAGAAATAAAGTTCTTAAAATGTTATACTGTGTTTCTAAATCAGGCATATTAGTTATTAGCTCAAATACATCCCTCTTACTTGGTTTCTTAATGATTTTTCTGATGACAGAACGATGATCGTTTAGAGATTTGGAAAATATTCCTTTGTATTCCCCAGTCCACTATGAACACAACGCTTATGCGTGTTTTCCTCCCCAGAGATGACAATAGAGGAAGCTGAGTTGTGCTGGTTCAAATTGCTATTATTCAGTTTTATTTTATTTCTGGACAAACCCTTGCACTTTGATTGGCTGCTACATTGAAGTAAGAATGCCTCTTCATCTCTGTCAATGATAGCCATTCTGCTGCAATCTAATTTTTGCTTCAAATACTGCAATGATGATTCATTAGCACAGCTGTTATAACATTTTCATTTCATTTCATTTCATTTCATTTATTTGGATTTGTATGCCGCCCCTCTCTGAAGACTCGGGGCGGCTCACAACAAGTGAAAAAACAATCCAATACATAATCCAATTAATTAAAATATTAAGTTTAAAAAACCCCTGTACTAACATACACACACACAAGCATACCATGTATAAATTCAGCGGGCCCAGGGGGAAATGTTTAGGTTCCCCATGCCTGACGGCAAAGGTGGGTTTTGAGAAGTTTACGGAAGGCAGGAAGAGTAGGGGCAGTTCTGATCTGCCTGACACATAGAACCTATTCAAAACCTGGCAGAAATAATCATAATTCCCAGTTTCTGCTGGACTTTTGTGTTTTTCTCCCTCCTGTAATAAAGTCACCAGGGCTCCACTTCATCACCCTTCCAATCGTCTGAGATAGAATGGTTATAAAAGCCAAAATGGACTCAGTTTTTAGAATCAAACGTGAAGTGCTGCACTGCCCTAATAAATATACCATATTGTTCACTATCACAGTTCAGCCAGATTTGTGGATCCGATAAAATTCTGCTGAAAATTGAAAATCCGCAGTAATTAACATTTTTAACTGAATGGCACCAGGCCTTCTATAGCCTATAACAGTGGTTCTCAACCTTTCTAATACTGCAACCCCTGAATACAGTTCTTCATGTTGTGGTGACCCCCGACCATAAGTCTAGCGCCAATTCTCCCAAAAGAGATTTAAGCTGGTTGGCAGGAAGGTCAGAGGGACACCCCCACTGTAAATGCCTGATTGTTCGGATTATAAAAATAAGTTCCAAGGAGTCAGATTAGAAGCTTTAGTTCTTCACACCATGGGAAATTTGTCTTTTCCCATGGTCTTAGGCGACCCCTGTGAAACTATCGTGCGACCCTCGAAAGGGTCCCGGCCATCTTTGGACATCTTTGCAAATCAGAAGAATAGGCAAGAACTGTCTATTATTATTTAATACTGTCTATTAAAATATTAAAATAGAATACTGTAATATGTTATCTCTATTTCAAAACAAACAGAATTGAAATAGATAACGGTACATGCATGATGCCTTAAAAGGTTTATCTTTATAAAAGTGTATAGATTTCAACCTTATTTTAATTTTTGCAATAAGTAACTTTTCCATAAATACATTCACATGCTACAGTCTGGAAAGATGGGTCGTAATAGTATCTGCCTATTCAGAAAAGTTTGACCCTAGGAACTGAATTCACAAAAACGTTGAAAATACATTCTGACTGCTGAATGTAAAACTCATTTGATGTTCAAACAGAACAATTTCCCAGATATTCAACTCTATGTCTCATACTTTATGATTTTTCAATGCAAAACTAAGACTTCTGCCAATTTCATATTGCTGAAGTTCTTGGGACCTAAAAAGCACTTAAGCATACCTTTAATTTCAGGCTTCATACAAATTAGGCTACGATCATTAAGTATGATATGATGCTGTTCACTAGCAGATAAAGAACCTGTAAACCTGAACTCTAGTAAAGTCAAACTTCAATTTTGCAAGTCAGGATATACCTTGCACATTTTAATGTCTTTTTTCCTCTTTTCTTTGACTATGTATTTCTACAAGTATTATCTTTGTTTTTTGTTTTGCTGTTTTCCCTTTTTGTTATTAATTAAAATACAATAGATTTTTTTAAAGAAAATAATTTGAACTTATGGTAAAGTGTTCCTGAGATTTCTTCACTGGACAGTTAAACACCAGCTCATGCAAAGTTTATACTACAGGGTGCGTTCCAAAAGTAATGCAATTATTTTTTTTTAAGTTATTTATTGAGCAGATTTGCACAAACAAATCTAATGTACAGTAATACCTCATCTTACGAACTTAATTGGTTCCAGGAGGAGGTTCGTAAGGTGAAAAGTTCGTAAGATGAAACAATGTTTCCCATAGGAATCAATGGAAAAGCCAATAATGCGTGCAAGCCGATTAGGAAAATCCAAAACATTAAGGCTTTAAAAAAAAAAGCTGCCGGCAGACGAAGCTGAGGCGAACGGAGTGGGGGGAGGGAAACCCATGGAGATCCAGAGGGGAGAAGGGGGAGGAAAGAGTGCAGAAAAACGGAGGAAACCCATGGAGATCCAGAGGGGAGAAGGGGGAGGAAAGAGTGCAGAAAAACGGAGGAAACCCATGGAGATCCAGAGGGGAGAAGGGGGAGGAAAGAGTGCAGAAAAACGGAGGAAACCCATGGAGATCCAGAGGGGAGAAGGGGGAGGAAAGAGTGCAGAAAAACGGAGGAAACCCATGGAGATCCAGAGGGGAGAAGGGGGAGGAAAGAGTGCAGAAAAACGGAGGAAACCCATGGAGATCCAGAGGGGAGAAGGGGGAGGAAAGAGTGCAGAAAAACGGAGGAAACCCATGGAGATCCAGAGGGGAGAAGGGGGAGGAAAGAGTGCAGAAAAACGGAGGAAACCCATGGAGATCCAGAGGGGAGAATGGGGCAGGACAGAGTGGAGAAAAACGGAGGAAACCCATGGAGATCCAGAGGGGAGAATGGGGCAGGACAGGGTGGGAAAAAACGGGAGGAACTCAAGTCTGGAGGTGGGGCATCCCAGCAGCCGGCGGCAGGTTCGTAAGGTGAAAAAAGTTCGTAAGAAGAGGCAAAAAAATTCCGAACCCTGGGTTCGTATCTTGAAAAGTTCGTATGACGAGGGGTTCGTATCATGAGGTACCACTGTATTTGATTGTTAGCCGCCCAGAGTCCTCTTGGAGAAGGGCGGCATATAAGTCCAAATAAGCAAATGAATGAATGAATGAATGAACGAACAAACAAACAAACAAACAACTAAATCCTACAGTTAGTCCTCAATTTACAAATGCAACTGAGCCCAAAACTTCCATTGCTAAGCAAGACAATTTTTAAGTGAGTTTTGCTTCATTTTTTGAACTTTCTTGTCACAAATCACTCAATTGTTAAGCTAATGATATGGTTAAGTGAATCCGGTTTCCCCCTTGACTTTCCTTGGCAGAAGGTCACAAGCGGAAATCACATGATCTGGGGACACTGCAACCATCGTAGATAGATACATGTCAGTTGCCAAGCATCCAAATTTTGATCAGATGACCATGGGGATGTTGCAACGGTCATAAGGGTGAAAAATGGTCATAAGGCACTTTTTTCAGTGCCATTGTTAACTTTGAATGGTCACTAAATAAATGGCTGTAAGTTGAGGATTAACCTGTACAACATTTTCGAGATGCTACTTTGTATTATCCTCTACAATATCTATAGTAGAAAAATCACTTCTCCATAGAGCCAGCCATCAAGAAAGATGCCAAAGCCCTTCTTTGCGTAGGAAGTGGCCCAAGCTGACTCAGAGCAACAGTAGAGTTGTGTATGTGTGTTTTTCAACATCTTAAAATATTTAAATTATAAACAGATGGTTAGTGGGAAGCAACCTACCGTACCCTTCTTTTTCTTACATGAAGTGCATTAATCACTAACTATAAAGATAACGTTTTGCTGAGTTATTTATATGAGCCCAGTAACATTATTTCAATTCAGCAAGATTCTGGGCCACGTCATATGTAAAAACGAATGACTTTTCAGATCACTGGCACTATGCCTTTCTTGTTTTTCACATTTTTTCACTGCCTCATGTCTGAAAATTAAGTAGCAAGTTAGAATCAGCATCTAGTCAATATATTTTCTCAGTCCCTGATAAATCACTGGATTAAACTGACATATTACCCAGTTGTACATCTCCACCCCATGTCCAGTCAACGAAGCAGTGGAAGTGATGTGCCGGTGCCAGGAGGCTGTTGGGGCCTGGATGGGTGTCAACAAACTCAAACTCAACCCAGACAAGACGGAGTGGCTGTGGGTTTTGCCTCCCAAGGACAATTCTATCTGTCCGTCCATTACCCTGGGGGGGGGGAATTATTGACCCCCTCAGAGAGGGTCCGCAACTTGGGCGTCTTCCTCGATCCACAGCTCACATTAGAGAAACACCTTTCAGCTGTGGCGAGGGGGACGTTTGCCCAGGTTCGCCTGGTGCGCAAGTTGCGGCCCTATTTGGACCGGGAGTCATTACTCACAGTCACTCATGCCCTCATAACCTCGAGGCTCGACTACTGTAACGCTCTCTACATGGGGCTACCTTTGAAAAGTGTTCGGAAACTTCAGATTGTGCAGAATGCAGCTGCGAGAGCAATTATGGGCTTCTCTAAGTATGCCCATATTACTCCAACACTCCGCAGTCTGCATTGGTTGCCAATCAGTTTCCGGTCACAATTCAAAGTGTTGGTTATGACCTATAAAGCCCTTCATGGCACCGGACCAGAATATCTTCGGGACCGCCTCCTGCCGCACGAATCCCAGCGACTGGTTAGGTCCCACAGAGTCGGCCTTCTTCGGGTCCCGTCGACTAAACAATGTCGTCTGGCGGGACCCAGGGGAAGAGCCTTCTCTGTGGGGGCCCCAACCCTCTGGAACCAGCTCCCCCCTGAGATTAGGATTGCCCCCACCCTCCCTGCCTTTCGTAAACTCCTTAAGACCCACCTCTGCCGTCAGGCATGGGGGAACTAAAACATCTCCCCCTTGCCCATGTTGTTTTGTTGATTGATTGACTATGTGCCTGTTTTTTATATATATTGGGATTGTTTTATGAAATTACTAATTTTAAATTGTTATTAGATTGGTGGGCATTGGATTTGTTATTATGTACTGTTTTTTTATTATTGTTGTGAGCCGCCCCGAGTTTGCGGAGAGGGGCGGCGTATAAATCCAATAAATCTAATCTAAATCTAATCTATATTAATTAATGGCATTATTCTGTTGTGGATAATAAATATTACTTTTATCCCCCTCTAAAGGAACCTACAAAAGATACACTGTTTAAGATTTCATGCCTAATTATGAGTCACTATTGTTATTATGTAAGATTTATACCTAACTACAAAAAAGACAGGAAACAAATCTTTCAATTCTTATTTTATCCAAATCTATAGTCTACAAAAATAAGACTACCAGACTGATTAGTAAATAACTTAGTTCTTCACAAATTGATAATTCAGAATTGGTCACCTTAAAAAGATAGAAATTTTGGATGCCCCTTAAATTTATTTTTCATGTAAATCAATTATGAAGGGGTTACTAGAGTAAAGACTCATTACTTTCAACAGAAAATTCAAACTCTTGCTTTTCTACCAATTTTGTCTTCTGCCAACTATAAGTAAAAAATACAAGGTAAAACTTTATCAAAACCACTTTATCAAAACCACAAATATTCTATGGCACTGAAGTTAAATAAATATGAAACCATCTCCAGACATATTCCTTTATCTTTCAGAAAAAGAAGGAATGCCAATATGAACACGCAATATCTTAGAATAATCTGCCCTTCCCATACTGCAAACATTAAAAAACATAAAAATGTACAAGCACTTTCAGTAAGCATGTTTTGATGTTTCCCATATGGTTCATTCAAAGTGTGCCATAAAACATGAAATCAGAATTGTGGATGTAAAAGTAAAGGCTGCTTTTATAAGATTTTCATGAATATTTTTCACGAGTCTCCCAAAATATGATTGATTTGACTATAGTTTCAGACTGTCAGATAACCAGAATTCTTTCCAGTGGTGTACGAGCAAATGAAAACCACAAAATGATAAAAACAAGCATGCCATAAAATATGACAAAACTAAGAAGAATCTGAACTCCAAATACGAACTGAATAATCAAATTATCAAAGATAATCCCCACTCGGTTAAAGACCTTGGTATACTAATAACAAAAGATTTAAGTGCCAAAGCCCACTGCAACAATATAGCCAAGAAGGCTTCAAGAGTTGTAAACCTAATCCTACTACGTAGCTTCTGCTCTGGCAATCTTACACTACTTACCAGAGCTTACAAAACGTTTGCCAGACCCATCCTCGAATACAGCTTATCCGTTTGGAACCCATATCGCATCTCAGACATCAACACCCTTGAAAACATCCAAAGATACTTCACCAGAAGAGCCCTTCACTCCTCCACTCGAAACAGAATACCCTACAAGACTAGACTTTCAATCCTGGGCCTAGAAAGCCTAGAACTAAGACGCCTTAAACAAGGTCTAAGTATTGCCCATAAGATCATATGCTGCAACGTTCTGCCTGTCAGCGACTACTTCAGCTTCAACCACAACAACACAAGAGCACACAACAGATTTAAACTTAATATTAACCGCTCCAAACTTGACTGTAAAAAATATGACTTCAGTAACCGAGTTGTCGAAGCGTGGAACTCATTACCGGACTCCATAGTGTCATCCCCAAACCCCCAGCACTTTACCCTTAGATTATCTACGGTTGACCTATCCAGATTATCTAATACCTAGGGTAAGAAAGCAACACATCAGTTCTTTTTTTTTTTCTTTTTTTTTAAATATAATTTTTTATTGATTTTTAAAAAATTTAACAAAAAACAAAACAGAAAACATAAGTGTACCATCACCATACAGAAAAAAAAACCCTTCACCAGGGAGGAATCAATTTTATATCCTTCATATGCTTTGTCTCTGGGTTACATTGTTCATTCTTTATAGAGTGATTGAATTTTATTTCTTACATTTGCATCGCTTACTGATGTTGTTAATATATAATTTTTAACCTTCTCCCACCGCCTCATTGTTGCTGCTAATTTCCCTTCATTATAATTATGTAGTCTAATTTCCATAATTTCATAGTGAATATGATCCACCATATATTTGCACCAATTTTTTATCGTCCATTTATTGTCATTTTTCCACCCAAGCACTATAGTTGCTTGGGCACTTTCTATCGCTGCAATTTTGATTTCTTCATATTCTTTTACCTCACTATTTTTTATCAATAATGCTGCTTCCTTAGTTATTTTCCAATTACCATTCGTAATTTTGTTCACTTCCACTTGTATTTGTTTCCAAAATTTTTGAACTTTATTACATTCCCAAAACATATGCATAAATACTCCTTTTTCCTTGCACCCATGCCAACAATTTCCTTTCTTCGTTATTTGAAAACGTGCTAATTGTACTGGTGTATAATACCATTTATGTAATATTTTTCTTCTCATCTCTCTTATTCTTGTATTTTTAATTTTTTTAATATTTTCAATTATACCCTCCATATCCCATTCATCAATTTCTAATTCATCCTGCCAATATCTCGTCAATCCTTTTACTACTTGTTCTTCCACTTGTAATAATTCTCTATATATATTACCTGTTTGTGCTTTTATATTCTTGCACTTATCCCTTAGTATCTTTTCTAAGTTTGTTTCTTGTCTCATAAATATTTCTTTGTTTTCCCTTCTACTTAAATATGTACTTATCGCATTAATTTGTAACCAGTTTTGTTGTCCCAGGCACCTCTCTATTTCATTTTTATTGATTCTTCCGTCCCTTTCATATAACTGTTCTATTCTCTGTAACCCTTTCCTCCTTAATTCCCATATTATCTTTGTGAGGTTACTTTCTTTCTTTATATTTATCACATGCAGCGTTGCTAATTTAGAGTTTGTCATTTTCAATTTATCTTGCCATTTCATCCAACTCTCTATTATCGCTTTAGTAGGATCTAATAGTCTGTTTATTTCTACCTTATTCCATTTCCTAAATATTAATTCCTGATTCTTAATATCATTAATTTCTTTCTCTAATTCTACCCATGGTTTTTCCTCTAATAATTGTAATTCCATTAGCCTATCAATATGATATGCGTCCCTATAATACTCCAAGTTTGGATTTCCCCAACCACCCTCATCCTCCGTTGCTATCAGCCATTTTTTTTTGATTCTTGGTCTTTTGTTACCTTCTATCCACACGTTCAATTTAGTGTCCCATTCTCTTATCTTTCTTATTGGGAAGGTTCCATGCATTACTTGTAAAATATATAGCATTTTTGGGATAATCATCATCTTTAAAGCTCTTACTTTAGCCAATCTTCTCAAATTTTTATTTTCCCAGTTCTTAATTTGTTTCTGAATTTTTTTCCATATTAAATTATAATTAAATTCCACCATTTGTCCCGGGTTCTTTAATAACCATACTCCTAAATATTTCATTTTCTTGCTACCCAGTTTTAAACCCGATACCTTCCGTATTTCAATTTGTTCTTTAGGCCCTGTATTTAAACAAATGATTTCTGATTTTTCCATATTCACTCTTAACCCTGATTGGTTTTTAAACTCCTGAAGTATTATAATTATTCTTTTAATCATATCTATTGGTGTTTCTGTGACTATTATAGCATCATCTGCAAATAAATTTAATTTTAATTCCGTACTTCCTATTTGATATCCCTTCCATTGTGTATCTTTTCTAATTTTGTTTGCCAATGTTTCAATTGCCATTGCAAAAAGCATCGGGGATAGGGGGCATCCCTGCTTAGTCCCATTATTTATTTCTATTTTCTCCGTTCTATTTCCATTCACTCTAACATAGGCTATGTTGTCCTTGTATATTTCTTTTATTATTTGACAAAATCCTTTCCCCATATTCAAACTATTGCATAATTGGAACAAATACTCATGGTTTATTTTATCAAAGGCTTTGTAAACATCTAACTTTAATAATCCCATTTTCCTTTTAATTTTGGTGGCATGGTGGAGCACATTCACTATATTTCTAATTGGTTCATATATTCTTCTTCCTTTTATAAAACCATACTGGTCTTTCCCAATTATCCTTGGCAATATATTTTCCAGCCTATTTGCTAAAATTTTCATGAAAATTTTATAATCTTGATTTAGCAGACTAATTGGGCGGTAGGAACCTGGTTCTTTTAAGTCTCGACCTGGTTTAGGAATTGTTACAATTTCAGACACCTTCCACGTTTGTGGAACATCTAGTGTTATGAGGATATTATTATACAGTTTCTCCAAATGCGGTAGTAGAATTTCTATATACGTTTTATAATATTCACCTGTAAATCCATCGGGGCCTGGTGCTTTACCGGGTTTTAGCCCTTTTACCACTGTAATTATTTCATCCCTTGTTATATTTGCATTTAACCTTTGTCTTTCTTCCTCATTCAGCCTTTCTTTAACCTCTATTTCTTGTAACATAACATGTTCTTTTTCATATAATTTTGCATAAAATTCTCTTATTACATTTTCTACTTCTCTGTTACCATATTTCATTACCCCATCCTTATCCTTCAAACCATTTATTATTAATTTTTCTTTTCTTTTTTTAAGGTATTTCGCCATTTGTAATGCTGATTTCTTCCCCCATATTTCAATTCTCTGTTTCATTGCTATTCTCATATTATTCCAATTTTCTTCCTCTATGTCCTTTAATTGTCTTTGTTTAAGTCTTAACAAGTCATTCCATTCTTTATTTCTGGTTATTCTCAAATTTTCTCTTATTGATTCTATTTCCCTTATTCTTTTTTCCCTTTCCATCCCCCAACTTTTTCTAATATAAGACTCCATACTAATTAGATTGCCCCTAATAACTGCCTTCTTCGTGTCCCAGATAACTGATTGTCTCATTCCATCATTTTGATTTATTTCATAAAATTCCTGAATATCTTTCTGAATTTTTTCCTTATTTTCTTCACTTGCTGAGACAATTGTGTTATATCTCCAAATTCTTTCTCTACCAGTAGGGTCAATCTTTATAACTGCCGTTATAGCTGCATGATCAGATATCCAATTACTTTTGATTTCTGCCTTTTTAACTTGGATATTTCCTGTTTTGTTCATGAATATATAATCAATACAGCTAAACTTATTGTGTCTTGCTGAATAATATGTCCCCCTATTTGAGTTATCAGCGTGTAAATCTATCATATTCAACTTATTCAAATTTAATTGCTTCTTTTCTTTGTTATTAGCTGTTATTTCTACATTAAAATCCCCAGCGAATATCACCATCCCCTCTGAAAATAAATCCAGTTTACGTTTTGCATTCATAATAACACATCAGTTCAAATGAAAAACAGCAGAAGAATAAAATATTTTTTTAAAAAAAATTAAACACACTAAAGTAGATCTTAAAATGTCAGATAGAATAAAAAGGTTTTTTTGTGGAAAAAATTCTATAGGATTGATATGAATAGCAATAGCACTTAAACTTATGTACAGTGCTTTACAGCTCTCTCTAAGCAGAATAACCATCCTAAGTTCACCTCTTTGAGTTCCCTCCAGATTTATATCAATTTTGTTTAAACTTAAAAGAGAAGGGCCTCTGGTCCCACCTAAATCCCACCAATAATTCTTAGAAAAAGAATATGGATTACTGTAGCTCATATGAAGGAGCAGGAGGATGAGGAAAGATGAATGACAGAAGATATCCAGAGGTGATTTGATAGTCCATGAGCTTTGCTTAATCATGTTTGTTGAAAAAAGCAAGCTTCCCAGGTGGTTAATGTGTGAAACCAGAGCATGCTCTTAAAATTTTAAGTCTAAAACCCAAAGATTTGTCTATCTCCATGTTAGGGTCTCCGCCGACCTAACAGAGATAACCTTAAAATGGTTTGAAAGCTTTAAAATTAAAGACAGTTACAGTCTAGCCATTCTTGATTTGAATAGAGGTTCCCAGACTGTTTTCAAAGACGGCCTCATAAATAACGCATGCAGAAACTCAAGCAGATTTTCAACCTATTAATAAATGTTACAAGGCCGTCTCTTTTCAGACAGGTTGCGGTTGATCTATTTGTCTGAATTTGTAATAGGCATCATGAGTCACATCTCTACAGAATGTGCAAGATCCCAAAAACCCCCGAAGCAAATACAGTGAGGAATGGTCCCCTCCAGAACAAGGTGGACACCGCGTACCCAGATATATTATTGAATATATTACTGGATATATTTACTGACCTCACTGAAGCTTATATGAAGACCTCTAGTCTAGAAAATTTTGACAAAAAATAAAGTAAACAAAACAGGTTAAGGATATCTTTTAATGGTCCCTTCCTGACCTGATTATAAATAGCAATCTTGTTTCAAGTTTAAATGGTGAAACTTATTTTGTTCTTCAATGAAAACCACCAATTTTCCTTTCCATATATCCTCTTGCAATGAACAAAGATTTTTTAACTTTAAAATTAGATTAAAATCAAAGTTGATAAAGCATGTACAATGGTTAATTTATGAGGTTGTTTTACAATTCAGTCTTGGAAATCATAGTTTTGGTAAAGCCCTAGTCTGCATCAATATAAAAATTGTATTCGTTAAACTGTTTTTGGGCATTATTAAGAAAACACAACTAATGCTGCTTAAGTAAATGTTATTTTGAAAAAGACAACATATTTTTGTTTGATGTATTTTATTGATAGTATTGAGCATAATTAAAAGCAAAATATTCAGTTCCCTAAAATTAAATATTGATTTTTTTTTAGTTTTATCAAATTCCTAAATAGTCTGTTTTAATACTATATCTTCAACAGCACAATATTGCCTACTCTGATAGTTAAAACTATAAATGATCTGCAAGGGATGAAACTCAAGGAGTACAGTGAGAAAAAAATTAGATTAATATAAAGATCAAATTAATGGCAATAATTACAGCAACCAGCCTTGAGATTGACAGTACCTTCTGCCTACATTTGACTGTCAACAGCAAAGGAACGAGTAGTCAAGAAATACCAATTAGCATTTGGTACAGTAGCAATAAAAATATTGGAAAAGCATTCAGGTGTTGTGGTATATCTAACACTTATAAAGATCAGAATCACGGAAGCAATGGAAGAATGATAGAAAAATATTGGTGCTTTTGAATTAAGATGTTGGGGGGGGGGACTCCTGAGAATAATACCATGAAAAGTCAGAAACTAACAAATCAATCATTGTATAAATCAACCCAGATATTTTTTTTTTGCTCAAGACACAATTGACCAGGCACAAGTCAATAATCACACCTTTTATGTGATTTTCTGGAGAAAATACTAATACAGACAAAAGTAAAAGAAAGGGGGAAAAGATGAGTGTACTGTTGGAGGATCTGAAGTATCAAGTTTAGGACAAATACAACTGGAGAAAAACTGTCTATCCAGTTTGCTAATAATCAATACCAAGTTGATAGTATGTACTTAATATTGAAGCCAGGCTGAATTCTTCTGGTACATGACATTTTTTATCTAAGAATCTAGAAATAAACCCAATAAATTTGACCTACCTGAGCTAGATAACCATACAGGTCATGTTATACACTGAGGTTTAATTGTTTACATTTGTCAATTAAAATGTTCTCAATATCCACATAAATTAAACAGAACCATTAGGTGAAAACTGAAAGATTACAGTTTGTAAAACAGCCATTAGTATTGCCAACATCTTACACACTTAACAAAATTAATCTGCTTGGTTCATTGATTAAAAAATACAGCACAGTCAACCTAAATATTAACTTCTTATTGCAATAGACATCTTTAAGCTAGGCCACTGAGGCATTTGTACTGAGTTAACATTAAAAATCTAGAAAGTACAACACACTATTGACTCCAGTTTAAAGCCTATTACCCCAAGAGTACACTTAAGTAAAGAGGTTAGTTTTAAGACTTTTTACAAAATATTAGTAAGTCAACTAATTGCAAAATGCAAACAGATGGATCATATTTTAAAATTGGATTTGGAAAATATAAAAAAACAGATGCACTTGGTTAATTTGGTCTGCAAATACTATCCTTTAAAAATACTTTCCATACATAATTTACAGCTTCTATGGTCTCCTGGCAAACTCTTTAAGAAGAAGAAAAAACATCCTGTGCTGAATAGTCAATTTGGCTTCAGACCAGAAGATGCAAAATCTTTTCTAGGCGGACTCTGATATTGCTCTGCAATATTAATTGGGAGCTCTGAAACGCTATGTGGAAAAGCTATCTTTCAATTGCATGTTGAAAAAAGTCAACAGTACATTCATAAGTTGCTTTGTTTATTATTATTTATAATCAATTATTATTATCTTGATACATATTTCACAGTCATCTAAGGATGATTCCCTAAACAAAGCCTTCATCTGACCTGGGAAGTCCAAATGGAAATTTCTTTCACTCCCTTTAAATAAACTCTATTTCTTTTCTCAACACTAAACATTTTCTTCTTTTATCTGTTTACAGAAGAACCTTGCTCAGCTTCAAGCAAAACTCAATCAGAACGGGAACATACAAATGAATCTCTTTTTCTTTCAGATAGGACTGCCAAAGGAAAGTTAAGTTGATGATATTCTCCTGATCTGGAAGTATTAACTAGCATTGCAAGGCTGGATATAAGATCCCAGGCCTACAAGCATACCATTAAAAAGATTAATCCCAGCGACCAGTTAGGTCTCACAGAGTTGGCCTTCTCCGGGTCCCGACAACTAAACAATGTCGTTTGGCGGGACCCAGGGGAAGAGCCTTCTCTGTGGCAGCCAACTCCCCCCAGATATCAGAGTTGCCCCCACCCTCCTTGCCTTTCGTAAGCTCCTTAAAACCCACCTCTGTCGTCAGGCATGGGGGAATTGAGACTTTCCCTTCCCCTAGGCTTATAAAATTTATGCATGGTATGTCTGTATGTATGATTGGTTTCTTAAATTGGGGTTTTTAAATTAACTTAAATATTAGATTTGTTTACATTGTCTTATTATTGTTGTTAGCCGCCCCGAGTCTGCAGAGAGGGGCGGCATACAAATCTGATAGATAGATAGATAGATAGATAGATAGATAGATAGATAGATAGATAGATAGATAGATAGATAGATAGATAGATAGATAGATAGATAGATAGATAGATAAATTAATTAAAGGCTCCAAAAAATAAGGTTTAAAAAGACCAGCATTTTCAAGCATAAATTAATTATTTCAGACCTAAAATAAGCTATGGAAAGAGATGCATTGCTTATGCACCTGGAAAAGCAATGGAAGCCTATAAATGTGTCAATGGGAGCAGAGGCTGATTGAGGGAAACTTTAATAACAGGTAGAGTATTTGATATCCCTGATATTCTGCTTAATTTCAGAACTTTTACGTATTACTATGTGTATATGGTATAATTTTGAATTAGTCCCTAGATTATTCCCAGACTGTAGACTAGAACGCATTCGAAGGGATTTAAGTTGAAACCTGAGCAGAGAAGCAACTGAAAGGAAATGAATAAAAACCTTCTGTTTTGGCTTTTTTTCTTTCAGATATATTCTGGAGTAAAAAAGAAGTCATGCTTGGTGACAATCTGAAAAACATTTCCTAACAAGATTTTAATAAGAATAAAAATTAAATACAAAACAATATGTGTCTGACTAAAGAATTAAAAACTGAATAAACTACTGTATATTTTCTTTTGGGAAAGTTGAATTGACATTGACAAAGAAGAAGGATGACTAATACGAAAACAATAAGTCAAAGGAACAACTCATTTAGGAATCTTGGATTTCATTTTTCCAGATGGAAATAGTTTGATAAGAATTTCCATATGTCCTTTATTCTTAATTACTTTTGGGGGGAGGAGTAATCGAAATCTGTCCAGGCTTGATGGTCAGATGCGGGCATATGGTGGCAATTGCAGTTTCCACAAAATTGGCACTGGGAAAAACATTAATAATGTAAATTAGTGAACACAGGGTTTAGGAAATAACTGTTGCAATCCTACAGTGAACTCTCCTAAAATGCCCACTTCTCGTAATGGAAGATTGAGATTACTGAAGTTCTGTTCGGGCACCAGACCGCCAACTCTAGAGACCAGAGAAAGAAAGACCAGCAGAGAAATTCATTCATTCATTCATTCATTCACATTTATAGGCCAGGAGGCAGGGTGTAGGATATGCTGATATTGGGATTGGCACATTGGCAGCCCTGAGATGAAATGCTTTGAAACTTCAGGCAGCTTTGAAAGTAGCAGAACGGATTTAAAAAAACACAATTTCTCCTCTCTCTTTCTAAAAATACAATCTGAATCAGAGCATGGTAGCTTGTTTGTTCGTTTGTTTCCCTTCTTAATTATTTTTTACAAATAACCCAAGTCAGCAAACATATCCAACACAACTTACTTTCCCTATTTTTCCTACAACAACCATCCTGTGAGGTGGATTGAGCAAAGAAAGAATAACTGGCCCAATCAATTGTCCAAAATGGTATAGGGTTTCCTATTTGAGCAGGGGGTTGGACTATCTATCTATCTATCTATCTATCTATCTATCTATCTATCTATCTATCTATCTATCTATCTTCAAGTTTCTATTTGTATTTCTATTTATATTATTATTGTAAGCCGCCCCGAGTCCTGCGGGATTGGGCAGCATAGAAATCGAATAAGTAAGTAAGTAAGTAAGTGAGTGAGTGAGTGAGTGAGTGAGTGAGTGAGTGAGTAAGAAAGAAAGAAAGAAAGAAAGAAAGAAAATAAGAAAGAAAGAAAGAAAGAAAGTAAGTAAGTAAGTAAGTAAGTAAGTAAGTAAGTAAGTAAGTAAGTAAGTAAGTAAGTAAGTAAGTAAGTAAGTAAGTAAGTAAGTTCTATGCCGACCAATCCCATTGGACTCAGGGACTAGAACAGTGATAGCAAACCTGTGGCACACGGAGGTATATATGTGGGCACGCAAGGCATTGCCCTATGTCAGCTCCAGCGTGCATGTGCGCACTAGTCAGCTGATTTTCGGCCTTCTTTTTGGCCATTTTCACTCTCCCCAGCCTTCAGGAAAGCCTCCTGAACCCTGGAGATGGCAAAAAATGGCTCAACAGGCCTACCGGACTGTGTGATGTATGGGGAAAGTGTGCGGGTTGTAAACATGCCTGGAGGGAGGACATTGCATTATGGGTGTGGGCACGCATGTGCGTGATATTGCATGCGCACACACCCTTTTGGCACCGGAGGTTCGCCATCACTGGACTAGAAGATGTCCCAATGTCCCTTCCAACTTTGTTACTCTATTATTCATTCATCATCTACCTGGATATATGAAGACTTCAAACTGAATATAGGATGGGCCACACAGAATGTCATACTGTTCCCAGTCATGTGTCTTGCCAATCTCTTTCCTTACTTTTCCTCAAGTTCCTTATGCTAAAATATTTAAGGAGGAATTGGGGTTAGCTTGAATGCAGCTTTCCTTTTGATTTATAAGTGTTAATACATGATAATCCCAAACTGTATAGCAAGCTGGGTGGACTTGATCCAATTGTTCTCTCTCTCTCTCACACACACACACACACACACACACACTCACACACACACACACACTCACACACACACACAGCCAGCCTATTTCTCCCAGGGCTGTTGTTATGGAGGAAAAAGATAAATATAAGGATGGATGTTGTCTAGAGCCCTTATATGAAAGACAGTAGTTAATTTTTAAAAAAACATTGATTAATTGATTGATTGGATGCATATATAACTGCTTTTTGCATTTTTTGAGTAAATGCCTATTTGGCAGTAAAAATAAGAAGCACAGAGGGAAGGAAGGCAGCAAGCCCAATCCTGTTGATAGACCAAAACAGAACTCTTGAGTAAAATAATAAACTGGGCTAATGCCTAGATATGATATCTAGGCTTTCTAAGCAGTTATTTGCAGACACCCATTGTGGGTGTCAAATGAGTATCACATTTGTAAAATGTAGCAGGTATAATTATTTTACAAATCATTTTCCAGTATTTCAGGTTTAATCTTCTTTACAGATGTGCATAAATCATACTGATTATAAGTGCAGAAGCAGGGGCTGATGGGTAGATTTTTTTAAGTGTTAGAAACAATACAGATGCTGACTAATGCTAGAGAATAAATCAATCAAATGGTCTTGGGGAGGAGAGATTTGGCATCACTCCCAGAACTGCCAGGTGATTGAGTTGAACTCTATTCTATTTTTTTTTAAAAACCTCTTCCCGCCCCTATTGGTGGTATGGTCTTCCTCAATCTTCAGCCCTTTGTCAGAGGCTTGGGACTTTGAGGATTCTGCACAGTAATCTAAGTTGTTCCTAGCACTACACTCTTCTGGACAGAGAGCTCTCATGTTGTTCTTGAGAAATGCTGGAGCGTCTCTCCCGGCTTAGGAATCACAGCACCAGGTGCTCCTACCATCATTGGAGCCACTTTGGCATTGTCTTTTCACATCTTCTCTAGTTCCTCCTTCAGGGCCTGGCTTTTCTCCAGCTTCTCATATACTGCTCAAAAAAATAAATAACTCAAATAACACATCCTAGATCTGAATGAATAAAATATTCTTGTTGAATATTTCATTTGCACAACTATTTCATGTTAAATTGACTGTCAATCAGTGTTGCTTCCTAAGTGGACAGTTTGATTTCACAGAAGTTTGATTTACTTGAAGTTATATTCTGTTTTTTAAGTGTTCCCTTTATTTTTTTGAGCAGTGTACATCTTCTTGATGTTGATCTCACATAATAATAATAATAATAATAATAATAATAATAATAATAATAATAATAATTTATTAGATTTGTATGCCGCCCCTCTCCGAGGACTCGGAGCGGCTCACAACAAATAATACATGAGATACAAATACAATATTAAAAACAATTTTAAAACCCTTATAAAAAATAATCATACAGTTCAGACAAACTATACATGAAATGGAACAGCTAGGGGTATGTCAGTTTCCCCAAGCCTGGTGACAAAGGTGGGTTTTCAGAAGTTTGCAAAAGGCAAGGAGGATGGGGCAGTCCTAATCTCTGGGGGGAGTTGATTCCAGAGGGCCGGGGCCTCTGTTCTGTCGAAGGGACTCGGAGAAGGCCAACTCTGTGGGACCCAATCGGTCACTGGGATTCGTGCGGCAGAAGGTGGTCCCGAAGGTATTCTGGCCCGATGCCTTGTAGGACTTTATAGGTTATAACCAACACTTTGAATTGTGACCGGAAACTGATCAGCAGCCAGTGCAGGCCGCGGAGTGTTGATGAGACATGGGCATATCTAGGAAAGCCCATGATTGCTCTTGCGGCCGCATTCTGCACGATCAGAAGTTTCCGAACACTTTTCAAAGGTAGCCCCTTGCGTTGCAGTAGTCGAACCTCGAGGTGATGAGGGCATGAGTGAGGAGTGACTCTCTGTCCAAATACAAATACTTGGCACTTTTACATCTATCAGCTCTCTTCTGATCCTTGTTTACTACCATAATGTCTGGTCGATTGACCAGTACTTGCTTGTCCATCTGAATCTGGAAGTCCAACATTATCTTGTTCTCCCATTGAGTAATTTTTCAGAGCCTATTTTACCCTACATCCCAGGGTGTACTCCCTAGTGAGTTCAACTTTGGTTCCCACCTGTCACTCAGCTCTCACTTGTGGCTACTAGCAGCTGTATCAGGTGCAGCGACCATACCCCGAGCAACATCTTTGACAGGCTGGCCAAACCAGGTTGAGAGTAGTCGATGGGTCATTGACCTTCAGCGAGATAAGGACTTGTCTATACAGAGCATGTAGAAACAGATTCTGGCAAACTGAGCAGATGAAACATACTAGAATAGGCCAATGGTCATGAAGGCAGTCTCTGCAAGCGATGTGATACACTAAGAGCACGGCAAGACACAAGACACCCTGTCAACCACAAGGAGAAGGGAAACTCTGACTGCAAACCACCACTGCCCTGTGGCTATATCCATCATTGGAAAAGGCTTCAGAAGTAAACTTTGAGGAAAAATCCAGAGCCGGAGTCCCAGAAGCAGTTTGTGACTGTGTACAGCCACGTTCTGATAACTCCTGCAATGTAGCTCAAACCAAACCTTTTGGCCTTTGCCATTCCACTGGATTATTTCAGAGATGTGGAGAGGGGAGTATCCTCCATACTAACCTACCTAGGCTTTGTGCTCTGGGGAGTCCAGAGCATGATGCCATGGTCTTTCGAGACTGATGGATGCCAATACAATTTTACTCTATGGGTTTACTTTGATGTTGTTGCTTTCTTGCCTCCTCATTGTGGTTCCCATGTGACTGTGGGATAACAAGGTACTTGTAGTTGGTCTGTATGCCTACTATGTGGCCTGCAGGGAGTCCCAGCTCATCAGTCTTAACTACCTTCCCTCCCTTGACCATCATCCAGCCACACTTCTCCAATCCAAATGACATCCAAATGTAGATCCGTGTCAGGTGGATCAGCATACAGCTTGATGTCACCCATGTAGAGGACATGGCTAATGGTAGTTCCAATCTTGAACTTGTAGCCATATCCAGTCCTTCTGACCATCTGGATGAGGGGATTCAGGTCTAGGCAGAACAGCAGTACAGACAGTGCATCTCCTTGGTATATGCTTCACTTAATGATCACTTGTGTGAGCTACCTTCACTTGACTTCCAGTGTTATCACAGTCTGATAAGTTCTTGAGGAAAGTCCTTATAGTATCCTGCTGCCTTTCTTTGGTGCCAGGCATTCACAGATCCATGTGTATGTCATTGAGTTGTATGACTTCCTGTAGTGAATTCAGGCTGTGCTACAATTAGTTTGTGTAGACCTTGAGTCTTGGACAAGACTGTGAGCTTTATCTATGAGCAACAGGTGTTTTGAGCTTCTGGCATTGTTCCCAATGCCCTTCTAAGCTATGTTAAAGCAGTGGTCCATGTACTTTGGTCCTTACAGGTCCATGCAGTGATCCATGCAGTCCTTTAGCTTGGTCCTTACAGGACTTTCCATGTTTTGGGGAGAGTGGTTATTGGCCAATGGTACTGTTCTCTTGTGGGAGTCCTTCATTGTTAACATTGTCTTTCTTTAAGTTAGCCAGTCTGATTGGAAACCTGCTGCTAGCAGCTAATAAGGTGTGTGCAGGAGTTAAATTCAGCAGGTTCTGACAGGTTCCGGTTGGGGAGCAGAGAGGAGGGGTGGGACTGCTGCTCCGCTGGCTACGGTAGATAACATCAAATAATATAGGAACCCCTGGTTAATGCTATACAGGACTTGCAGTTTTGGAGAGGTGAGCATTTGCTGCCGAGGAGGACGCTCGCCCCCTGCTCCCCCCGCGCTGTTTTTCCGCCCCTCTTTTACCCCAGGCCCGGCAGTTTGATCAGCTGGGCTCCGAAAATGGCGACTGCGGCGTTGTGACGTGACTGAGCCGCCTGTCATCTGCGGCTTCGAGACACACAGTCTGTTGCCTCCGTTTGCTGCTTATTCATTTCGGAGGGACAGAGAGCAGTGAGAAGACAGAGCCCCAGAGGAAGACACTCCCTTATATAATCTGGGGAGATTCTGATGCCCCCCCCTTGCTCCGCAGCGTTTTGCAGGCTGCTTTCTTTTCGCAAGGGAGATATCACCAGGCAATCAGCTGGGGCTCGGATAATGGCGGCCCCCTGATGAGAACTGGAGCCGGCTGCCGCTTTGCCTGTCTACTTCCTGCTTACCATCGGCTGTTGTTCGCTGTTTCTTTTCCTTTTGCTGAGTCATCTGCTTGCTGCTGCTGCTACTTTAAGTGGTTGTAATATTATCGGAACTGAGCAAGCCAGCCGGATCCTCCCCATTGAACTGGATGGTCCTGAGAAGCCGTGGCGCCAGATGGTGGGGGCGCCCGGCATCGGAGGGGCCATCGGAATAGGTGGACTTACAAGGAAGGAGGAGACCGAGTCGGAGCCAGAGATTGAAACTCATCTTACTGAGCCCACATGGAGTCTGTACTAAAACCATGTAAGACTGTAGAGGGACTGGAGACTGGGAGCAGAGGAGGAAAAGTGATTGTGGATCCACAGAAAGAACTGAGAGTGCCAGCCAGTGGCAGTGGCTGGCACCAAAGATCCCAAGATCCTAGAAAACAATATACTTGGACTTCTCCTTGGTCATTGAACTTTTCTCTCCAGAACTCACTCTTTAGAACTGGTGCTGTGTTGTTGACCTGATGGAATATCATCTTAATTATTTCCTATATTTTTTGCACTCTACAACTTTAGCACTTTATAACTTTAACGATTTTTAATAATTATATGTTATTCTATTAAGATCTTGAGAATAACGTAGTGTTAATTAGTATCCTATTTTAGTGTAATTGATTTTTATATTGTTTTTTTAAATTGAATCTATATTGAATTTTTAATAATTAATATTTTAGCTAATTTTTTAGAAGGGGTTTTAAACTAATGAATTATTGGGGTGGGTATGATGACATGTATGAAATGAATGATTGTTATGGGTGGGCTGGGTGGAACTTTGGTATGGATGAAATAAATGGTATGAATGATTTGATTAGCCTACCTGACACAGGAGAGGCAGGAGGGGAGGGGGCACCGATGTCTGAGGTGGTAGAGGGTCGGAATATTCCAGTCCTGCTGGGGAGAGGCAGATATGGCGGGGGACACAGAGCTAGCCGTTCCAGGGGAACAAGAGATCGTTGTGTAATAACGATCCCTTGTTCCGGCTCTGTGAACCCAATCCTGGGTGCTGGTGATGAGTGTAATTCTGGCCCTGGGCTCAAGCTGCTGCTACTCAATGCCAGGTCGGTGGTAAATAAAGCTCTCCTCATCCGGGATCTGATCCTGGATGAGGAGGCCGACCTGGCATGTGTTACTGAAACCTGGCTGGGCCCAGAGGGAGGAGTCCCTCTCTCTGAAATTTGCCCAGCCGGGTTTCAGATATGGCATCAGCCTCGACCCCAGGGAAGGGGGGGGAGGAGTGGCTATTATAGCCAGGGAGAGCCTTGGCTTGCGTAGACTCGTTGCTCCAGAGATTGCGGGCTGCGAGTCCCTCCTGGTGAAGTTGGACTTAGGGGTCCAGGTGGGCTTGTTTCTCACGTACCTGCCTCCCAGCTGCGTGTCACAAGCCCTGCCTGTGCTACTCGAGGAGGTAGCCGGGTTGGCGGTGGGGTTCCCCAGACTTATTGTCTTGGGGGACTTTAACCTGCCGTCGCTCGGTGAAACCTCTGGACTGGCACAGGAGTTCATGGCCACCATGACAGCCATGGACCTGACCCAAGTAGTACAGGGTCCGACTCATGAGGGGGGGCATGCACCCGACATGGTATTCCTCTCTGAGCAACTGAGTAATGGTCTGAGACTAAGGGGCTTAGAAGTGTTGCCTGTGTCATGGTCAGACCATTTTCTACTGCGGCTTGACTTCCTGGCTCCAATCCTTCCCCGCAGGGAGGCGGAACCGATTAAGCTGTTCCGCCCCAGACGCCTGATGGATCCCGAGGGCTTTCAGAAGGCGCTTGGGGTTATTCCAGATACACTCGTACACAGTTCGGCAGAGTCTCTGGCTGAGGCCTGGAACAAGGCTGCAGCGGAGGCTCTTGACCGAATTGCGCCGTTGCGACCTCTCCGCGGCACTAGACCCCGTAGAGCTCCATGGTTCAACGAGGAGCTCCGGGAGTTGAAACGCCAGAAGAGACGTCTAGAGAAGCGATGGAGGAAGAGTAAGTCCGAATGCGATCGAACACTTGTAAGAGCACATGTTAAGACTTACAAAGTGGCGCTCAAGTGGCAAGATGCGCGTATCATTCCGCCTTGATTGCATCAGCGGAATCCCGCCCGGCCGCTCTGTTTAGGGTGACCCGCTCCCTTCTTAATCAGGGGGGAGTTGGGGAGCCCTTGCAGAGTAGCGCCGAGGATTTTAACACGTTTTTCGCTGATAAAATCGCTCGGATCCGAGCGGACCTCGACTCCAATTGGAATACAGAGTCGACTGACAACGAGTCAGTTGAGGTGACTGGGGCACGTACTTGTCCACCTGTCTGGGAAGAGTTTGATCTGGTGACACCTGATGAAGTGGACAAGGCCATTGGAGCTGTGAGTTCCGCCACCTGTTTACTGGATCCGTGTCCCTCCTGGCTGGTTTCGGCCAGCAGGGAGGTGACACGGAGCTGGGTCCAGGAGATTGTCAACGCTTCTTTGGGGAGGGGGTCCTTCCCGGATCCCTACAAGGAGGCACTTGTGCGCCCCCTCCTCAAGAAGCCTTCCCTGGACCCAGCCATTCTCAACAACTATCGACCAGTCTCCAACCTTCCCTTTATGGGGAAGGTTGTTGAGAAGGTGGTGGCGCTCCAGCTCCAGTGGTCCTTGGAAGAAGCCGATTATCTAGGTCCTCAGCAGTCAGGATTCAGGCCCGGCTACAGCACGGAAACTGCTTTGGTCGCGCTGATGGATGATCTCTGGCGGGCCCGGGACAGGGGTTTATCCTCTGTCCTGGTGCTTCTTGACCTCTCAGCGGCTTTCGATACCATCGACAATGGTATCCTTCTGCACCGGCTGGAGGGGTTGGGAGTGGGAGGCACTGTCCTTCAGTGGTTCTCTTCCTACCTCTCTGGCCGGTCGCAGTCGGTGTTAGTGGGGGGTCAGAGGTCGACCTCTAGGTTACTCCCTTGTGGGGTGCCTCAGGGGTCGGTCCTCTCCCCCCTACTATTTAATATCTACATGAAACCGCTGGGTGAGATCATCCAAGGGCATGGGGTGAGGTATCATCAGTATGCAGATGATACCCAGCTTTACATCTCCACCCCTTGTCCAGTCGGCGAAGCAGTGGAAGTGATGTGCCGGTGCTTGGAGGCTGTTGGGGTCTGGATGGGTGTCAACAGACTCAAACTCAACCCGGATAAGACGGAGTGGCTGTGGGTTTTGCCTCCCAAGGACAATTCCATCTGTCCATCCATCACCCGGGGGGGAGTCACTAACCCCCTCAGAGAGGGTTCGCAACTTGGGCGTCCTCCTCGATCCACAGCTCACATTAGAGAAACATCTTTCAGCTGTGGCGAGGGGGGCGTTTGCCCAGGTTCGTCTGGTGCACCAGTTGCGGCCCTATTTGGACCAGGAGTCACTGCTCACAGTCACTCATGCCCTCATCACCTCGAGGCTCGACTACTGTAACGCTCTCTACATGGGGCTACCTTTGAAAAGTGTTCGGAAACTTCAGATCGTGCAGAATGCAGCTGCGAGAGCTATCATGGGCTTTCCTAAATTTGCCCATGTCACACCAACACTCTGCAGTCTGCATTGGTTGCCGATCAGTTTCCGGTCACAATTCAAAGTGTTGGTTATGACCTATAAAGCCCTTCATGGCACCGGACCAGAATATCTCCGGGACCGCCTTCTGCCGCACGAATCCCAGCGACCAGTTAGGTCCCACAGAGTTGGCCTTCTCCGGGTCCCGTCAACTAAACAATGTCGTTTGGCGGGACCCAGGGGAAGAGCCTTCTCTGTGGCGGCCCCGACCCTTTGGAATCAACTCCCCCCAGATATCAGAGTTGCCCCCACCCTCCTAGCCTTTCGTAAGCTCCTTAAAACCCACCTCTGTCGTCAGGCATGGGGGAATTGACATGTTCCTTCCCCCTAGGCTTATAAAATTTGTGTATGGTATGCTAGTGTGTATGATTGGTTTTTAACTTGTGGTGTTCTTAAAATTAATTTAATATTGGATTTGTCTTGTATTGCTGTTGCTGTGAACCGCCCCGAGTCTGCGGAGAGGGGCGGCATACAAATCTGATTAAACTAAACTAAACTAAACTGGTAGCGGAAATTTTGAGTAGTTCGGAGAACTGGCAAATACACCTCTGGCTGGTCCCAGAGTGGGGAGGGAATGGGGATTTTGCAGTATCCTTCCCCTTGCCGTGCCCACCAAGCCATGCCTACAGAACTGGAAGGGAAAAATTTTGTATTTCGTGTGTGTGTGTATAAAAGAGAGAGATAAGACAGCGACAGAGAGAGAGGGAGAGAGAGAGAGACCACATACTTTCCCCCAATCTGAAATTCCCTTTATTTTTACTTGCATTGATGTGCACAATAAACAATAATCTAGTAAATTTCTTTAAAGATGAAAACTCCATGTAGTCAATGTAGCCAATATTTTCAACCAATCTACAAAATAGCTTTTATTTCACCAACTCATTCTCAAGTTGTTACCGTAGCAAACTCCTTATGGTTTTCTTAATTCATGAACACACCAAATGTTAAAACAGAAAAAAAAGGCACAAATCATTTGTAGAGCACACTGGACACAGGAAATTTAAACCTTTTTTTAAGAAGACTAATCCGATTTGATTGGATGCTCATCATAAATTGCATAGCTTGGGAATCCTAGACATACAGTGTAAGGAAAATTGTTCTATACATTTTTCTTGCTCTGATAGCCATTTTGCAAATTGCCATGTATGTTCCTTGTCATCTTTATATAATAAAGGCTTTTCTCTGCTGCTAAAGGATACATTAAACCTAAAAATAACTCATAGAAACAAAATGTATTTTTCCAAGAAAAAAAGATGTAACCCATTATAATTCTTACAATGGAAAACCAATTTTATACACATCATCTATGCTCAATCCATAAACAAGCCCAAACTGCCATAGTGTAAAATACTCTATTCTTAGGAATCTAGTGACTTCTTTTGTCCTTACTATGGAACAAGCATTACTTTATTGTTTAGTTTCTTTCAAGTTGCTTTGTAAATAAGACTTGTCATGAAATGACTATATCACACATTTTTAATATTTTAATAAGAAAAAACAAAATCAAAAACCTAAAAAGCATATAGATAAAAGGCATAGAGGTTTGTACTTCATTGTGTACCTACTGATTAGTTTTCTCAGGTATATAAATTTACCCTGAACTCCTAGCTTGGCATAATTTCACCCCATTCTGGATGGGTTCGTTAATTTGCAAACAGATAACAATATAGATTCTTTCCAGTAATGATTATAAACACTGGAAGAACTGACAAAAAAATTCTATACATAAACAACTATAGATGGGCCAGTTGGCAATTAAGAATTAATCAGAGGCCAAGAATTGATTAAATTAAGAATACTAGACTTAAATTTTCCTATTAAAATTTCAGTGTGGCCCAACATTCTTTCATAATTTCCAATTAGAGTCATAATGACTGTATCTGGTTTCTTCCTAATATATTTCTTTGCCAACTCTGTCAAAAAAATATGCTACCAATGAGTTCTAACACGATTTTAATGAAATGGTAAGCAAACCCATTGTTCTGATTTTTTTTATTGAACTTGTAACTATATGGAGTATATATGTCTGTAAACAACTAAAGAAAATAATCCAGGACTGCACTTCACTAGATCAAGCAATGGTGAAAAAAAAGTTTCAATGTTATAATTTGCTGTAACTAGCTGTAAATGCAAGCCAACTGCATTTTATTGTTGTAAACCACCCAGTCACCTCAAAGCAAGATTGGCAGCAAACAAATCTAATAAATAAATAAAATAAATAAGAATAAGTTCTGATTCCTAGATTTAAAATAACTTTTAAAATAGATTTTAAAAAAAGATTTCCTAATATAGGAAGAGGTTCCCCAACTACTTCTTACCGTTGTGAAAAAACAGTAAGAATATATTCATTCACAACTCAACATTATAAACCAAGGAGTTACAAGTACAAGCTGTATTTTTAAGTATGTAAAAAGTATGCATTTTAGCTTCTAAGTTAAGTTGTCGTACCAGCTATCAATACATTCCTAAAACATCCAATGGTACAAAATGCAAAAATATAACCAATTACCTGGAAACTGCAGCTTCCATAAATTCATCTAGAAGATCATCATAAACCTGGCCGCGGATTCGTTTATGTTTCAGACCTATGTACAAAGGATCATATATCAACCCCTGTTCAAAAGACAAGAAAAGAAAAAAAAAGAAATGTAATTGTTATCATTTGGGGCACCTGAATCCAAATATATTATGTGCATACTTACAACATATAATTAGAATAATTGTTCAGTCTTCCAGGGAATTATGAGATTAAAAAATGAAGGGAAATCTCAAAAAAAGGAGGATTTTTAAAAACCCTCCTTTATTATTTTTATAAGTAATTCAAGTCAGCAAACATACCTAACACATCATCTTCCCCCTATTTTTGACCACAACCATAGTTTCCAATAATCAATAATCCACACAGTTAGTAAAAAGTAAATTCTTTAAAATTGAAGGTAACATTGTAAACAATTTTAAAAGTCATTTACTGTATACCTGAAAACAACTTCAATTTATACATTTCTAAAATCAGATTACATAACCAAAAATTTCTTGTGAGAAGGAAAACATGAGGCTTTTATAGCCTTTTTGAGACTACATGTTAGCTTTTAATTTCATGTATCAAATTATACCTTATAATTTTCAAACCCAAATACATGCAATATCCAAAGCAAAAATAAACAGAAATGAATAAATGAATTCCTGACCACATCAAACCACAGATAATTTTTATACTTCAGAGCTTTCCACAAAGTATATTTCAGGAGGAAGTTATGGCTTTGACCATTCAAGTAGTCTAAGCTACCAATTACAACAAAATCAAATATTATCTTCCAATTTCAGGAAACCTCTTTGTGGAATACACATACGTAATCCACATCTTACTAAAGGACAGCACAGAATTGTTTTTATTTTCCAGTTCTTATTTGAAATTGTGCCTAGTGCTGTCCTTAGAGTTCCCAGAAACATCAGTGGGATGAGACAGTAAAATGCAGCATAAACCCTAAACGAAACTGAATTTCAGATTTGACTAGTGTTGTGGTTGGCTCTGGCCCAGCTCCTGCCCCAAGGAATGTGGAGGTGGATGCAGGGGAAACATCAACATGTCATAGGCCTGTTTTATTGCCGACAGAGTCAGGTAGTGAAGTTTCCTCGGAAGAAGAAGAAGGTGGGGGTGACTTGGAAGAGGGGAGTTTGGCAGACAGCCCAGGAGGAGATCAATCATCCTTATCATCCCTGGATTCTGAACAAGAATGTATGACACATCCACGCATGCGTAGAGCGATGCATAGGAGAAAACAACTGAAGGATTATTTCAGGAGCTAAATGAGGCCACCTGTGGTTGGGTGGGGCTGCTGTAATTAGTGCTACAGATAAAAGAGCAGCCTGCTGTTTTAGCCTCATGGCAGTTTATCTGATTCATAGTTTCGTCAAGATTGTGGTTTTTGCTGTTCAAGATTGTGTGTGGACTTTCTGGACTTTAGAATTGGACTCAATTTCCCAGCTATTGGGTGAGCATTTGGATTGCATTTAACCTGTGCCTTGTGTGTACCAGAAAATCCCTTTGACATTTAAAAAGGGAGCTGTTTCTGGTTTTCTGTTGGTAAAGACTTTTGGGTTTTCCTTCTATCGTGTGGTGTGTGTCTTTCTGGACTAATTACCCTGTAATTACGGGCGGTTGAGACACGCCGGCAGAACAACTAGTAAGCAGCTTAACGTGGCCTTCATATTGAATCCATTGTAGAGGGATTTGCGCATGCGTCGCTCTAGATAGACGCACCGAGAGAAAGCTCCCTCATGTGAAGAAGGAAAAGTAAAAGTTAACCCTCGACAACCCTCTCTAGCTTGGTGAAAGTGCATTGAGAGGAAGCGAATTGAACAAAGCTGTTGAAAACTTTATGAGAAGGAGTTAAAAGTTGAAGCAAGTAATAGTTTTTAACGTGTGTAAGTGGAGAAGCGAGAATAAAGGAAAGATGGTGTCTACTTCGGAGTTGGAAGGAAAGATGGATTCGTTGCTTAAAGCATTTGCTGACATGGGACAGCTGCTCCAAGATATGAAAAAGGAATTATCGGTCGTTGGTGCTGGAATGGCAGACTTGAAAGAACAATCCAAAACACAAGATCAAAGAATTGGGAAACTGGAGGTGGGGAAGTCTCGCCAGGAACTCCGCATCATTAACTTGGAGGACAGACAGCGGAGGGCTAATCTTCGTCTGAGGGGTTTTCCTAAAGACTTTGCGGAGAGTAAACATCTTATTCAAGCAATTCTCCAGTGGTTCAATGAAAACAAGGTTAAATGTGACCTGCAAGAATTTGAAAGAGCGCACTGGGCTTTTGGATATCGGAACCGAGGGGATTCAAAAGACATTATTGTAAGGTTTGCCTCAGAAAGGAGAGCGGCAGAAATATTCAAAGAGTTGAAGCAGATTTTAAACTTATGCTACAAAGCTATTCCAATACGCATTTTAAAAGATTTGTCTGCTGAGACCCTCAAGATGAGAAATCAGATGAGAGAAGTGACCTCCCAACTTTATGAAAATGGAATCAGATTTTCATGGCGTTATCCAGCTACAATATTTGTTTTTAAAGATTCCAAGGCTTTCCAGGCGAGATCGTTGGAGGAGGGAAGAAATTTGCTTCACCAGTTGGGGTTAAATCCGGATGGAGCGTCCCAGGCACAGACTTCGAAAAACCGGCCAGAAGCAGGAGAGGATGAGTTGTTTATGCTCCAACCGATCCGTGTAGCAGAACAAAGCAAGGCGGAGAAGATCGCAGCACTCCAGAAGGAACTGGATTCTCTCCAGGAGAAAGAGAAGAGGGATGAGCCAAGGGTTACCCGCCAAGAGAAAAAATAAAAAACTGAACTGAGCTGACTTGCTAATATGGTACTATGAGTTTCAACTAACTAATCTCTTTCTTGTGTACTTTTTTTTGGTTTTTTTCGCTAACTAATAAGGGGAGAGGAGGGAAGGAGGGGGGAATCTTTTGATATGCTGTAAAATGGGGAGGAAGGGGGGAGCTTTCTGGTGGAACGCAAATCCAGGGGTGCCTCTCGATAACGAAAGGTTTTTTCGTTGCCTCCCCCTGGGGGGGGGTCAGGGAAGAGGCACTAGGGTGGGGATTCATGGTAACTAAAAAACATTTTTCCGATAGGCTCTGTTTTGCAGGAGGGGGAAATGTATTTAAAATTATGTAAATGGGTGATATAGGGTTATTATCGTTGAATGTAAATGGTCTTTCATCACAGAAAAAACGTTTTAGAATCATGAAGCTGGCTAGGGACAGTAAAGTTGATGTTTTACTTTTATCAGAAACTCATAAAGGAAGGGGAAAAACAGATAGATTAGTTACAAATAGTGAGTGGCAACAAGTTTATGAGTCGAGAGGGACAACCAAATCAAGAGGAGTAGCCATCTTGTTTAACTGAAGAGTGAACTTTCAATTAATTAATATTAAAAGGGACAAAGATGGCAGAATGTTATTTATTAAGGGGAAAATAAAAAATAAGTGAGTAACCTTAGCGGTAATTTATGCTCCTAATGTAAATGCAAAACAATTTATAATAAATGTAAAACGGAAACTAGATAATTTTGCGGAAGGTATAGTGATTTTAGCAGGCGATTTCAACTTGGAATTAACAGCAGGGAGGGGGGGAAAGAAAAAGTTACACTTAAATAAAATCAATATGACGGATTTACATGAAAACATAGTAAACAGAGACACCTTCTACTCTGCAAGACATAATAAATTTAGTTGTATTGATTATATGTTAATTAATAAGACAGATGAGGCAAAGCTTAAGAAAGTGGAAGTGAAAAGTATCTGGTTATCAGACCACGCCCCTCTCTTAGCAGTGATTGAGATAGAGGTCGGCAGGAAACAAAGAATTTGGAGATATAACCCTCTGGTTTCAGCTAATGAGAATAGAATTAAATTACAAAGGGAACTGAATGGATTCTTTTGTATTAATGCAACAGGTGAGATTAAACAAACAATAGTCTGGGATACACATAAGGCTGTTATGAGGGGTAATTGTATTAGTACTGAAGCTTTTATTAGGAAATCCTGGGAAGCTAAAAGGAACAACTTATTAAGAGAAATAGATTTAATCCAAGAAACCTTAAAAATTACAAGAAATAGAGAATGGAATTCACTATTATTACTTAAGAAAAAGAAATTACAATTACTTGATGAAAAAAGATGGAATAAAATGAAGATGATTATAAAACATAGAATTAGGGGATGGGGTAATAAATCAATGAAGCAAATGGTACATTATCTGAAAAAAAGAAAAGAGAAATCCCCCATCTCTGCTTTAAAAGATAAGGATGGTGTAATTAAACGTAGTAATGTAGAAATGGAAAAAATAATGAGAGATTTTTATGGGATCTTATACAAAAAAGAGTATGTTATTTCGCAAACCACAGAGGTTAAAAAGAAATTAAAGGAAGAGGATAGACAAATGCTAAATGCAAAAATTACAAATGATGAGATATCTAGAGTTATTAAAGGGTTGAAACCTGCTAAAGCCCCAGGTCCAGATGGTTTTACTGCTGAATATTATAAAATGTATATGAATGAATTATTACCGCATATGAAAAAATTGTTTAACAATGTAATGGAGACTTTTGAAACTCCACAGACGTGGAAAATGTCAGAAATTATAACTGTCCCAAAACCAGATCGTGATTTAACTGACCCAAGTTCTTATCGCCCTATCAGCTTATTAAATCAGGATTATAAAATATTTATGAAAATATTGGCAAACAGGGTGGAGATTATTTTACCAAAAGTAATTGGAGAAGATCAATATGGATTTGTTAAAGGAAGGAAGATTTATGAACCAATAAGGAATGTGGTCAATGTTTTACACCATGCTACCAATACCAATAGAAAATTAAGTATTCTAAAATTAGATGTCTATAAAGCTTTTGATAAAGTTAACCATGATTACCTATTTCAACTATGTAAAGATTTAAATATGGGAGATTCATTTTGCAGAATTATAGAAACAATATATAAGGATAATATAGCTCAAATCAGAGTAAATGGTAACAGAACAGAAACGATTAAAATTCAGAATGGAACTAAGCAGGGTTGCCTACTATCCCCCATGTTATTTGCATTAGCAATTGAGACCTTAGCAAACAAAATTAGAAACGATAAGGAATGGAGAGGTTATCAAATAGGGAAATTTGAATTGAAATTAAATTTGTTTGCAGATGACGCTTTAGTGATGTCTGAAACCCCAATTGAAATGATGAAAAGAATAATGATATTACTCCAGGAATTTAAAGATCAATCTGGACTTAAGGTTAATATAGAGAAATCAGAGATAATATGTTTAAATACTGGCCCTAAAGAGCAAATCGAGATTCAAAAAATATCAGGATTGAAATTAGGTTGTAAAAAAATGAAATATTTGGGAATTTGGTTGTTCAAGAATCCAATAAAAATAGTGACGGCCAATTATAACCTAATATGGAAAAAAATCCAGAAGCAGATAAAAAATTGGAAGGGTAAAAAGTTAGGAAGAATTGCCAAGATCAGGGCCCTTAAGATGATGATAATACCAAAAATGATGTATTTGTTTCAGGTTCTACCGGGTAGTTTTCCTGAGGCAAAACTAAGAGAATGGGACAACAGATTAAATTTTTGGATTGAAGGAGACAAAAAACCTAGAATAAGGAAGCATTGGCAGTTTGCACAAGAGAAAGAGGGGGGTTGGGGCAGCCCGTGCCTAGTATTATATAGAAATGCATTTCAAATGGAAAGGTTAATGGAGCTACAGTTATGGGGGGAAAAGAAATGGGTAGCGTTAGAAAAGGAAATCAATAACATAAATAATAAAGAATTATTATTTAAAAATTGGAGTAGAACAGAAATTAGTAACTTAAGTGATCCTCTTAAAGCATGTTTAGAAATATGGTTTAAATGGCAGAGGAAAAGTGGAATAAGGGTATCCAAGCTATCAACGCTATATGTATTGAATATAGGGGATGATGTTAACTTATGTAGAATTATCAAAGTATTAAATAGTAAAGGGATAACGAGAATTGAACAATTATATGAGAAAGATGGAAGAGTCAGTAGAACTCGATTGGAATGGTGGATTGGTAAACATAAATGGTTGCAGATTAATGCAATAAGCACATATTTAAATAAAAGTGAGAATAAAGAAGCTTTCTTACGAGAAGAAAATTGCTTAGAAAAAATAATAAGAGAAAAGATAAATGAGAGTAAAGCACAAGCCGGTAATATATACAGAATACTATTGCAGATGGAAGAGGAAGTAACAAAAAGTTTGACAAGATGCTGGCAAGATGATTTACAAATAGATGAAAGGGAAATGAAAGAAATAATAGAAAATATATATAAGATTAAAAATACAAGAGTTAGAGAGATGAGAAGGAAAATTTTACATAAATGGTACTATACACCAGTACAAATTGCACACTTCCAGGGGAAAGAGAAGGGTAAATGTTGGCATGTGTGCCAGGAAAAGGGAATTTTTATGCATATGTTCTGGGAGTGTGCAGAAATTCAGAAATTCTGGAATGTAGTGCAGAACGAAATTAATAAAATGTTAAACATTAACTGGATAATTACAAAAGAAATAGCAATTTTAATTAAATACAGGAAACTAGGAGAATTCAAGGAAATTAAAGCCGCAGCATTGGAAAGTGCCCAAGCGGTGATGGTATTAGGTTGGAAAGACTCTACAAAATGGACATTACAAAATTGGTACTGGTACATGGTGGACCACATACATTTTGAAACCATGGAAATAAGATTAAACAATTTCGATGAGAACAAATTGGAGAAGTTGATGGTGCGATGGAATAAGGTAAAAGATTATATGTTAAGTAGAATCTGTGATGTAAATATGAAAAATAAATTGCAATCACTCTTTTAGTAATACTTGATGCAAGAGAGAGCCAAGGAATAATAGATAAATAATTAAATTTTATTTGAATCCTCTTGTATGGGTGGTGGGGGTGATGGGGGGGTGTTGTTGTTAGGTGATGGGCACATGCACTGTGCACTGTTATATGTTTGTTTTATGTTAACTTTTAAAAATCAATAAAAACTTTATTTAAAAAAATTTAAAAAATATAAAAAAAATTTAAAAAAATATTGAATCCATTGTAGAGACAGATATACCAACTCTAGGTATAGGTTGCAACTCTAAACAGCCAGTTTGACAAATGGCATAAGAAAGACTTATAACAAACATGGACTGCCATCCTGAGTCCATAATCTACATAAACTATTTGACAGATTTTAAAAACAGGGCAAATGATGGGTACTCTACACCAAGAATGTTTTTTTCAGTCCAAAACCACACTCAAAGCTTAATTTCATCAGTGTAAAATATGATTTAATACTACAACTGAACAATTTCATGCTTCAAGCTGTCAAGCTGGGGCTGTTGTTAAGAAATATGAGGAGGGAGCATTATGTATTTGAGATATACAGAAAAAGTGGATAAAAACCTATTAAATGATGAAATATTTAACAAATGAATAATTAAGAATATTCAATACTTTCAATACCTATATAATTATATCTGTATTGAAGTAGCAATAGCAATAGCACTTAGACTTATATACTGCTTTATAGTGCTTTTACAGTCCTCTCTAAGCGGTTTGCAGAGTTAGCATGTTGCTCCCAACAATCTGGGTCTCCATTTTACCCACAATGAAAGGATGGAAGGCTGAGTCAACTTATAGCCTGGTGAGATTTGAACTGCCAAATTGCAGTCAGCCAGCAATCAGCAGAAGTAGCCTGCAGTACTGCATTCTAACCATTGCGTCAACCTCCACTTTCATCTGCCAATGGAGGAAATAGAACCCCACTGTTTTTAAATGAATGACATTTTCTCACAATCAATTAGTTCCAGGATAGATTACTCAAAATCAGGATCATTCTTAGCTGGTAATATTGCCATATATTTTTAAAGAAAGCCTGTCCTGCATACATAGAAACATAGAAATATAGAAGACTGACGGCAGAAAAAGACCTCATGGTCCATCTAGTCTGCCCTTATACTATTTCCTGTATTTTATCTTACAATGGATATATGTTTATCCCAGGCATGTTTAAATTCAGTTACTGTGGATTTACCAACCACGTCTGCTGGAAGTTTGTTCCAAGGATCTACTACTCTTTCAGTAAAATAATATTTTCTCATGTTGCCTTTGATCATTCCCCCAACTAACTTCAGATTGTGTCCCCTTGTTCTTGTGTTCACTTTCCTATTAAAAACACTTCCCTCCTGAAACTTATTTAACCCTTTAACATATTTAAATGTTTCGATCATGTCCCCCCTTTTCCTTCTGTCTTCCAGACTATACAGATTGAGTTCATTAAGTCTTTCCTGATACGTTTTATGCTTAAGACCTTCCACCATTCTTGTAGCCCGTCTTTGGACCCGTTCAATTTTGTCAATATCTTTTTGTAGGTGAGGTCTCCAGAACTGAACACAGTACTCCAAATGTGGTCTCACCAGCGCTCTATATAAGGGGATCACAATCTCCCTTCCAGAAATAGTAAGTTAAATATATGGAGCAAAGTAGAAGAGAAATGAGTTAATGACTATGTAATGTAGAAATTTGCAGCTGAAAATATTAAATCGCTTTGGAAATGGTTTACAAAGAAATGTTTAGTACTAAAAATTTTAATGTGCTGGCTTAATAGCGCCTTCCTTGATCTATAGAGAACATTTACATTAAAATTCTGTTTATTATTCAAACTACGTATTTAACTTCAGCTAACTTAACAAAAAGGGTGACAGAAACTGTATAATACAGTTCAGGCGTGTAAGATAGCTACTGCAGAAAAGCCTCAGGAGGTGGCAGCACTTAGCTGACCTTGTCAAACCTTGGTTAGTGCTTTCATGAAAGGCTTTCAGAAAATCTCAGGACTTTAGGTTAAACAGGAAGTCAAAAAACACCCCAGAAAAACACTGAAGCAAATCACCTTTGTATGGCTGCCAAGAAAGTTACACATCCATGTCCATGAAGTCATCAGGAGTCTAGCTCATCTCAAGGGACACATAACTTTTATTACCAAAGAAAAAAAGTAAACGTGCCTTTTCTAAATGTACCTGCTTTAGCCTAGATCAGTGGTTTCCAACGTGGAGCCCACGCCCACAGGGGGGCAAGTTGATTTTTAATGGAGGCAATTGGAGCCCTGTTTAAACCAAGTTAATGGGCTTTTACGCTTCCTCTGCATGTGTAGAGTTCACTTTTTGAATAGTAAGAATTATATATTGGGGGGGGGGGTCATCAGGATTTTAGAGATGCTTGGGTGGGGCATGGCCCAAAAAAGGTTGGGAACCACTGGCCTAGATTCAAGCAACCTGAACTTGAGAATTAGAGCCACAGAGAGAGAGCCTTGGAGCATCAGAGCCACAGCCACATTGGTACAGAACAGCAAAGATCTCCACTTACCGGTACGGGATCCTGAGCCCGACATGTGCATGCGTCCCCATGCAAAATTTTGCTTCTGTGCATGTACCCGAAGTGATATCTTGCAGAAGGAAGCTCGTGTGGGTGAGATTTTAACAACTGTTTCCCTTTTTTTGCTTCTGCACATGCACAGAAGCAAAAAGAGGGCAAAAATTATTGAAATCTCGCCCACTCAAGCGTCCTCGCACATGCGCAGAAGCAAAATCTCATGCGGAGGTGCATACACATGTTGGGTACACGCGCGGCCAGCCCGGCCTTCAGAACCCATTAAAAAGTGCTAACAGATCGCTGATCCCATCTGTACCGGGTGGGGCCCATCACTGGTACAGAAATGTAGTTTCTTTGTTGGCTTCAATGAGACTCTTCCAAATCAATTTTACTGAAAAGCAACTTCAGAATAAGGCCTGTTTGTGCTTCTGTACAATGTTTCTCTGACTACTATTTTCTTTCAGGAATCCCACTTGATGGAAGAATATGTCACTTTTCATTAGCCAACTTTATTTCTGTTTGTGGGGTGCAGGATCCATTAAATAATTCCATTCCTGAGAGGTCTCTTATGTCTAGATCAGTTTTAAGTGATTATATCACTTTTCCAACAGCTTTCAAATGCTGGAAAATATTCTGCGTAAATAAAACCAAGCTTTCTTTTGAACTTTATGATCATGATTTCTTTTGAGAATCAGTTTTTTTTCACAAGCGTAAACAATAGTTGATCGTCCTTTTCAAAACCTTTTCAAAATCATCATCATCATCATCATCATCATCATCATCATCATCATTGCATACTTCTTCTTCCCCTTAAACAAAATCTTAAATAGACCCTACATAGACCCAAACTATACACTCCCAGTTCTTTGCAAAATCCCATAGTGGAAGTAAAACTAGTAACAGCAGTAGGAAATACAGCACTAGGAAATATTAGTAGCGCAAAATATCTACCTCATTTGCAAATCTCGCATAGATTTACTTGTATAATACAAACAGCTGAAGCTCACGAGTAGCTACTATTTCAGATTCGGTCTATCTGGAGATGAAAAACTAAAAATACATGATGAGCTTTGAACAGAAACATGCAGTTAGGCTGTTCAGTAAATCAAAACTGTAATAATACAGCCAAAGTATTGTCAAATTGTTCTTACTTTTCAAAATTAAAAAAAGGGCTCACGGTTATTTCAGAGTTTAAAATATCTTGTGATATTTCATGGTTTCAATAAATCCCCCATAGAATTCTGATATCTAACCTGATGCCAGAAGTACCAAGAAAGAGTTTTATGTTTCCTTATTTATCTCATACTCCTTAAATGAGTTTTTCCTACTGTTTTAAGTAGAATGTCAATGCAGTATCTTCAGGGATAGAAATTCTAAATCTACGCCACTGACTTCTCCTCGCCCCACAAGAAATCGCCCTCTACAGCTTACACAGTTGAAAGATTTCAAGTGAGTCAGGAAAGCCTAAATTCCTCTAGCAGAGGAAAGTGATATCAGTGATGCATTTCCATACCTAGATCCTCTCTAGCTCTTTTTGCTAATGTGTAAGTGGGAAATAATGACACCAATGAAAGAAAAACTTGAAGACCAATCTTCATAAGCCTTCACAACCATAGCATTTAGGAAATACAGTGATACCTCATCTTACGAACTTAATTGGTTCCGGGACGAGGTTTGTAAGGTGAAAAGTTTGTAAGACAAAACAATGTTTCCCATAGGAATCAATGGAAAAGCAATTAATGCGTGCAAGCCCAAAACTCATCCCTTTTGCCAGCCGAAGCGCCCATTTTTTGCGCTGCTGGGATTCCCCTGAGGCTCCCCTCCATGAGAGACCCCACCTGCGGACTTCCGTGTTTTTGCAATGCTGCAGGGGAATCCCAGCAGAGGAATCCCAGCAGTGCAAAAAAGGGTGCTTCGCTGGCATCGGAAATCTGGAGGTGGGGTTTCCCAGCAAGGGGAACCTCAGCAAAATTGTAGCATTGCAAAAACATGAAGTCCTCGAAACCCCACCTCCGGACTTCCATGTTTTTGTGATGCTGCGATTTCGCTGAGGCTCACCTCACTGGGAAACCCCACCTCCAGACTTCTGTTGCCAGCGAAGTGCCCGTTTTTGCGCTGCTGGGATTCCCCTGCAGCATCACAAAAACACAGAAGTCCGGAGATGGTGTTTCCCAATGGAGGGAAGCCTCAGGGAAATCCCAGCAGCGCAAAAACGGGTGCTTCGCTGGCAACATATGTCCAGAGGCGGGGCATCCCAGTTGCGGCAACTTGGGTTTGTAAGGTGAAAATAGTTTGGAAGAAGAGGCAAAAAAATCTTAAACTCCAGGTTTGTATCTCGAAAAGTTTGTATGACGAGGGATTTGTAAGACAAGGTATCACTGTATACAGTACTAATTTAGTTCGTTTAAAGGACAAACAACTGTAACTATGGAGGCTAAAAGTTTAAACATTTAATTGAGAACAAACACAAGTTTTATTTATTTTAATGCCCAAATTCTAAATTGCCTTGCAACAAATAGAGATGCATGATTCTAGGGTGGTCAACATACATTCTGGTTGAGACTCTTGCTAGCTAGCACTTGACTTTAATTTATAACAGTGCCTTCCAGTATTTATTGAAAAGGCTTACCAAACCAACATAAGTACTTTTGTTACTTTTCCAGAATACTTAAGTACACAAGCTTCCCTCTCCACAGTCACATGAATGCACTTCAGTTGATTGGCAACCGAACCACAATTACAACTGTTTGTAGTGTCTGACAGTCATGCGATTGCATCTTACAGTGGTTTCGCCAAAACTTGGCATTTTCTTCCAGGCCCATAGCCACCAGGCCCATAGCAATCCACTGGTTCACTTTGTCATTAAGCGAATCCAGTGGTGTGCTGTGTTCATTTAATTACTTCTGCATTCACTTAATGTATCTTTTTCTTTTATGTACACTGAGAGCATATGCACCAAGACCAATTCCTTGTGTGTCCAATCACACTTGGCCAATAAAGAATTCTATTCTATTCTATTCCTGCCTCCAAAAAGGTTGTAACTATGTTGATTTTTTTTCAAGAAAAACGGCAATTTAATTTTAAGATATTATTGATTTTACAACTGTCATGACTTAAAACTCATAAGTCTAAGAGTCCATTAGAGTCATAATCTGAGGACTACGTTTACCAAAAAATAAGTTATGCAGCATTCTTGTTTTATACAGCTCTTTTAAACATTCTGCATGGAGTCCTGTTTAAAAGGCACACAAAAATGAAGGAAGCAGTTAAATAGCCATAATCATTATCACATGTTTGCTGTAATAAAAGATAGGACTGTGATATCTAAAAACATGAATCTTTGCCATGATTTTTGACAGTTTGGTTAATAATTCTTCAAGACAATAAAATGTGTTACTTTTAGACTTTATCTTGCAATAATGCAGTTTCTCCTTTTTTTATCCCATTACGTGCTTCAGAAACAGTGACAGTTACATTATATTAGATTTACAGCAGTTAAAAGCTATGGATTCCTATGATGGCTTTTTAAAAACAAAACCACCCAAACAGAACCCAGTCACAAGACTGTTTTCAGCACAGAATTTCTGCTCATAAAAGACTGGTTGTTAGGGTGGCCTTACCATGGAACTCAGATGTATTCAGGTTATTTAATGTAAATTCACTACTAAGATTTGAACACTGTTGCCACAAAGCAAAGAGAAGGAAGGGGAAAGCCATTTAGTGCTCTGTAGCTGTAAAGATTTTAGCATTTTTCAAGAAATATTTTATTTATTTATTTATTTATTCAATTTTTATGCCGCCCTTCTCCTTAGACTCAGGGCGGCTTACAACATGTTAGCAATAGCACTTCTTAACAGAGACAACCTATTGCCTCCACAATCCGGGTCCTTTTATTTATTACACTTTTATTTTAATAAATTGCCAGGATAAAAACCACGTTTAATTTTCAAACCACAAATGTTTAGTTTACTGAAAACTGCCAGCTGCCAAGTTACCATCAAATGAAATATGTCAGCCAAACATTTTCAGTGTAATAACAAACAGTATCAACATAACTTAGTCAATGCAACTGTGAGTCGGGAATCTCTTACCAAATTTGTCACTCTTCTGGCATGTGTATAAATAAATATATGCTACTACAGAACAGATCTGTGCTGCACAAGGAGAAAAGTAAGGGGATAGAATGGACTGTATTTCTTTAGGCTGCTATATTATAAGTAATGGTTTACATGTGAAATACATATTTTATATTTTAATACAACATCCAGACAATTTGGCCAAAGAATCCATTTTTCTTTTGGAAGGAGCAGCAAAAGCAAAAGTTTTGAAGGATGCCAAGAGCAGGAAAGCCTCAACATGGGGAGGTCTATTTGATGTTTCTCCTTCGTTGATTAAATTTGAAATTGTTCCTACGGAATTCCAGATGGAAGTGCTGACATAAGGAAATGCCTATATAACCCCCAATCACTCCACAGTCAGGCAATTCACTAGAACAAGCTATACCTAGGCAGTCCCGAATCTTGGTAGGAACTATGGCTGAACTATTCCTATCCCAAGGTATTTCTGCTTCTGAAAGGTTTAACAAAAATGTTAAAATAAAAATTGAAAATTGATAAAATGGTAACAAAGATATGTATCACAGTATCCTACTCTCTGCCATTGTGCTGAAATTCTTGGAACCTTCTAAGTTGCTGCTGCCAGTAATAGAATACTTTTTCATTTAGCATCAAATATTAATGGGTATACTAATTATGTTCTTGCCAACTTTTCCCCCTGGCTAATCCATTTATAATCTTCAACAAGCCATCAAGACTGAGTAAAGCTCCTACTCCAAAAATTTGACTAGACATACTAGACGTGCCAGTAATGAAATAGATGGTTATAGTATTGTACAAAGTGCTTATATTAAAAATAATATCCATACTATTATTATTAATTATTTCTTTAAGTTACATTAACCCATTTGAAATAGGCTCTCATCAATTTGTCAAAGCATAATATAGTTTAATTTGAATTGTGCTATATGGAAGTATTCTATTTTCTCTATTTTAATAGTTCAATAACTAAAAGAGAGTAATTTACAAAGACTTAACTATTTTATAATAAATGTTAGGAACAAAGATGCTACTTAAAACGTACATTATCATCTTTTTACCCAAGGTATTTTTATATGATATCATAATTTATTTTGCTATGAATTCTCAGAATGGTAACATGGTGAAAGAAGAATGAGATTGTTTATAATAAAAAGAAAATGAAGACATGTTATATGATAACTACAGGGGCAAATTGACCAGCTTAAAAGAACCAGCTGTAAATATCTGGTTCTTTTTTCTTTTGGAACCTCTGTTCCAAAACAGAGTGAAAGATTCCTGCTCCTCATCTTCTAAAACCATGGCATTTGTACATGGAAAAATTCCAGAGAAATCACATATACAGCAGTTTTCTGCTGTTTATCATTTTAAAGGCTCCTTGGTATAAAATGACTGCAAATATTTCAACCATTCCCTAAAGTGTTATATTTAAGTGGAGAAAGAAGCCTACCTAAAGATTTGCTGATTCTTGCAAAATGGCAGACATGCCTATATAAATCTGGACCAATACTTCATTTTAAGAATGTGGTGTTTCAATCATAAGCAAAAATATATAATCACAAAAATTAAGATGGAAGCCTCAAAATACAAAGTTAGAAAACTGTTCTTTACAAACACATCATATTTGTCAGACTTAAGGAACTTTAATAAGCAAAATAGTATGTGAGCATCTGGATCAACTTAATGTAGTATAAATAAAATAATAACAAATAAAAGCAGCCAAGAAAAAAATGAATGAAGCACCTTTTTTAAAAATGGAAACATAGCAGGAAAGCATTTAAACTCTTGACTTTCCTACCACACAAATATTTAATAAAACACATTCCAAGTTGCATGTTGAATGATGTATCCATATGCTATTCTGTTTAGTTCATTCGCAACTCTTGTGATAATTTTATATATTTCGATTTTTTTTGGTAAAATCATATATTTGGATCATTTTTATATACTAATGTTAAATTGGTATCATATGCTCCGAAGATGAAAAGTTCAAAGTTAAATAAAATATAGAAGGAAGGGAGAGAGGGAGGGAGGGGGAGAGAGATAAATAAATAAAAAAGAAAGAAAGAAAGAAAGAAAGAAACAGAATGAATGGATGGATGGATGGATGGATAAATAAATAAATAATCTGGAGTTATTAATCTCATCAAGTACCTACCCCAATTTCCCCCAAATAAGGCATCCCCTGATAATAAGCCCAATCGGGCTTTTGAGTGCATGGCAATAAGGGCAAGTGCTTATTTCAGAGTTCAAAAAATATAAGACAGGATCTAATTTTCGGGGAAACATGGTATGAAACTACAGTACAGGTGGTCCTCAACTTATAACCACAAATTAGCCCAACATTTATGTTAAGTGAGAAATTTGTTAAATGAGTTTGGCCCCATTTTACGATTTTCTTGCCACAGTTGTTAAGTGAATCACTGCAGTTATTAATTTAGTAACATGGATGTAAACAGAATCTGACTTATTCATTGACTTTACTTGGCAGGTGGTCACAAAAGGGGATCATATGATGCCAGGACAGTGAGCCTGTTACCAAGTCTCTGAGTTTTGATCATGTGACCATGGGGATGCTGTATTGGTTGTAAAATGTGAAAAAGGCCATAAGTCGCTTTTTCAATGCCACTATAACTTTGAACTGTTACTAAATGAATGGTTGTAACTCAAGGACCAGCTTTAAGGCTGTTTGATTGAATATCCTGCCTCCTTGGTGGCTCTAAGCTCTTAAATCAAGATTGCCATAATCACCCTGAACAAGAAACTATGGGCAAAGTTTCTCAACTCCATTCTAGCTGAAAGCATAGGTTTTGTCCAGACAGCTGCCTCACCAAACTGAAACATTTAATAAACGTCACTGTATTGGCATTCCAACTGATTATTTGACAGTAAGCCAATAACACTATTTCACTCCAGATAAAATACAAAAATTGAATTTTATGGCCATACGGTAACACAATTCTGTATTTTCAGGTCTAATACATTTTCAAGAGTTCCAAGACAGAGGTTAACATAATTCAACATTGTATATATTTGAACACATACTTTTTGAATTAAATTTGCTGTGTAAATAAATGGGCATATGGTTGAATTATCTGCATGTGAAAATATCTACAGTGTTCCTTATTCATTTTTTAAAAAGAAGAAGAACCAAATAGATCAATATGCAGCTTCTTTCAATCTAATGCTGGATGTATTGAGACTACAACAATACTCATAGAATTCCTTATTCAATATGCCAATTTTTCTGGTATTTTTACCTTAATATACAGGAGAATATCAGTTTGGAGTATGAGTTACTTATAGGATACTATAAGACAATTATCTAAAACAAGGCATTTTTAACTTGCTAGTGCTCTATTTATTGTTTGTTTGTTTTGTCAAAACATGTACAAGATAGCAGATATTGATATAAACATAAACAAAAGCGAAGTAGATAAGGGTAAATTTGGATAGGGCAGTATTATTATTCTTTAGGAAGACAATAGTTTATTACAACCAAACCCTCCCATTTGACTTCTTCTGAGATTCAAGAATTTCTCAAGCAAAACGAATAGAGGCAGATCTAATTGCCAAACTGTACAGTATAGAAACATAGAAACATAGAAACATAGAAGACTGACGGCAGAAAAAGACCCCATGGTCCATCTAGTCTGCCCTTTTACTATTTCCTGTATTTTATCTTACAATGGATATATGTTTATCCCAGGCATGTTTAAATTCGGTTACTGTGGATTTACCAACCACGTCTGCTGGAAGTTTGTTCCAAGGATCTACTACTCTTTCAGTAAAATAATACTTTCTCATGTTGCCTTTGATCTTTCCCCCAACTAACTTCAGATTGTGTCCCCTTGTTCTTGTGTTCACTTTCCTGTTAAAAACACTTCCCTCCTGAACCCTATTTAACCCTTTAACATATTTAAATGTTTCGATCATGTCCCCCCTTTTCCTTCTGTCCTCCAGACTATACAGATGTAGTTACAACATTTGTCCTTTATCAAGAAACCCTCCTAAATTTAATCTGAGAGTCTTATTTCTTTTCCCTAAGTGGTTTATCTTAAAAAGCTACCTGGTCTTTCTGGTTTTGTTCTCTAATTTTCCTTTTTTTCACCTTCCAGTCTCCTTCGGATATAAGAAGAATAGATTCAGAATTCTTCCTTAGATGCAAGTTTTTCATAGGTACATTTACATAGAAACCTTAGCACTTTAGACCAAACTCGCTTTTCAAGAACCAGAACTGGGCTTCAATATTCGAACTCTTGAAAGAAAAAAATGAAAACATGGGGTGAGCTGGGGGAGATAGATTGCTATTTTTCCAATTTGGCTCATAATTTAGAAATAAAAATGAGATGGAACTTGGGAGGAAAATAAACTATCCCGCTATATAGAGCACTGGTGAGACCACATTTGGAATACTGTGTTCAGTTCTGGAGACCTCACCTACAAAAATATATTGACAAAATTGAACGGGCTACAAGAATGGTGGAAGGTCTTAAGCATAAAACGTATCAGGAAAGACTTAATGAACTCAATCTGTATAGTCTGGAGGACAGAAGGAAAAGGGGGGACATGATCGAAACATTTAAATATGTCAAAGGGTTAAATAAGGTTCAGGAGGGAAGTGTTTTTAATAGGAAAGTGAACACAAGAACAAGGGGACACCATCTGAAGTTAGTTGGGGGAAAGATCAGAAGCAACGTGATAAAATATTATTTTACTGAAAGAGTAGTAGATCCTTGGAACAAACTTCCAGCAGACGTGGTTGGTAAATCCATAGTAACTGAATTTAAACATGCCTGGGATAAACATATATCCATCCTAAGATAAAATACAAAAAAATAGTATAAGAGCAGACTAGATGGATCATGAGGTCTTTTTCTGCCATCAGTCTTCTTTGTTTCTATGTTTCTATGATGCTTCTTACATAGTCTACCACTATGTGAAAGCAAGGATTTCAAAATATAGTACTTCCAACCAGGGCGGGGGAAATCTTCTGCTTTCTGGATTTTTTTTGTGTCGGCTAATGAACAACAGGTTGTTCTAAACTGTGTGAAAATGCTGTACAGACACAGCCTCGGAGCAAATAGCCCTTTGACTAAGAACTAAGCTAAACAAATCTTTCAGGTGCTGGAAGTTCTGGTTGCGTTTAAACCAACATTCCAGTTCTTTCCATTAAAAACAGCACTTAACAACAACAAAAAACTTTCCATCAAGTAATTCCCAATTTCACCTAACAGATTTAGTTTCTACGGATATTTTTAAACTTCAATTGACAGCAGGGTAATGGACTACACATACTAAGTGGTTCTGCTTTTCAAACTGATTCCAGGCTTGTCTGTCTTTAAATCTGGGGAATAGACTGTGCAGTAACTTTATATTCCTTTAGGTCTTCCGGAACAGTGAGAGTAAATGATTAAATCTATTTAGTAAATCATCTGAAATCTCAGTTGTTTACAGACTGGAATGAAACTGGGATAAACACGAGGAATTAACAAATTAAACCTGTGTGTTATTGCTAGAAAAGATATTTTCTGGGCAAAATGTTAAACATATTATACCTTTTTTTCTGAACAGGCAAATATTACTGCCCAGTTTTGCCTATTTCTCTCTTGAAATATGTCAAATACTGACATCGGCATGAAAAAACAGTTACCTCATTGTCAGTTCCCACATCGAGCATAACAGGCAGACACTCCTGGGGCTTTACTCCTCCACATGCTGTGTAAAGTGCTAGTTTACCCACCGGGATGCCCATTCCATAACAACCTAGGTCTCCAAGGCCAAGAATACGTTCTCCGTCAGTCACCACAATCGCCTGTGGAAAAGTATGCTAAATGTTATAAAGCTGCAAAGGTATCCTGAATTCTTTGTTATGATCAATTTTAAGCTCTGTCATAATATTATTATTTTCTAAATAACATGAATGGATGGATGGATGGATGGATGGATGGATGGATGGATGAATGAATGAATGAATGAATGAATGAATGAATGAATGAATGAATGAATGAATGAAATACTGCATTTTGTTAAGACCATTATTAAAGTAAATAAATATTTGGCCAGTCAATATATGGGCTAAGTGAATTCAATCACAACATGAGAAACAACACATGACAAAGTGAACACACTAGATTCCATAGAATAGAATAGAATAGAATAGAATAGAATAGAATAGAATAGAATAGAAGCAAGCTGTTCCACTAATTAATTGTTTTGTCCGGAAATTTCTCAATTCTAAGTTGCTTCTCTCCTTGACTAGTTTCCACCAATTGCTTCTTGTTCATGTGCTTTTATTTCCATAATGGATAGTGGGTCTAATCCTACTAATAAAAGGCAACAAGGCTTTAAAAAAAAAAAAACAATTTTCCTTTCCCTCCTGCTATTTTAGAGAGTTGCCTAGTCTCCCAAAGCAGATTTGGCAGAGAATACAAGATAGTGAAAGAAATGGGCAAACATTATATATTTTTAAAATTTGTCAATACATTTTTGATAAAGATACTAGTATAGTTTTGTTTCCTTAAGGGTTTAGATAAACCAAATAAAAATATAACTCTCTGGTACAATATGTGTCTTTAACACAACAGTTGGCATCTGCAGTTTCTGCTGCTCAATTCCTTGGAGAGTTCTGGCTAACAATTTCTTTTTAATAGATGCTCTAATGAATTTGTTGTTTAAAAATTGCGATATCTTGCTGCTGTGATGGGAAGAGGAAAAAACTATTTGCACTAAAAAACATAACTGTTTAACATATTGCTTTAGCTCCTCTGTAAATGATTCATGCTTTGTGATGTACATTTCCAACTCTGAGTAATTATGCCATGCTATTTCCAGTTCTTATTTTCCAACTTAAGGATTTGATTTCTGACAAGAGGCTATTGATTATCAACCAATTAGGTGTAAGGAACCTTTATCAGCCCAACTGTCACATTTATCCCAGGGACACATCCTGTGGCAGCATGCAGCAATGGGTCTAGCCAGCCCCTTCATTCTCCCTTCCTCTCTCATGTAAGTCCCCTTTAACAATTCTACATTAATAATTCCATCTCCTCAAATTGGCATCTACCCATAGATCATCCCCTACTGCTTTTCATATTTACAGGAAAGGAATCCTGCACAGGCACTCCTGTTTTCACAAATGTCCAAAATCTTGAACTTTGAAGATGTTTTCCTTTACCCAGTAAAGCCTTCTTTCTCCTTTTAAACCTTGAGAAAGCAATCTTGATAGGGCTGGAATATGGATGGCTGGAGGGTGAGAAAACCCCAGTGGGATGACTGCTCAGTTGAAGCAGTGGGTCAAAAAAGAAAAACAGTTGGGGCAAAGGTTCTCTTTGATATAGCCTCCCAACCAGCAGGATTGCCTGGAAATTAGGACTGGCAGCAAGGGTGGTTGCAAAAGGAAAGAAAAAAAGATGGCTGTGCAGTTACATTTACAAAGCAGTCTATGTGAGACTATAGTATTAGGGGGGGAAAACACAGGTTTGTTAATAAGACTCTACAAAGACATTAACAATATGTATTAATTACATCTATGTTGTTTCTATTGTATCTACAAAATTTGGAATTTATAGCAATAGCATTTAGACTTATATACCACTTCACAGTGCTTTATAGCTCTTTCTAAGCAGTTTACAGACAGTAAGCATATTGCCCCCAACAATCTGGGTCCTCATTTTACCGATCTTGGAAGGATAGAAGGCTGAATCAACCTTGAGCCTACTGAGATTCAAACTGCTGGCAGGTGGTGATCAGCAGAAGTATTTTTTTTAATTATTATTATTTATTAGATTTGTATGCCGCCCCTCTCCGTAGACTCGGGGCGACTCACAGCAACAATAAAAGTAGAAGTAGCTTGCAATACTGCACTCTAAACACTGCACTACCGAAGCTCTTAATTTATCATGGTATCAAGAATTACGGATCGAGAGGGCGGATGAGAGATGGCTAAAATTAAAATCAATTAACATAGTTAAAAAATTTGGAGCTGTTCTAGTAATCACATTATTTCTAGATTTTTTTTCCTTTTTTTATTGCCATGTTTATCATTTTGGGGTTGCATCGATCCTTTTAACATTGTGGTGCTTATTTATATTTGATTGATCAGTTAAGCACAATAAAATACAATAAATGCTGAGAAATGACTGGGAATTGCATCTGGTTTCAAATATTATTATTATTAGGCTACTAGTAAGTACAAAGTACAGTATAGGGGTCTTGGTGTTAAGTATGTCAGATTTTAGGCACAATTTAATATTTATTTATTTTATTTATTTATTAGATTTGTATGCCGCCCCTTTCCGTAGACATGGACCTCTGAAATCCTAAATAGCTTAGATCTTCATTGTCTAAGGCAGTGTTTCCCAACCTTCGCTGGCTGGGGAATTCTGGGAGTTGAAGTCCAAATATCTTCAAGTTGTCAAGGTTGGGAAACACTGGTCTAAGGGACTGCCCATCCCAATAGTATGGATATATTTATTTGATTTGATTTTATATTAATCTGCAGGAGAGTCCTTCTGAAGAGGCCCTGCCATCTACAACTCATCTATCTGACAGATGGAAGAAGGTCCACATTATTCCTAGACTGTGGAGTTGCCTCAAACGGCAAACATCTCCATTTTAGAAGATCTGTCAAGGCATATGCCTTTCACCTGGTTTTTAAAGTTAATTACTATTAGCAATGGGTTTATTTTTTTTTAATTGTCTGCATTTCACATTTTTCAGAATATTAGCCATCTGAATAGTAGCAGAATATAATCATATAAGTAACCAAGCAAAAAAGCAATGCGATGGAGGAGATGCTGAAGACATACATAGTCAAATGATGTGCAGATAAGAAGATCCTAGGAATCCCATTCAATGCAGAGTTTCCTCGCTGCTGCTTTAAAAATATGTGTAGAATAGTGCAAATAAGAAAACTGCTTAAATTGCAAATAAATCATATCGATGAATCATCCTGTCAAATCAGCTGCTATCTACCCGGATTTTTTATTAAAGCAAATAGCCCTTCCAAAATTTTTCAAGAAAGAATCTCAGCAACCCGAAGTTTCTGCGCCAGGTATTTTTCACCGCAATTTCAACATTTATAAACAAAAATAATCTGTTTCTAGTTTTCCGGTGCTAATCCTTTGAGAATACAACCATTGTTGCTTAAGAAACAGGTATTCAACGCTACATTCCCCAATGATTACATATTTCTGTCCTGGCCCCAAAAGAAAATATCTGAAAGCTGGTGAGAGGGGTAAGTTCCATTGGTTATTGTCACAGCTACTTCCCAATTGACATAATGGGGAAGGATCTGGCAATGGTGCATAAGCAACTGGCAAACCACCTGCTCTACCAACCCTGCATGCCTTTATAGATAGCACATATACCTGAAAGGGCAGCCAAGATCGAGAGAAGATTATACATTCCACTGTAGAGATGGTGCATACCAAGTATCCAAATAATTTCAGTGCTCCCATTCAGAGCTCACTGAATCAAAGGGAAATCTTTAATAAGCTGACAATGCTGTTTTCACATGAAATGTGCATTTGATCATATTAGCCTGCTATTTTCATAAAAGTCAAAGGGGGGAATGCATTATTTTCAAAAAATAAAATTAATAAACAATGCTGGTCACATTATTGCTTAGCAAGCATATTTATCTAAAAATGTACATTGGCCACACTGGCAGTATGTATGTATGTATGTATGTATGTATGTATGTATGTATGTATGTATGTATGTATGTATGTATGTATTTATTTATTTATTTATTTATTTATTAGATTTGTATGCCGCCACTCTCCGTAAACCAACAGAGAGGGAAGTTAGAACCCATCCCTGCTAACATCCCACATCTTCCAATATGTGTTACTAAGAACAATGACATCAAAATGTGTGTCCTATACTAAAATATTATAAATCAAGTGAATATTTTATTCCTTTGTTGTGGTTCGCTCTGGGCCAGCTCCTGCAACAGGGAATTTGGACGTTGGTCTAGGGCAGTGTTTCCCAACCTTGGCAACTTGAAGATATTTGGACTTCAACTCCCAGAATTCCCCAGCCAGCAAATGCTGGCTGGGGTATTCTGGGAGTTGAAGTCCAGATATCTTCAAGTTACCAAGGTTGGGAAACACTGGTCTAGGGGAATCCTCGGGTTCACAGAGACTTGTATTATTGCCAACAGCATCTGATAGTGAAGATTCATTGCCAAAATCAGACGGTGGAGAAGCAGAATCAGACGGAGAGATGGGTGCAGCCAGACCATTAGTTAATGACCCCATTAGTGAGACGTCAGACTCAGAGGAGGATCGGTGGATAGATGCCCATATGAACAGGCTCATGGCTAGAAGGGACCAACTGCACAGGTATCGTCAAAGATAAGGGAGAACACCTGTTGCTGAGGCAATTAGGTTAATGGGGTTGATGATAAATTACGGGCGTTGGGGAGTGCGCATGTGGGCATTTATTCATTTGGAGAAGGATCATTGCCAAGGTTTGGACTATTCCAGGACTTCTGTTGACTATTTGGACAATTCACAGTTAACTCTTGTGAACTCAAAGAAGAGGGAGCTGTGTGGAATCACAGCTGGCTTAATTGCTCTCTTTTGTTCCTGCTTTTAACTGCATTCCAGGGCTGTTATCTGGGTGAGAGAAATGTGACTCTGCTTAAACATTTATTACTTTTATTTCTTTTGAGCCGGCGTGTGTGTTTGACTTTGCATTCCTCTCTCACTGGCTAAAACTATTTTAAATAAACCTCAAGGCATTTTACTATATATCAGATCCAAATTGAATAAAGGCACTTTTATTTATTAATATTTAATACTATGGTCAAAAGGTTCCATATCTGAATATTCTCTACATTTAAAAAACCCTACCATGTTAGAAAAAGTACCAGCTTGCTTTCTCTAAAACATGGTACAACATTAATGGCATTTTCATGGGAAATTCCTATCTCAAAGCAAAACCCAATACTATTTTTATGCCAATAACCTATATGTATGATTCTAAACATGCACATACATGCATCTGAGAGACACCTACCTTTATATTAGTTTCAGGCCATGCTTTAAACAATGTTTCAATATGTCCTCGATCATGGGGAGTGATGAAGAGTCCTCTGTAAGGAAGGAATTCAAACTTTATATCATTTTTGAAATATGAAGCCTTTCTTCCTTCGTTCCTTTGCTCCTTCCTTCCTTCCATCTAATGCAATGACACTTACGTTTTGTTAAGAGAAAGCATATTAAATGTTTTACAGTATACCTTGGAAGTTACCAGCCTTTTCCTCTATTTAATCACCCATTAGTCACCCATTTTTTTTAAAAAAAACATTTTTTTTTCATTTCATCTATTAATTCTTGTTCTTTTTCATTTAGTCTTTCTGTACTTCAAGGACAATCTTCTGTATGCCCTGCTAATCACCAAATGAGCCTTTGGCCATTCATGGCTTCGATCATTTAAAGCTTTCATACAATGTATCAGTACCAACAATACACACAGTAGCAGACAGTTCATACATCAGTGATGGCGAACATATGGCACGGGTGCCACAGCTGGCATGCGCAGCCATATTTGCCGACACACAAGCCATTGCCCTAACTCAGTTCCAGCATGCATGTTTGCACATCCAGCTGATTTTCGGCTCACACAGAGGGCATGGGAGGATGTTTTCAGCTTCCAAAGGGACTCAGGGGGGATGGAGGGGTCGTTTTTGTCATCCCCAGAGTCCAGGGAAGTCTCTGGAGACTGGTGAGAGTGCAAAACAGGCCTACTAGGCCCACCAGAAGCTGGGAAATGGTCCATTTCTGGCCTCCAAGAGGCAGGGGAGCCCATTTTTGCCCTCCCCAGGCACTGAATTATGGGTATGAGCACTCACACATCTGCAATAGTGCACACACACATACTTTCGGCACCCAAGGAAAAAAAGGTTCGCCATCACTGTCATACATATTTTGAAATTATTCCCAGCAGCATAACAAAAGCCCAATTTATCAAAAGGATGTTCATGCTATTTTAGGAATGCTAAATTCCCTAATCTAGAGACACGTTTATGTGGAAACCAACTAAATCCACTCATGGAGGCTTCTGAAGTGTAGAAACTTACTCAGGATAGATAAGTGTTGTGATTCTGTCTGAGGCTCCTCAGGGAACGGCTGAACCTCTGCCGGCTCCCTGCTCAGAGGGGGAGGATGAGGAACAGGAGGAGGAGGAGGAGGCCCAGGCAGAAGGGGAGGAGGAATATCAGGCCGAGGGAGAGGGAGAACAGCCAGAATCCCCCGGGGTGGAGCTCTCCCCAGCAAGCAGCCTGGAGTCCTTAGATGAAAATGCTCAAGCCATCATCGATCACAGGCAGAGAAGAGCAGCACAACGAAGGGGACAATTAGCCAGGTACTTCCAGTCCTAAATAGGTAACAGCTGGGTTTGGGTGTGGTTCTCCCCAGAAAGGCTGAAAAGGCAGACCCACCCTTCCTGTATTGTGGAGTATTATCTTTGGGAGTCCTGGGACCTGGCTGTGATCTTTGGCGTCTCTGATTCTGGCTTGTGGCCTTGAAGGCTGAAACCTTGGGGAAAAAGGCGTGGGGGCTTATTCTCTACAGTGGTGTGTGTGCCAGCAAGAAGTCTGCTGTATTGTCTGGCCGTCAGGACTTTGCTGTGAAGCCTCATAGCCTGCCTGTTGGGAAGAACAGGTTTTTCTCTGTGTTTATTTTTCAAACTATAAAGTGCTTTTGCTTTTACCAGCGTGTCTGGCTGCTTTTTCCAGTTGGTGTTGAAGTCTGGGGGCACCCAGACAGAACAGATAAGTGTTAGCAAAACTGTGTTAGCAAAAACTTCAGAAGAGAAGGATTATGGGGTAGTGATTTCTGACAGTCTCAAAATGGGTGAGCAGTGTGGTCGGGCAGTAGGAAAAGCAAGTAGGATGCTTGGCTGCATAGCTAAAGGTATAACAGCAGGAAGGGGGAGATTGTGATCCCGCTATATAGAGCGCTGGTGAGACCACATTTGGAATACTGTGTTCAGTTCTGGAGTTCTCACCTACAAAAAGATATTGAGAAAATTGAATGGGTCCAAAGAAGGGCTACAAGAATGGTGGAAGATCTTAAGCATAAAACATATCAGGAAAGACTTAATGAACTCAATCTCTATAGTCTGGAGGACAGAAGGAAAAGGAGGGACATGATCAAAACATTTAAATATGTCAAAGGGTTAAATAAGGTTCAGGAGGGAAGTGTTTTTAATAGAAAAGTGAACACACAATCTGAAGTTAGTTGGGGGAAAGATCAAAAGCAACATGAGAAAATATTATTTTACTGAAAGAGTAGTAGATCCTTGGAACAAACTTCCAGCAGACGTGGTTGGTAAATCCACAGTAACTTAATTTAAACATGCCTGGGATAAACATATATACATCCTAAAATAAAAATACAGGAAATAGTATAAGGGCAGACTAGATGGACCATGAGGTCTTTTTCTGCCGTCAGTCTTCTATGTTTCTAAGTAGAAGATGTTTACAATTGTAAAATGAAGGGATTTTAACATATTAGCTCAAACTTGTCCGTTTAAAATTCTAAAAAATAAATACATAATACATACTTAACACCATTCTCAAGAATTACCTACTTACATACCATTGCTGGCAATGTATTTGTGAGCTGAATGGTGAACTACATGCAAGACTACTGAAGTGTATTTATTGTATTTAATTGGGCGCCTCACAACAAAGGAGGAGGGGGAATAAATGTGACAAATAAAATGTAGCCAGATGACAGAAACATGACTCCTACGGAAAAAATAAATACATCCACACAGTGGAAAGGAGGTTTTATTCTCCCTCATTTAAGGCCTGAGAGGACAGTGAAGTCTTTAAGGCCCTTCAAAAAAGCAGCTTTTCTGGTATAATCTCAGGACTGTACCAGGGGCCAGTCACTACCATAAAAAAGATGTGCTTCTAGGGAACCAATAGATCACATTATTTAACTAAAGAAACCCCAAATGGGCCAAATCTGAGTATTGCATTGGCAGTTCTGTGTTAGCAAATCTTCAGAAGAGAAGGATTTAGGGGTAGTGATTTCTGACAGTCTCAAAATGGGTGAGCAGTGCGGTCGGGCGGTAGGGAAAGCAAGTAGGATGCTTGGCTGCATAGCTAGAGGTATAACAAGCAGGAAGAGGGAGATTGTGATCCCGCTATATAGAGCGTTGGTGAGACCACATTTGGAATACTGTGTTCAGTTCTGGAGACCTCACCTACAGAAAGATATTGACGAAATTGAACGGGTCCAAAAACGGGCTACAAGAATGGTGGAAGGTCTTAAGCATGAAACGTATCAGGAAAGACTTAATGAGCTCAATCTGTATAGTCTGGAGGACAGAAGGAAAAGGGGGGACATGATCGAAACATTTAAATATGTTAAAGGGTTAAATAAGGTTCAGGAGGGAAGTGTTTTTAATAGGAAAGTGAACACAAGAACAAGGGGACACAATCTGAAGTTAGTTGGGGGAAAGATCAAAAGCAACATGAGAAAATGTGAAACAGTAGTAGATCCTTGGAACAAACTTCCAGTAGACGTGGTTGGTAAATCCACAGTAACTGAATTTAAACATGCCTGGGATAAACATATATCCATTGTAAGATAAAATACAGGAAATAGTATAAGGGCAGACTAGATGGACCATGAGGTCTTTTTCTGCCGTCAGTCTTCTATGTTTCTAAGTCTGCCAGATCAAACTGGTTAGGATGGAGGATACTATGGGACTGAGGCAGAACCTCAGTTAACCAGGTTCAAATCAGTTAGACTCCATCCTGATTTAATGAACATGAATTCTAGAAAAATTGTTTCCCAACATTATTAAACTAAAATTAGAAAGACCGGCATGGAAAATTCAATAAATACTATACATATGCAAAAAGAGGCAGTTGGGAGCATTTTGTCAGTAGGGAAAATGATATGATTGGTTTAATGGTTCAAAAAAAGCTGTGGCCTAAGTACAGTCACATATTCCAAAGCAGCTCTTTTTTAAAAAAAAATTGAACAGCTTTAGTTATAATTACCAGTCTTTGCATCAGTTTGAATTTTCTGGCCTTATAATATGATCAACTCCAGAGAAAGAGACCCAAACTACTTTTAGAATCATGCAAGACAGAAACAGAATCTCCAAACCAAATTTGGCTATCTTTGGGCACTGATGACATATTTAAGATAGATTAATAAGATTAATGTGTACATTCCCAAGATATCCCGTTAAGTAGTTTTCTATAACAGCCTAAAAGTCATAGGACTAAAGATACGTCATCCCTAAATTGTTATAACATGAGGTATTTAAAATATGGTTTTTTTAAAAATTCCTTACATTTTCTTAAGGATTAAAGATCAAGATTGTCGTGACTTTTGGATATTTAACTAAATTACTAACATTAAATTATTACGCTTGTCATTTTAAAAAGAGGTTGCAAAATATAAACACAATCTAGGTCGCCCTGTCCTGCTTGGGGTACATTGTTGAAGGAAAGTCGAATGTAAAATAAATCCTTACAATAATACATACCCCTTTATGAGAAAAGGGTAAAAATAACATGGCTCATTTATCCTGGGAAGAGACTCCAAAGTTAGTTATATTGTGCAATTCACAGAGGGATTAAAATACTTCAGTCAGGATATTCCATGGATGTTTCATGGAAAAAATATTAATTTGGATACCAACATTCAAAAGTGCAGTTTTAAAATAATTCCTTAAGAATGGCTATAAAGTGTTAGTTCCCGATTGAAAAATAATATTCAATTTTTGCATTCAGAAGATGGAGGATTCTATTTCGCATATATTCAAACAACATAGAATTACTCTGTTGCTCCCAAAATAAGACATCCCCTGATAATAAGCCCAATTGGGCTTTTGAGTGCATGGAAATAAGGTGCTTATTTCAGGGTTCAAAAAAATATAAGACAGAGTCTTATTTTCGGGGAAACATGGTAGTAAGTACCACATTATTTCTTGCTTCTATGTTAATATTGTTCTAGTGGAAGAATGAGAACGTGACAAAAGAGAAGTAAATACACAGACACACATTCATGCACACGTATAACTAAAACAAATAAAATATTGTTATTCTGACCTTCAAATTAACCATCAATTGTAATAGCTCTTGGGAAATAAGATTTCTGGAAAATTGTGCAGCATATACATCAAATCTTCACAACTGCTGCTAAGCAGTACAGTGATCTCTCGGTTAGCGCGGGGGTTACGTTCCAAGACCTCCCGCGCTAACCGATTTCCGCGTTATACTGGATGCGGAAGTAAAAACCACCATCTGCGCATGTGCGCCATTTTTTTCATGGCCGCACATGCGCAGATGGTGGAGTTTGCGTGTGGGCGGCAGGGAAGACCAAGGGAAGATTCCTTCAGCCGCCCAACAGCTGATCTGCTCCGCAGCGCGGAAGCAGCGAGGAGCCGAAGATGGGGTAAAGGCAAAGGGGAAACCCCATCTTCGGCTCCTCGCTGCTGCCGCGCTGCGGAGCGGATCAGGTGTTGGGCGGCTGAAGGAACCTTCCCTTGGTCTTCCCGCCGCCCAGGCAAAGGGGAAAGATCGCTTGCCGCTTTGCAGCTTGGAGCCTTGCTTCGCCTCCTTCGCTGCAATAGGCAAGCGGCAAGCGATCTTGAGAAAGAGAGAGAAAGGAGGGCGACTTGCCAGTCCACGCCCCCCTGGATGAACAGCCTCGCATGGCCCCAGCGCCGGGCTCCGCTGTTGCCTCCGCCCCCATTCGGCTCTGCAGCTGAGAGGCCTTCCCGGCAGAGCCCTCCCCAACAGCTCCCGCCGCCAGCGCAAAAAAGAAAAGAAAAAAAAATCCCCAAAAGAGGCAGGCACAAAGCGGGGGCACAAGGGGAGCTGCCCGGCAGAGGTTGCTTTTTTTCTTCTCGTGGGCAAGTGGAGGGGGGGAGAGAGAAGGGAGGAAGAGAGTGTGAGAGAGGAAGAAAGAGAGAGAGAAATGATAGAAAAAAGGGAAGAAAAAAGAGAAATGAGAAAATGATTGAAGCATAGTGACAGGAAAGAAAGAGAAAGAGACAGAGAAGTGACTCTTGGTGATGACGTATGACGTCATCGGGTGGGAAAAACCGTGGTATAGCAAAAAAAACGCGGACTTATTTTTTAATTAATATTTTTTGAAAAACCGCGTTGCAGCGTTTCGCGCTAATCGAGAACGCGCAAATCGAGGGATCACTGTAATCTGAACCAAAGAAGTCTGTTTCCTACATTTTTTAGCATCTACTATAGATGAAACCATTGGGTGAGATCATTCACTGATTCAGAATGATGTGTCATCAATATGAAAATGATACCTAGTTACATCTCTCTATCCCTCACCAAGCAGAGAATGCAGTGGAATTTCTGACATGGTGTCTGAAGATTTTTAGGTTCTGGGTGGGATTGAACCCTAACTAAATGAAAATGGCTGTGGAGTCAAAACCCAACTAATTATGAAGTTGTTATTATTATTATTGTTGTTGTTATTATTATTATTATTGTTGTTGTTGTTGTTATTATTATTATTATTATTATTATTTTGTATGCTGCCCCTCTCCGTAGACTCGGGGCGGCTCACAGCAATAATAAAAACAATGTACAATAACAAATCTAATAACAAATAAATAAAAGGTCACAGCCGCGCTGGGGGGCTTCCCAGCACCCCCCCAACCCCGAACCCGGAAGTTCGGCAAAAGTTCGGGGTTCGGGGGGGTGCTGGGAAGCCCCCCAGCACAGCTGTGACCTTTTAAAACAGCCGCGCCGCTTCCCAGCTGTCTCCCAAAGCCGAACGCGGAAGTTCGGCTTTGGTGTTCGGCTTCGGGAGACAGCTGGGAAGCGGCGCGGCTGTTTTAAAAGGTCACAGCCACGCTGGGGGGCTTCCCAGCACCCCCCAACCCCGAACCCGGAAGTTCGGCAAAGGTTCGGGGTTCGGGGGGGTGCTGGGAAGCCCCCCAGCGCGGCTGTGACCTTTTAAAACAGCCGTGCCGCTTCCCAGCTGTCTCCCGAAGCCGAACGCCAAAGCCGAACTTCCGCGTTCGGAGACAGCTGGGAAGCGGCGCGGCTGTTTTAAAAGGTCACAGCCAGGCTGGGGGGCTTCCCAGGAACCTCCCGAACCGAACCCGGGGTTCAGAAAAATTTTGTCTCTTCTTACGAACTTTTTTCGAGTTACGAACCGGCGTTCGGGAGGCTGCTGGGAAGCCCCACCGCCCGGCTGTCACCTTTTAAAACAGCCGCGCGGCTTCCCAGCTGTCTCCGAACGCCGGTTCGTAACTCGAAAAAAGTTCGTAAGAAGAGGCAAAATTTTTCTGAACCCCGGGCTCGTATCATGAGTTGTTCGTAAGACGAGGGGTTCGTATCTTGAGGTACCACTGTATTTAAAAATATCTTAAAAACCCTTATTTAAAAACAAGACATACACACAAACATACCATTCATAAAATATAAAGGCTAGGGGGAGACATCTCAATTCCCCCATGCCTGATGCCAGAGGTCGGTTTTAAGGAGTTTATGAAAGGCAAGGAGGGTGGGGGCAATCCTAATCTCTGGGGGGAGCTGGTTCCGGAGGGTCGGGGCCGCCACAGAGAAGGCTCTTCTCCTGGGTCCCACCAGACAACATTGTTTAGTCGACGGGACCCGGAGAAGGCCGACTCTGTGGGACCTAACTGGGATTCATCTATAGTTCCGGATGAACTCATCTTTCTCTGAACAGATCTGATTTAAATGGGTGGAAAGAGGCTCTTTCATAGCTCCTACTTGAATTAAATGGATGTTATGTTGAGGAGAGCCTTTGCATATCTACATGTGATGTCCCAAACATAGCCACATTCCTGGATTAGAGATCTGTGCATAGTTATTCATGACGGTGCCAGCTCATGGTGGGACTTCTGCAATTTGCTATACATGAGGCTTGTTAGAAGGCCATCTCAAGAAGTTTCATATGATCCAGCATGCAGCAGCCTTGGTAAATTTCAGATACAGCAAGTCCTTGACTTCACAATTGAGGCCAAAGTTTCTGTTACTAAATGAAACAGCTGTGACTTTTGCCCCATTTTCCAATCTTTCTCACCACCATTGTTAAATTAGTAACACAGTTAAGTGAATCTGGCTTCTCCATTGACTTTGCTTGTCAGAAGGTCACAATAGGTGATGACATGACCCCAGGACACTGCAATGGTCATAAATATGAACCAGTTGCCAAGCATCTGAATTTTGATCACGTGACCGCGGAGATGGCTGCAACAGTCAGAAGGGTGAAAAACAATCATAAGTCACTTTTTTCAGTGCCATTGTAACTTCAAACAGTCACTAAATGAACTCTTGTAAGTTGAAGATCACCTGTACTTTAACTTTGGGACATTACACAATGTTGGTGGCCATCTTTAAATCCTCTATGGCTCTGGGCCTCAGGCCTACCTATAAATCCGCATTTTATTTGTTGCACCTATATCTAGCAAATGACTTAGTTTTGAGTTAGTCTCAGTCAGTTTCAAATGTTTATTATTCCATTCTATTTTGCAATATCCCTCAGTGTTTGACAGACCCCATTTATGTGCAGGAGAAAATAATGAAAATATGAATTCCTGTTGACAGACAAACATAAATGCTAGCTGGGAATCACCTGGAGATTAGGGAAACCACAAGAAGCATGAGGTGAAACGGCACCATTGGATCACAATGGGTCAGGCAAGTAAGCTAATGGGTGAAACATTTGAATTCCAGGAATTCTGAAGAGAAGGGTTAAGGGATATTTTAGAGAAGCTGCAGGAACTAGTGCTGTCAAGATTTAGAGACTGGTCCAAAGTGGTATGTATGTATGTATGTATGTATGTATGTATGTATGTATGTATGTATGTATGTAATGTATGCATGTATGCATGTATTTATTTATTTATTATTATTATTATTATTATTATTATTATTATTATTATTATTATTATTTATTAGATTTGTATGTCGCCCCGCTCCGAAGACTCGGGGTGGCTCACAACAGTAATAAAAACAATATAGTAGTGGAACAAATCTAATATTAAAAAACATATAAAACCCTATCATTATTTTTAAAAAACCGAACAGCACATTCATACCGAACATAAAACAGTATAAAAAAGCCTGGGGGAAAGGTGTCTCAACTTCCCCATGCCTGGCGGTATAAGTGAGTCTTGAGTAGTTTATGAAAGACAGGGAGGGTGGGCGTAGTTCTAATCTCCGGGGGGAGTTGGTTCCAGAGGGCCGGGGCCGCCACAGAGAAGGCTCTTCCTCTGGGGCCCGCCAAACGACATTGTTTAGTCGACGGGACCCAAAGAAGGCCAACTCTGTGGGACCTTATCGGTTATGGGATTCGTACGGTAGCAGGCGGTTCCGGAGGTACCAATGCCATGTAGGGCTTTAAAGGTCATGACCAACACTTTGAATTGTGACTGGAAACTGATCGGCAGTCAATGCAAGCCACGGAGTGTTGAAGAAATGTGGGCGAATGTTGAAAACCCCACGATGGTTCTCGCGGCTGCGTTCTGCACGATTTGCTTGTTTGTTTGTTTGTCTATCTATCTATCTATCTATCTATCTATCTATCTATCTATCTATCTATCTATCTATTTGATGGTTTGTTTGTTTGTTTGTTTGTTTGTTTGTTTGTTTGTTTGTTTGGATTTGTATGCCGCCCCTCTCCGAGGACTCGGGGCGGCTCACAGCATATATAAAAAACAAAACGATAATATAAATCCAATTAATGCTACATTTAAAAACAATTTTTAAAAAACCTATCGGCCAATCATTCAACAATCATACTTAAGCATTTAATGGTCAGGAGGAAGATCTAAAAGTCCCAAGCCTGGTGGCAAATATGAGTTTTTAAGCTCTTTGTATGCCCTTTGTGTGACTATAGAGCCATGATGGTGAACTGGTGGCACGCCGAGATATATCTGAGGGCACGCGAGGTGTGCTCCAGGATATATGTGCGCACTGGCCAGATGATTTTTCAGCCTTCTGGAGGGTGGGGGAGGCCATTTTCACCCTCCTCAGGCTTCAGGAAAGCCTTCGGAGCCTGTGGATGGTGGAAAACAGCCCAACAGGCCTACCGGAGGTCCGAAGGCTTCAGTGAGGCCTGTGCGCACGCATGGGGAAGCAGCACAGCAGGGTTGTATGCACATGCATGGAAAAGAGGGCATTGCATTATGGGTATGGGCACGTACGTGCATAGTATCCCATGCACACGCACCCTTTTGGCACCTAAACAAAAAAAGGATCACTATCACTGCTATAGAGGTTTTTTTGCAAATCTTCCAAGCAACTAGAACCTGGGCAATTCCTGATTTGGAAATTACCCTTTGAGTCTTAAATTCCTGAATTTAAGACTCAAAGCTGTTATTGGAAGGCTAAAGAAGGAGAGCCAAAGTTTATTCATATGAATAAAGAAGGGACAGAACAGAAGCTAAATCCACAAAAAACAATATTTCAACTAATTGAATTGCAATGTAATAATGAGCCATGATGCCCTCAAACCTATCACTGGATGAAGAGGCATAGGAAAAACAATCCAGCCCCTTCCATCTGCCAGAGGTCAAGAACCATTGGATGTTTAGTAGGAATGGTTTGCCATTTCTTGGCTGCTTTGAAGATTTCGTAAGAAAGCCGGTGATAATTTTTAAAAATACATATAAATTTTAAAAAACAGCTTTGCACTATAGAAGGAAATGATTATATGGTATAATAACAATATATCATAATTTCTTTTTACACATACAAATAATAAAACACATGAAAATTAAACCAGAATTTTAAGAGGCTGCAAATCTCAAGACTATGAAAGACGCAAGCACATTTAATATGAATTGCCATAAAGAGTCTCCAATAATTCCAGCTAAAATATATTCGGTGCCAAAAGTTAAGCATATGTAGTTCAGTGAACTACAAGTTGTCAAACTTTACTCTATCCAAAAAAAAAAATTGTTATGACTGAATTAAACTCTACTGAAGCCAGACAGCCTCTACAAAAAAGAAAAGCTATAAAATGTTACTAGCTGTGGATGTATTTCCAAGAAGCATATTGATAAATATGAAATCAAAACTTTATTCTAAAATGAGATGTCATTATATTAACGAGTTCCAGCCATGTATTCCCATTAAACGCAGAAAAAAGCAGGATCTTGATACTATCCAATTAGAATCAGAATTCACTTTGAAATGCAATATTGTCCAAGAATGCTAACATGATGACTACAGTATGTTCTACATCTTGCACCCAAGATGTCTATATTTCAAAGCCAGTATGAAATAAACTGTGAATGGTTACATACTTTACAGAGACGGTAATGGCTAAACAAAGAATAGGTTACTGATGGAAAACAGTAATATCTGACAAAAGGATAATGGCTAGACTAGCTCACGATGATGAAAGGCAGAGTATAGTAGAACACAGAGAAGCAATTGTAACAACACTCATAAAATACTTCATTTTCCTTTTAAACCTAGGATAAAGAACAAGAACTCTCCAGCCTCTGTTCCCCAGGTTTGTGCTGCTTATATTTTCATGGTGGGTTTTTTAATGACAAAGACTTAAAAGAAACAAACAAACAAAAAAGACTTAATGGAAACTCAACTTTGGGAGAAATAAAAGCCATAACTTTTAGGGGACATCACTGAGGCGCATCACTGAGTCACTGTCAACGGGATGCCTGAAGACTCTTATGTGTCCCCCTTCAAAAGACCCTTTGAAACAGAAACAGCCACATCTACTGACCAACAAAAATTGCCTATCCTCATGTTAAGGCCCAAGGAAACTTTTAGGAGTAAGCCATCTATATGGGAGTACCAGGTTAAGCAGACAATGAAATATTTAGGAAAAAACCAACAAATTAAAATATACAAATATGTTTTATGCAAATATGCAGAGTCCGTAAGGAGTTGGGCGGCTTATAAATCTAATAAATAAATCTAATAAATAAATATGCTTTATGCAAATGTGCAAGTATGTTTGATACAAATATGCAAAGAATGATAAGGCCTGGATTCTAAAACATATGAAGAACGGTTGCAGTGTTTGAGCTTGGCCAGTCCAGAGAAAAGAAAGACTAGTAGGGGCATGATAACAGTATTCCAGTTTTGAGACTCTGCCACAAAGAAGAGGGAGTCAATCTATTCTCCAAAGCACCAGAGGGCAGGATATGAAACGATAGATGGAAACTAATCTAGAAGAGAAGCAACCTAGAACTAAGAAGAAATGTTCTGACAGTGAGAACAATTAACAGTGGAACAATTTGCCTCCATAAGTTATGAGTTTTGTAAGTTTTTAAGAAGAGACTGAATAGTCACCTGTAAGAAATGTATACGATCACCCACCCAAGGGGGTGGACTAGAAGACCTCCAAGGTCTCTTCCAGCTCTATTCTGAATGATTGGTTGTTTTGAAAGGTCCAGATGCTGGTAGTTCTCACAAAGCCTCCACTGCCTTCACTAAAAACTAAATATTTGCTCGTATATGTTGGATTCACACATTTTGATGCGCTATACTTCATTTGCATTTTGGTTAGACTAGTATACCACCCAGCTCAGAAGAAACAATATATTCATTCCCCATAATAAACCTAGCCCATACAATTCTCTTGGGAAGCAGCAAGAACTCAAAAACACACCATTTCCTCTACTTTTTCTAAGCTCAGAAATACATTGAAGACTTATCTTCATGTTAAATTGATAGCACAGTTCCCAAATAACAAGCACTGCTTTTAAAAAAAATGAGTTTAGCACAGTGACAACAATACAAGCTTTCCTTTCCTTTAGTAAGTTCAATTGCAGCATTGAACAGAAGGATTTTCATCAGGATTACAACTCACAATGGAAGAGTCAAACTTTTGTTCCCTATATCCTACAGTTCCTGTAGAAATTGCTACTCTCCCATATTTTCCCCTTTATTATGACATTGACCTACAACATCTACAAGTTGGGTAAAACCTACTACACTTCATTACCTATGATTTTGAAGGGAAATAAAGGGACTGACAATGATTGGACACAGCACCAAGAGGAACAGATAATGGAAACAGCAAAGTATAGTCTTTTCCCAACTCACGAATGGATGGAAAATATTAATTCACTAGTGGGAAAAGCCCTATGGAATAAAAGTATCATCTGCATTTAAAGTAGCCTGTGTTTTAAAAAAATAGTTGTCCCAGACATCTAAGTAGACATTGATTGATCTTTGTATACCACTAATATATATCTTTGTATACCACCAATACGTAGGTGACAAAACAAATAAACAAACAAATAAATAAATTTATGCAAATGCAATTTACTTGCTCAAGAGTATAGAAATACCATTATATGTGCCGCTATACATTAAACCAAATTGAAAAGTCCTAGTTTTGGGGCTGAGAGAGAATGAATCAAAATTAACTAGTAGGCTTCTGTTGGTGAGAATAAATTTGAACCAGGATCTACACGTTTCTAAGTTTAACACTTTAACCAAACAAATTAATTAGATTGGTCTCAGACTGATTTCAGATCTAGGCCTGGTACTGAAACTATATTGATTGTTTTGGTGGATGAAGAGAGTATAATTTTCCTGACCCTATGGATCACTTAGTGGCATTCATAGTGATTATTTATAGCATCCTTCCAGATTACCCAAAGGACTGATAATAGCTGGGACTGTTTGCTTTTCAAATTGGTTTAATCTACAGTGGCACATACTGTCTAATGGTATTTCTATACTTAAGTAAATTGTTCCAACTGGTGATAATGAGGAATGAGTATACAAACCTTTATATAAGATGCTGTAAGATTGGACTCTTCTCTGCAAGTTATTTAACTTCTCTAGGGAACTATTAGATTTGTTGATCCCAAGTGATATAATATCAGCATCAGAGGTGGGATTCAGCAGGTTCTGATAGGTTTAGGAGAACCGGTAATGAAAATTTTGAGTTTGTTTGTTTATTTATTTATTTATTTATTTATTAGATTTGTATGCTGCCCCTCTCTGTAGACTTGGGGTGGCTCACAACAATAACAAGAACAATGTAAGAACGAATCTAATAATTTAAAAAACACTAAAAACCCCATTATTAAAAGCAAACATACACACAAACATACCATGTATAAACTGTATAGGTCCGGGGGAGATGTCTCAGTTCCCCCATGCCTGACAGCAGAGATGGGTCTTAAGAACTTTACGAAAGGCAAGGAGGGTGGGGGCAGTTCTAATCTCCGGGGGGAGCTGGTTCCAGAGGGTCGGGGCCGCCACAGAGAAGGCTCTTCTCCTGGGTCCCGCCAAACGACATTGTTTAGTCGACAGGACCCAGAGAACCGGTAAATACCACCTCTGACTGGCCCCGCCCCCATCTATCCTCTGCCTCCCAAGTCCCAGCTGAAGTGGAGTCCTGCTGAAGTCCTGCCACGCCCACCAAGCCATACCACACCCAGAACTGGTAGTAAAAATATTTTAATACCACCACTGAAAGTATGCAGATAGTGTCCAGTTCTATATTACTTTCCTCAAGTCAGACTGAAAACACAGTGGATGTTTTTACACTCTAGAAGCAGTAAAAAACTAGGCAGAAGGAAATAACTTGAAACTGAATCTTAGTACAGTACTATGAAGCTGTGCCTTGTCCAAAAACCGTCTGATTCGCTTATAAGCCCTATGATGGTTCTGGAACGAATTGCATTCCTCCTGAAAGTTGCAGGGGGTGGCGAGTGGAGAGATTATTCTAGATTCATGGGTTTTACTTGATCTAGGAGAGGAGGTTGTGGCCAGGGATGTCTCTGCCCAGCTTCTGCAGCAGTCATTCATTTCCTCAAGGTTGGGTTGCTGCAACACGCTCTATTTGAGTCTGCCTTGGCAGAATACCTGGAAACTTCAGCTGGTGCAGAATGAGACAGCCCAAATGCTGCTGAGAGAAAGCTATTTCAGCTGTATCATGCCAGCTATGTATTGGGAGAATTACATGGGTTACCTCTGTTTCTGTGTACAATTCCTGAACTCTAAAAGCTTTATGCTGGTCAGGAGATGCTTCAAGAGTCCTTGAAATGTCAGAAGGATGGAAGCTGAAAAGAAAATCCTTTTTCTTAGGCAGCCCCATCGCTCTGGCATACACTTCCATCCTAAGGCCCAGACAATCTCCAGACTTGTATAATACAGGAAAGAAGCAAAGGCACCACCATTTCACTGTTTGCCTGTTAACTTTGCAAATTACTCAAGACCCACCTTTATCGCCAGGCATGGGGGAACTGAGACATCCTCCCCCAGGCTTTTATATTTTATGTTTGGTATGTATGTGTTGTATGGTTTTAAATTGTTGGGGGTTTAGATATGTTTTATTTTAATATTAGATTTGTCTCACTGTTATATTGTTTTTGTATTACTGTTGTGAGCCGCCCCGAGTCTTCGGAGAGGGGCGGCATACAAATCTAATAAATAAATAAATAAATAAATAAATAATAATAATAATAATAATAACTTTATACTTTTAAATTATACCTGTTCACACAAATCATTGTGATTATGTAAAAATATTATTTTTAAATAATATTTATTTATTTTTAAATAAGATATCTGGAGTCAGAGAAATTAGAGAGGCTAATAAAATATAAAAATAAATAAGCAAACAGGGAGGCAGGTAGGTAATAATATAGTAGATCAATAGCCCCCAACTATTGGGCACCAGGGACCAGTTCCATAGAAAGGGGGTTTTCCGCAGACTGGAGGGGTCATGGTTTTGTGTGTTGCCTGCATCCTGTGGATGGGGCTTCGCTTATTTGCACGGCCCAGTTTCTGGCCCACAGACCTGGGATTGGGGACCTTTGTACTAGATTATCCCTAGCCTAAATGTTACTATGCATAAAGCAGTGTTGATCAATTGAGAGAAAATGTTCATTCAGAAATCAATCAAATTAATGTTCATAAACATATTTCCCAGAGGAAATTATATACTTGACAAGCTGTTCTATATAATTCTCTAGTTACATAGTTTCAGGAATAAAAGTTGGGATTATTTTTTGCATAAAAATATAGCAATTTCTCCAAAAAAATTACATGTAGGCATTTGAGATTTGTTTTGATACCAAGTAAGTTATTAAGTGTGTGCCTGGATGAGCAAACATAACCTACAACCCAGAAATTCATGGATATATGTGGCTGTTGCCAATTTTCATTATGTCACATAAGTCATTGTTGTCTGTATCCATAAATGTCAGGGCTCTGTACAAGAATGTCAAGAGAATAGCTCAAATAAGCCAAATGAAATAAGGAATATCTGAACTAACTATCACCTTTACCCTTTAACTACAAAAAAGATCCAGTTTCACTCCATTTCTATAAGGCAGACCACCTGCAGAAACTCACTGGCATAGAAGTGTCTTTTGCAACCTAATAGTTTTAAAAGACATTTAAAAAAAATAAACCACAAGGATATAAATTTTCCAACAAATTATATTAGTTTAACTAAAAACACTGGCTTTTATTTGTCAAAATTAACTTTTTTCCTTTTTTTAACAGTTTATAAACGAAAGTTGAGATCGATTGCTATCAACTTTCAAGCACAAAATATTACTGTGTGATAGTACTTAGTAATTCTTTGCTGGTGTAACTAACTGTAGTCTTCTTTGTATACATCATTGAGCTCTTGGAAGAAAGAAAACAGATATTTGCATCCGACAGAAATCCAGGTTTCCATGAAAGGGGGTGGGAATACACCTTTAGACTTCAAGAAGGGCTAAAGTACTTTTGACAAGACAATTTTTGAATGTGTTGGTTTTTTTAAAAAAAATCAGAATACAGGTAGTGCTCAACTAACTACCAGAATTTATCCCAAAATTTATGTTGCTAAGTGAGAAATGTATTAAGTGAGTTTTGCCCTGTTTTATGACATTTCTTAACATTGCAGTTGTTAAGTTAGAAACACGGTTGTTAACTGAACATGGCTTCCCCATTGACTTTGCTTATCAGAAGGTCACAAAAGGGAAAACTGAATGTAACTCATGTGACCATGAGGATGCTGTACACTTTCATAAGTGTGGAAAAAATATCGTAAGTCACTTTTTTCAGTGCCCTTGTAACTCTGAAAGATCACTAAATGAACTGTTGTTAAGTCCAGGACTACCTGTATTTCATGACCACCGAGATGGTGTGAAAAATGTATTCAGGATACCATAGAAAGAAAGAGACAATGCAACATGTGTTATGTGCAAAACATGCATGCCCACACTTTGTCTTTATAAGACACTGCGCTATAACAAGTCTAGTAAGCTGTTGCAGTATCACACAATATCCAGAATGGGTATGTTTCCATAGAACAATGCTTTCTAGGTTAAAAATAAAACCCAGTTAATTACATGTATGGATTTTTAATCATGCCACATATCAATACAGTAATCCAAAATATTTTAGGAAATAATTAATGGGTTTCCACAGTGAGAAACCAAGACAGACAGCCCAAAACCCCATAAAAAGACAAGTTTGTTCATGGCAAATTTATACACCATGAAGTGGAAGCCAGCACACTATGCATATTTGCCTTCTGGAATCAAACTTGAAGAAAAATGGAATGAGTAGAATGGAATAGCAATAGCAGCCCTTACTAGGAATGCAGCAATGTTTGCAGAAATCACAGAGCGTATTAAAAAAAAACCCCTGTATAGGTATATTAATATAAGATACACAGCTGCATGGCAACAGGGGACAAAATTAAACATTCCATCGGTACACAGTTACAGATATACAAATCTATCTAAATATTATGGATACGTTCTGGTGTGACGCCTATCCTAACTTCTTTAGTCAAAGGCATGCTTGTATGAAAACAGAAAACATGTAGAAAAAGAAGCTGCTTCTGAACTTTCAATTTTTTCTTTAAAGACATAACAGAATGTAAAAGAAAAACATAACTATGCATGACTGCCATATTATGTTTACTAAAATGGCAGACTAGTTTAAAGATGATAGTCCCCCCCCCCCAAAAAAAAAAGATTAGGCAAGGGAAAAAAACCCTATATAAAAAAATACAAAAAGGTTTTGAAATGCCCACTTTTCCTTCTTGGTTAACTTAAATTTTCCAACATCAGCTAAAATATATCCTGAGTGGGAGTTTTGTGAATCTATGTACTGTATATACGCGCACACCTACATGCAACCGCAAAACTCCCCAAAAATGCAGAAGCAGGAAGAAAAATGAATACTTCATTAAAAATCGTTACAGGTAGTCTTTGAGTTATGACTATCATTACGGTCCACAAGTCATGACAGTCGTTGAGCAATGTTCTCATAGGATAACTCTGCATAATGACATCCCCCTCAACCCTGCTCTCCCTAAATGCAGTCATTAAATGATCCCAGATATTGTTAGATGCTTCAGTGTTAATGGAAGCCCTGGGAGGCCTGCTCTAGGCTTCACAAGGTCTTTCCCACCCCCTGAGGCAGCTTATACTCTGCCTTCCTGCAGGCCTTAGGTTTGTTACCAATACCCATGTCCTGTAGATGGTCTGCTTCCCACCCAGCCATTCCACAGGGCAGCCCCTGTTGCAGAAACTACCTGTCAGGCCAAAGCCATCGTTGAGTTGGAAATTTTGGCCTCCCACACTTATGCTGTAGAACGTGTTCCTGTGTGGGAATTTGGGAGGAACTTTTGCATGAGGGATATAGAGATGTAGTCATAACAAATTCCTTCTAGATTCTCAAGGTCATCCTTTGTTCAGTACCTGCCCGGAAGCTGATGGGAGCAATGGACACATTGGCAGAAGAAGACTGGTCAATGCAATGAACTTGGATGTGTAGGAACAAGGGAATGAGCTTTAAACTGGGTGGAGAAACCTTTGTAGCCTTAGATTCGGATTTCTACCAGATTTAGTAACTGAGTAGTTGATGCATGGAACTCACTAGCTGACTCTGTAGTATAATCACCTAATCCCCAAAACTTTATCCTTAGATTATCCACTGTTGATCTCTCCCAATTCCTAAGAGGTCAGTATGGGGCGTGCATAAGTGCACCAGGATGCCTACATCCCCTGTCCTAATCTCCCTTACTAGTATCATGTATATAAACATTGCTAAATCTTTGTATTTATTTATTAATTTATTAATTTATTAATTTATTGATTTATTGATTTATTGATTTATTGATTTATTGATTAATTAATTAATTAATTAATTAATTTATTTATTTATTTATTTATTCATTCATTCAATTTTTATGCCGCCCTTCTCCTTAGACTCAGGGCGGCTTACAACATGTTAGCAATAGCACTTTTTAACAGAGCCAGCCTATTGCCCCCACAATCCGGGTCCTCATTTTACCCACCTCGGAAGGATGGAAGGCTGAGTCAACCTTGAGCCAGTGATGAGATTTGAACCGCTGAGCTTCAGATCTACAGTCAGCTTCAGTGGCCTGCAGTACAGCACTTTACCTGCTGCGCCACCCCGGCTCATTTACTACTACCAGTACATACTTGACAAAACAAAACAAAGCAAACAAACGGGCCAACATGACTAAATTGGAACTTTGAGGAATAATTTGTCTCGGACTCTGATTTAATTTTCGATGCTATTTGGAACCCTGACATTTATTATTTATTATTTATTTATTTATCAGATTTGTATGCCGCCCCTCTCCGCAGCCTCGGGGCGGCTCACAGCAATAATAATACAATGTAAACAAATCTAATATTTAAGTTAATTTTAAAAACCCCAATTTAGAAACCAATCATACATACTAGCATACCATGCATAAATTTTATAAGCCTAGGGGGAGGGAAAATGTCAATTCCCCCATGCCTGACGACAGAGGTGGGTTTTAAGGAGCTTACGAAAGGCTAGGAGGGTGGGGGCAACTCTGATATCTGGGGGGAGTTGGTTCCAAAGGGTCGGGGCCGCCACAGAGAAGGCTCTTCCCCTGGGTCCCGCCAAACGACATTGTTTAGTTGACGGGACCCGGAGAAGGCCAACTCTGTGGGACCTAACTGGTCGCTTGGATTCGTGCGGCAGAAGGCGGTCCCGGAGATATTCTGGTCCAGTGCCATGAAGGGCTTTATAGGTCATACTAGTGTTCATGAAGCAGATAATAAGATATGTCATTTGTTTTACATTTTAGAAAGCTTTATCAATCTGTGGAGATGATAATTTCATAAATACTCCAAATTATGGAGTATTTATTATTATCAAATTATATAGCAGAGTTTTTATTCTCATTCAATTGTCATTCTGCCATTTTTATATTATACTTGTTTTTAAAAAACAGAAACAGCTTGTCTATAATTTAAAATACAATATTTCTTCTTCAAATGATTCCAAATGTGTCTTAAAATTACATAAAAAATGAATATGAGCTACAGTGCTGACATCAATTTTTCCTACTCTGGGATAATTCAAGAATGCTCGGAGAGAGGCTTCGGTGTCTTTTGGTGCTGTATGGATGGGTGGTCTGAATGGGTTACTGAGATTGTAATTTTCCATACTTTTGGATACAGCACAGAAAGGTGAAATCTGAAAAACATATTATGTCATTTTTTTTTCAAATAAAGCTAAATACTCAGAATATGCTATAACTGTATTTTTAGTTTAGCAACCCAGTTGTAACTTCATCCATTATTGGTAATACAGTGGGGTTCAGTGTACTATTAGGACCAGCAGATCTATTGAATAATTATCTATTACTATAAAAGGTATTCTGGAAAAAGACATATATCTTTGTTTCCTATTCATGATTAGTCCCATAGGCTGCATGTAATATTGGAAAAGTCCTAAGTAAAGATTACAAAATGGATGAGATTACTTCAATGCATCTGGACTTGGGAAGGGTTTCATGTTAGAGGGGATATTTTTATTATTATTACGATACGTCTACATTAGGGCTTTCACTACAGCTTTCATGTACTTTCTTGGTTATCTCCAAAGAGTAGGAAACTTTTAGCAAACCATAGTGAAATGGCCTCTAAGTACCATTAAAAAAAGGTCCTTCTTTTGAAAATGCTTGGTAGGGCTTGGATATGTGTGTCAAATAATACGGTTCCGGTTCGTTTAGTTGCACTCTCAAAACCAAATATCCAAATATGTTATTACAATGTTTGAACAAAATTCTTCTTTTCACTGAGATTAATATGTTGATTTAATAAATCAAGAATATATTCTTTTTCTGTATTAAAAATTAACTTCTAAGAGGGGTAATTGTAACCCCAGTACGTGTTAAGTGTTTGTATGTCTGTGTGTGATTTTTATGAAAAATTAATAAAGTTTCACTAAAAAAAAAAATCAAAACCAAATATCCATATATGTTAGAGAAGCAGTCTCAACACTGCAGGAATTATAATCTTTTATAAACACTGGATCGTTACCCAATAATCAGTAGATTAAAAATAGAATACTGTAATCAGAAGTCCTTTCCCCAGAATGCCTGTAAAAGTGAGTCCTGTGGCAGTGAAATAAAATATGGTCTCCATGACGTATCTTGCCAGGAGGATATAAGTGAAAATGTGTCTGTGTATAAGGTTGCTTCACTTATTTCTTAGTAATAATATAAATATAATAATTGGTAAAATTTTGCAATAAGGGCACTCAGAATTCTTTCTTGTCTAATTCATTCATTGAATCCTTGACTTACAACCATTCATTCAGTGACCATTTTCCCTCAGAAGACAAAAGGGAAGCCAGTAGGAAAGAACATAAGAAGAGCCATGCTGAATCAGGCCAAAGCCCATTGAGTCCAGCATTCTGTGTCACACAGTGGCCCGCCAATTGTCCTTGGGATCTTGAGCAGAAACAGAAGGCAAGCCCCTCCCTTTCCCCTGATCCCCAACAAATGGTACTCAAGGGAATCCTGCCTGCCTCAACCAACATAGAGGCGGCACATGGACATCCGTTTCAATAACCACCGATAGACTTGGCATCCATGAATCTGTCTAATCCTGCCTTCAAGCTTTCAAGGCTGACAGCTGTCATGACCTCTTCTGGAAGTGAATTCCATAAACCAATGACCCTCTGGGTCACAAGTCACTGGGGTATATCTTCCCCACCTCTTTACCCAGCAGTGGGTTGCTCCTGGTTCAGCCCAAATCTACAAATCAGTAGCGGTGGCAGTGGAAGGCTCCACCCAGGATGCTTCTGCACATATGTAGAAGTGATGCGCATGCCCGCAAGCAGATGAACCAGTAGCAACATAATTTAGAACCCACTATTGCCTTTACCCCCCTGTGCTCACATTGCACTGGCCCTTTGCACACCCTTGTACATCCTTCCTGACACACAAAGTACTTAACGAAGGAAATTTCAGTTCCAATTGCCAACAAAGTCAAGGACTATCTATATTAATTTAGCCTATTTCTCTTGAAGTTAAAATAAAAAAATCATGACTTGATATAGGTAATCCATACCTTATAACAGTACATTTAATGACTGACGTTAAGATGGTGAAAAAAGTGACATGACAATTTTTCACATTTATAGCCATTGCAGTATCCCCAAGGTCACGTGATCAATTCAGACAATTGGCAACTTACTCATATTTATAAAGGTTGCAGTGCCCCAGGATCATGTGGTCATTTTTTGCAACTTTCTGACAAGCAAAGTGAATAGGGAAGCCAGATTCATTTAATAGTCGTGTTACTAACTTAACAATGGCAGTGAATCACTTAACAACTCTGACAAGAAAGGTTGTAAAAGGGGGCAAAACTCACTTAGCAAATGTCTCTCTTAGCAACAGATATTTTGGGCTCAATTGTGGTCGCAAATCGAGGACTACCTGTAGTATTTTAATATTAGGAAGGGTCAAGCAGTTATGCAATGAAGTTTATCACCCTTTAAAAAGAGAATAAAGTGAATTGCTAAAAACACATGTTAATCAGATATACGCTGAGAAAAATCTGGGGAAGAATTGGCTATCAATGCAACTGGAAGAAAAATAAATGTAACTGCAGAGACTGCCTGATCTTGCCAATGGTAGTAATAGCATCTAACTGCCTTTTTAAATTACGCTTTAATATTTACAGAAAAATACATTATAAAATATCCTCCAGACATTGTTTCTTTGTTTTTAAATCCACTGTTATATGATGTTAGCATATTAACAATAGTAATATATTTTCAATTTTTAAAAATCAAAATAGGATTGGATTTTCCTTAATTCAGTTTTTTTAATTGTTATTATTAGGCAATATTAGTTTCTCTGCAAAGCCATCTAAACCAAACATTTTTTATTGTCATTGTTCTAAAAAATAAAGTATTGATTTATTTTTGAAAAGTGTACTTAACATAGTTTGAATTATCTTAATTATTCCAGGTTTGGATTACATTCAATTATGCTGAAAAGCAGAAACCTATGAAGCAAGAAAAAATGTACAATTACTTAAGTGTGAAGTATAACCTTACATACCTTGGTCTCTGAAATGCTATACCATATTGTTGGCATGCCAGACCCACAGTGGGAGTATAAACAATAGGCATAAATCTTTCAATGTCAGAAGCCAGCACTTTATAAAAGAGTTTTTCATTTCGATCCTGAAGACCCATTAGCAAAATATACCTGTGAAAAATGAATTATAAATTAGACAGATTTCCCTATGTAGCTCTGAAGTAAATTAAGTATAAAAAAGTATAAAATAGGGATTGTTTTACCATTAGAATTATTTTTATCTATGGAAAATGCTTCTTTCTGGTGGAAAGCTTATTGCTAAATCACCAGTGAAGCTAGTGAATCTGTACTACCAAATGTGAAAGTATTTAACATATATATCATTTATTTTGTTATTCATTCTACATCGTTAAAGACAGAGTGGCCTAGATTAAGACTATTTATCTATTTATCTATCTACCTACCTACCTACCTACCTACCTATCTATTTATTTATTTATTGGATTTGTATGCCGCCCCTCTCCGTATTGTTTAGAAAATGAAATATAACAATAACATTGTAATGTACCAAACTGTAAAACACTTCTAGAATCTAAACGACTAGGGTTTTTTTTTTATTTCTGTGAGTCAAGGATTCTGTTTTGAATGGGTTATTTCCAATTTGATTGACAAGGTGGACCACAAAAATAACTAAAAGAGCTGTGTGCCCCACATAATTAATCTTGCTTTTACTTTTATGATCTGACTGATATAAAATATGAAAAAGTATTACAGTGATCCCTCGATTAGCACGGTCTCGATTAGTGCGAAACGCTACAACACGGTTTTTCAAAAAATATTAATTAAAAAATACTCCACGGTTTTTTTTGCTATACCACGGTTTTTCCCACCCGATGACGTCATACATCACCACCAAGAGTCACTTCTCTGTCTCTTTCTCTTCCTTTCCTGTCATTCTCTGCTTCAATCATTTTCTCATTTCTTTTTTTCTCCCCTTTTTTCTATCATTTCTCTCTCTCTTTCTTCCTCTCTCACACTCTCTTCCTCCCTTCTCTCTCCCCCCCTCCACTTGCCCACGAGAAGAAAAAAAGCAACCTCTGCCGGGCAGCTCCCCTTGTGCCCCCGCTTTGTGCCTGCCTCTTTTGGGGATTTTTTTTTCTTTTCTTTTTTGCGCTGGCGGCGGGAGCTGCTGGGGAGGGCTCTGCCGGGAAGGGCTGTGTCAGCGGCGAGGAGGACAAAGGAGTGAACGTAGCTACTGCCCCACACCGGTAACAGGGAGAGAAAGAGAGAGAGCGGAGGGCACCTTGCCGGTCCACGCCCCCCTAGATGAGCGGCTCCGCATGGCCCCAGCGCCGCCCAGGCAAAGGGGAAACCCCGAGATCGCTTGCCGCTTGCCGTATTGCAGCGAAGGAGGCGAAGCAAGGCTCCAAGCTGCAATACGGCAAGCGGCAAGCGATCTTGGGGTTTCCCCTTTGCCTGGGCGGCGGGAAGACCCAGGGAAGGTTCCTTCAGCCGCCCAACACCTGATCCGCTCCGCAGCGCAGCAGCAGCGAGGAGCCGAAGATGGGGTTTCCCCTTTGCCTGGGCAACGGGGAAACCCCATTTTCGGCTCCTCGCTGCTTCCGCGCTGCGGAGCAGATCAGCTGTTGGGCGGCCGAAGGAACCTTCCCTTGGTCTTCCCCGCCGCCCACACGCAAACTCCACCATCTGTGCATGTGCGGCCATGAAAAAAATGGCGCGCATGCGCAGATGGTGTTTTTACTTCCGCACCACTATAACGCGGAAATCGATTAGCGTGGGAGGTCTTGGAACGTAACCCCCGCGCTAATCGAGGGATCACTGTATTGATTCAGGAATCAATAATACTTTAAAATCTTTTTTCCACAAACCACATCAACGTAAAGCTAGATATAAAATGTAAATATTTTATCCATCTACAGAAGCTTAGCATTGTTTTTCTGCACTGTTTGCAATCTATTAAGATAGCCCCCAAAGGATCACTCTTCCACAAGAAGCTCCACATATGTAGTCTCCAGGTAAAATACACAGCAAACTAAAGAAACCTGCTTCTTCCTGTGCCTTTTAATTCCAATCCTAGTAGTAAAGAAGATCATACACTAATCACAAATCACAATAGTTATAAATGAATCCTCATGTTTATAAATCTAGATACCTCGGCTTAATTTAGTGATCAAAGTTACAAAGGCCATGAAAAAAGTGACTTATGACCATTTTTCGCACTTAAGACCTTTGTAGCATGCCCATGATCGTGATCAAAATTCAAATGTTTGGCAACTGACTCTTATTTATGACTGTTGCTGTGTCCCAAAATCATGTAGTAATTGCCTTTTGCAACCTGTTGACAAACAGAAACAATAGGAAGCCAGATTCATTTACTAACTTACTAACTGAATTTAAACATGCCTGGGATAAACATATATCCATCCTAAGATAAAATACAGAAAATAGTATAAGGGCAGACTAGATGGATCATGGGGTATTTTTCTGCTGTCAGGGGGCAAAATTCACTTAACAAATGTCTCACTCAATTTCAGGATTATCATCATTCCAAAGTACCTGAATTTATCATCCCTGGCTTTGAATGCTACACAATTTGCTGGTCAAATTTTTTTTGTAAGATCTACATTTCATTTCATCTCCAAAGGAAACTAACAGGCGGAAAACATATTACACATTGCCCAATCTAAAGTAGGCCAAACTGTTTAAGCATGCATGGCAGCCAGAAATCTGAAAAAAAGACCTTTTCTGAACAATTGCCCTTTTTTAAAAAAATGCTTAATTATCTACAACCAGTGCTTCTGCCTAAATATCTCATTTTATTTTATTCTTCTGTTCAATTATTTGATGGCATTTCTATAAAAAATAATGTTTTGAGCAAGATATGAGGAAGAAGTCTGCTAAAAGATCTTTCTACTACTAGAAAGCCATGTTTGGAGTTTGAAATTCTATTCCATGTCTTAGCTGATCTCAATTTCATAGTAAACAAACCATGCAGCATAATTAGAGATAGAAACTTGTGATTTTTTTCAAAAACACACAATTTATCAAGTCTACAAAATACTTTGAGGATAGGTATTGGCAGAGTTGGATTCTATAGAATCGGTAGCAGGAATTTCCCCCTGCTCACCAAACTGGCAGCGATAGCCAGCTAGCCACAGGCAGCCATCTTGTTTTTTGCTTCTGTGCATGCGCAGCTGTTGTTTGCTTCTGTGCAGCAGGGTTTTTAGCACTGTACATGTGCATGCATGCGCTCACACAGTGCATGAGGAAGCACATCGATAGAAAGGTAAGTCAGAACCTACCCCTGGGTATTGGGTATATACAGGAATGGGCTACCAAAATGTTTACTACCACACTGTGGCCATGGCTTATGCATTTTATTTCAACATCTATTAGTGCAAATTGGGTGCTGTGGGATGGAACTCCAAATTTTGCTAACTGCGTTCCTGTCCGTTCCCGCAGGAGCCCATCACTGGGTATATACTGTAGGACCCTTTCCAAACCAGCTGGTGTGGCTTGATATTTAAGCAAAGGGACATAGGTTCTTCACATCTGTCACAGTATCCCCATCATTCCTTTCGTTATTTGTTTTGCAGAAATACCAAGAGAGAAGAAACTGAAGAATAGCTAAAAATCCAATAACAGAACCCTGGGCACTACATTCTACTTCCAGAAAAACAATTAATTAATTAATTAATTAATTAATTAATTTGTTTGTTTGTTTATTTATTTATTTATTTATTGAATTTGTATACCGCCCCTCTCCGAAGACTCGGGGCGGCTAACAGCAGTAATAACACAGCGTACAATAATAATCCAATACTAAAAACGATTAAAAACCCATTAATATAAAAACCAAACATACATACAGACATACCATGCATAAAATTGTAAAGGCCTAGGGGGAAAGAGTATCTCAATTCTCCCATGCCTGGCGGCAGAGGTGGGTTTTAAGTAGCTTATGAAAGGCAAGGAGGGTGGGGGCAATTCTAATTCCTGGGAGGAGTTGGTTCCAGAGGGCCGGGGCCACCACAGAGAAGGCTCTTCCCCTAGGTCCCGCCACAATAGCATAAAATGTCTTTAAGATGTCCACATATGTATGTCTCAAGACCAAACTACCCATGCGTATGCTTTGTCCTTCACAACTGATCTTTTTTTACTAACAGTCCCCACTTTTCTTTTTTTTAAAAGCAAAGAGTGAAAAATATGAGTAAAAATTGTAAGACAGGTTTCCAACTCCTCATTTTAAAGAATATTTCACAAGGTTCATGGAATTATTTTCCTGATATGGGAGTGGATGTTTATAAAAGCAGAGGGTGATCTCAGAGCAGGGCTTGCAACTAAGAAGAGATAACCAAAATAGAAGCGGAAGTGACATTCTGGACATGCCAATCTAATTTAGCACAGTTGAGTCAGCAAATTAGCTTTTATTAATAGAAATAAAATTGGCTTTCCTTCCTTAGTCTCTTTCAAAATCCACATTTCTATGGATGAAAGAAAATATATTTTAGAGAGAAAAGAACAGGCTTGTGATTATTATTTACACTAATAATTATTATTATTATTATTAACTATTGTTGTTTCCAGAGCTTGTAATGGAATGAAATAAAAATGAAAGTGAGAAATTCCAGCTCTTTCATGCTGTCCTTGCTTTTCTCCAACTGTCCTGCGTTTGGAGGTAAAAAGGTAGAAAAAGAAAAAAAGAAACAAACAAACATTCATGAACTTGATAAGGAGAATCTGCTGCTCTTTCAGAAGCTACACTTAAAAGTTTGATTGAAGGAAATGTGAAACTTTGATTTTAGGTAAGTTTGTTATTTATTATAATCATATCAAACACTTGGGAGGTCCAATCTGTGTGAGGTCTTTCACAGTAAATCATTTTAAAGACACAAACATTTGCATCTCTAGTTTATGTCTTATTAAATGTTATTGCACTAATGATTTTCTCTGTGTTATATGATATTTAACTTGCATTACAATCACAAATAATATTTCAACTAATGCTAATATTTCTCTATTGGTTAGAAAATTAATAGGCAATGTTTCAAATGTTCAAAAGTTTGGTCAGATTCCCTTATACTAATAATACTTTCTCTTGATTGACATACTTGATTCCTCAATCAAAAATATGCATGTGAAATTGACATATGGCTTGGCAATTTTTTGTTTGCTATTTTTGGCTGATCTGTATGTTCAGATTCAGTCTTCGGAGAGGGGTGGCATACAAATCTAATAATAAATTATTATTTTATATGAACCATAGGGTTTTTTTTTGCTTTTGGAATTAATCTAGATCTTGTATACTAAACCTGATGGAGAGATATTTTTAATTATTTTCTAAGACAGATTAGAAAAATCAAAGCCTTTTACAAACACTTAGTTTATTATACCACATACATACAATTAGTCATCAACATATGATCATACAATCAGTGATGATTCCAAATTATGATGGCATTGAATGAATGGTGATTATTAGTAATCAGATTTCTGGCTGTCCAAGCACCCCCACAGTCACATGATAGCAATCTAGGTGCTTGGCACATTGGCTACTCACAGATCTTCTTTGACTTGCAGAGTACCTCTCAAACACTTCCTCATACCATCACACAATCTCTATGCAAACATCAAAACCGATTGGGACCAGTTATAAACTGCTTCATCTGTTCAGGAAGTAGGTGACACAATGCTTAAAGATGCTTCTCCCTACTTGACCACAAAAATTCCCTCTGATTCTTTGAAAATTAATTCTCAAAATGGGCAGCCAATAGTATTCTAACATATTCTAATAATTCGCTTTTATTTGGCATTATTCCCTATAGGGGCCACAAAAATCTATGGAGTTTATCAAGATATAAATAGTGAATGAATGGTGAACAATGAATGTTGCTTCAAAGAAAGAGCAGACCTATTGTATTTTCATTAAGAGGGATGCAAAAATATCTATTTAAATGAAAAGGAAAACCAAAGCCTGAAATTTGGGCAAGAAAGAAGAAAATTTGAGAGGAAATGAAGATGTTACAACAAGCACGACAGGTAAAAACAGGAAAACAGGCATGTATATTTGTATAAGAAATTAAGAGGCAAGGACCTTGAGTTCTGGAATTGTGAATGAAAGAGAAAGAAAGCATGACAAATATGTAACTACTGTAATTGAACTGAAGTGTTTATAAAATTTCCCCCCACAGTTTCCCCCACAGAAAGGTAAATAAGCATGCCCCTTGAAGACTTCACCTATCCAGGTCAGTTGCTTGTCTTTCAAATTTTTTCACTTCAATTAAAACTTGCATGTCTTGACTGAAAAAACAGGGAGGTAGTAATCCATGAATATTAAGCTGTTGTCTCTCTTCCAAAGTAAAAGCCAGGCCCTGTTTAGAAAAACAAGCAAACAAACAATAATCATTTTAGTGAATAACTATTTTAAAACATTGTGGAAGTCAATTTGCTAGAGAAATCAATATTGTTCAACAGTGTACAGTGATCCCTCGAGTATCGCGAGGGTTACGTTCCAAGGCCCCTCGCGATACTCGATTTTTCGCAATACAGTGATCCCTCGAGTTTCGCGTCCTCGAGCATCGCGAAAGGGCTATATCGCGAGTTTTCAACCCGGAAGTAAACAACACCATCTGCGCATGCGTGCCCTTTTTTTCTATGGCCATGCATGCGTAGATGGTGGAGTTTCCCCAGCTGGGAAGCAATAAGAGCAACGGGGTGGGCGGGGGAAGGCTGGGCGGCGCGCGCGCGGGGGCCGCTTCCCAGCTGGGAAGCAATAAGAGCAACGGGGTGGGCGGGGGAAGGCCGGGCGGCGCACGCGCGGGGGCCGCTTCCCAGCTGGGAAGCAATAAGAGCAACGGGGTGGGCGGGGGAAGGCCGGGCGGCGCGCGCGCGGGGGCCGCTTCCCAGCTGGGAAGCAATAAGAGCAACGGGGTGGGCGGGGGAAGGCCAGGCGGCGCGCGGGCGAGGGCCGCTTCCCAGCTGGGAAGCAATAAGAGCAACGGGGTGGGCGGGGGAAGGCCGGGCGGCGCGCACGCGGGGGCCGCTTCCCAGCTGGGAAGCAATAAGAGCAACGGGGTGGGCGGGGGAAGGCCGGGCGGCGCGCGCGCGGGGGCCGCTTCCCAGCTGGGAAGCAATAAGAGCAACGGGGTGGGCGGGGGAAGACCGGGCGGCGTGCGCGCGGGGGCCGCTTCCCAGCTGGGAAGCAATAAGAGCAACGGGGTGGGCGGGGGAAGGCCGGGCGGCGTGCGCGCGGGGGCCGCTTCCCAGCTGGGAAGCAGCGAGAGCAACGGGGTGGGCGGGCGAAGGCCGGGCGGCGCACGCGAGGACAAACGGCAGCAGCGAGGCGGCGGGGAAACCCCAATCTTCGGCTCCTCGCTGCTGCGGTGGAAGTAAAAACACCATCTGCGCATGCGCAGATGGTGTTTTTACTTCCGCACCGCTACTTCGCGAAAAATCGATCGTCGCGTGGGGTCCTGGAACGGAACCCTCGCGATGATCGAGGGACCACTGTATAGTGGTGCGGAAGTAAAAACACCATCTGCGCATGCGCGCCCTTTTTCCATGGCCGTGCATGCGCAGATGGTGTTTTTACTTCCGCACCTGGGAAGACCCAGGGAAGGTTCCTTCCGCCGCCCAGCAGCTGATCTGCTCGGCGGCAGCAGCGAGGAGCCGAAGATCCGGGTTTCCCCGCCGCCCACGCAAAGGGGAAAGCCCAATTCGGCTCCTCGCTGCTGCCGCCGAGCAGATCAGCTGCTGGGCGGCCGCGGCAGCAGCGAGCAGACGAAGATCCGGGTTTCCCCGCTGCTCACGCAAAGGGGAAACCCCGGCTCCTCGCTGATGCCCCCGCTCGCCCGCCCACCGCCCACCGCCCGCCAGCAAGAAGGGGAGAGATAGGGAAAGAGAGAGAAGGAAAGAAAGAGATGAGAGAGGGAGGAAGAGAGTGTGAGAGAGGAAGAAGCAAGATAGAGAAAGAGAGAGAAAGAAAGATGAGAAAGGAAGGAAGAGAGTGACGTCATCGGGTGGGAAAAATCGCGATATAGCGTTTCGCGAAGATCGAGATCGCGAAACTTGAGGGATCACTGTATACACTCACACACGCACACACACAAAATAAGACATCCCCTGATAATAATCCCAATCGGGCTTTTGAATGCATGTCAATAAGGCCAAGCGCTTATTTCAGGGTTAAAAAAAAAAAGTAAGACAGTGTCCTATTTTCGGGAAAACACGGCGCATATATATATAAAACATTTGACACACACACACACACACACACACACACAGATAGATATTACAAGGCAGAGGCTGCCAGATCGAATCCCAGTAAGGAAGGGTGTGGCTAGCTGATGAGGCCAGAACAAGGCCGAAATGTTGCCATCCTAGTCTCCCTTAATTTTAAAATTTCAGCTAAAAACATTTGATACATACATACATACATACATACATACATACATACATACATACAGTAATGATATGATTAGCTGATGAGAGCAAAATAGCTTGAAATAACTGTTTACTAGTCTCCCTTCCTTTTCATTATCAGCAAAAATATGTTACACCCACATATATATTACTATATAAATGTAAACTATATAAATCTTTACTATATAAATATGCAAGCTTAAAAGTTGCATTACTCTTTTGTTTATAAAGCAGACAATTCTGCTATACATTAAAGAAAAACTGTCTCTAGAATACACAGTAAAGTGATAAATAGAAATTAACACAAAACAGCAATCTATTTTAACTATACAGTAAGCCCTCACCTATCGCTGGTGTTACGTTTCAGACCCGGCCGCATGCACAGTCGGTCCCTGCCATTTCCTCTGGTTAGGGTTGGAGAGACAGAGCTGGAAATCAGATAAAACGGCAAGAGGAGCCCATCTTGCTCCATGCACCCCAAAATAATAAGACCTCCCCAAAAATAAGCTCTTATTTCGGGGTTCAAAAATATATATAAAATATATTTTTGGGGAAACACGGTATATGAATCACAACTGTTATAACAGCTATATTTTTATAGATGATACTTAAGTGAAGCTGTGTTTAGAACACTGCCTTCAGATAATTGAACAAAAAAGAACTAAAATTGAACTAAATAGTACATTATTTCAAAGCTTATTTCTATCTATGTATACTCCCCACTTTCTTCAGAACCAGAACAAACGTATTCACCATCAACAAAATCTAGCAGCTGAAATACAGATATCACCGTGCAGCAAGAAAACTACTAGAAGAGCGAAAAACTGAAACTTCAGAAAAAAGGGAATTCCACAAATTGTTTGAGTCATCAGGTCTTCCTGGATGACATCAATATGTTATTGCAAGATGACCACCTTTTCAGGCGCCAAGCACTATTAGGCGACACTGCATATTTCTGCCCACACGCACACCCAAAGACACAATAAGAATAAATAAATTGACTGAGTTTGCTTATTTATTGCCCTTTTTCTGTAACAGAAGTCAATGCTTGCTCTTCCTATTTCCAATGGCAACTCTGTGAGGTAGATTGGGCTGGAGAGTAAGTGATCCAAGCTGCTCAATCACCTATAATGGTCAAGGGTTGATATAAATCTGGTTTTCATTGCTTGGTCCACTATTTTATCCATTATACCACACCCACTATCTGGGGTCCTTCAAAAGTTTATGCTTTTGGTTTAATATTACTGTGGCAAGGTAGATAAGTGTCCATTCTAACGTGACCACATGAAGAAAGTTAAACTAATATTCGTACAGCATCTATTAAATTAATAGTTTCTCCAGTACATTAAATACAACCAGGAAGAAAATCACAAGAATATGAAAATTGCAGGTGTTAAAACCATTTTTACAAAGTCTTTGTGACTGCAGAAAGATTTAATTCTTTTTAATTCAAACCACATTGTGAAACTTTCACAGCGTGAAAGTTTCAGCCAAAATCAGAAAACTGAGCTCAGAGGTAAACATCATTTCCAAAGATCACTTGAATTTGTATGTCAAGTATTCATTTGTTTTGGCCAGCTCCACAACAGTCCTGAAATCTATATATTATCTGTTGGACCACATATTATTTGTTCTCCCATCATGTGAAAATAAACAATTTTTACATCTTGACTTATTTCATCTTTTTCTTTCAAATATGATCTTTTTCTGTTTCTAAAAAATATAAACTGCATTCTTTCCTTTCTGCTAAGTTAAATAAATCTGTGTAGGATATATCATATATGGAAGGAAATGTGAGAAATATATGGAAGGAAATGTGAGAAAAGTAACATCATAGAAAGAACTATTCTTTCATAAACAGTTTACACATGAGCTTTACTTTGTGATTATTGCTACTAGTTTACAGGACTGTCTCCTGCCACATAGAACACACAGAGTTGGCCTCCTCCAGGTTCGTCATCCAAGAAATGTAGACTGGTGGGATCTCGGGAGAGAGCCTTCTCTGTTTCTGCCTTGGCTCTTTGGAATCAACTCCCGCCCGATGTCCACCCTGCTCCCACCCTGCTGGTTTTTTATAAGACCATGAAGACCTGGCTGTGCCAGCAGGCTTGGGGACCCTAAATTAACACCTACTGACCACTTGTATGAATATGACTCTGCATGAATGATATGTACGTGTGTTGTTGAGCTGCTCTGTTATGAGTTTTAATTAAGGTTTTAGATTTCTTGACATCTTTATTATTGTTATTTGTAATTCTATATGGTAATTTATATTGTTGTAAGCCACCGTGAGTCCTTCGGAATTGAAGTCAAATTAAATTAAATAAATAAGTAAATAGTACAGAGAGAAGTAGTTCTTAAAACATGTCAAATCTGCCTTAAACAAAGAGTTGTTGTTTTTTAAATTACAGGATAGTTTTACACAATATTGAAAATCAGGCCGCAACAAATCTTTTAATGGCCTCAATTACATTGTATTGCACACTATGTGTCTGCGGAGAGGAGCGGCATACAAATTTAATAAATAAATAAATAAATTTAATAAATAAATGTGACAAAAAAGCTGAAAAATATTTTAAAATGTAATATGTTACCATTATATATTTTCAGGTCTTGTTCATGGTTAATGTCAATACAGTGGTAGGCAGAAATTTTAACAGGAATATAGATAGTCCTCGATGTATGACCACTATTGAGCCCAAAATTTCTGTTACTAAGCGAGACATTTGTTAAGTGAGTTTTGGCTCATTTTATGACCGTTCTGGTCATAAGTTCTTAAGTGAATCACTGCAGTTGTTAAATTAGTTACACAGTTGTTAAGTGAATCTGGCTTCCCCGTTGACTTTGCTGATAAGAAATTTGCAAAAGGTAAACACATTACCCCAGGACATTGCAACTTTCATAAATACAAGTCAGTTGCAAAGTTTCTGAATTTTGATCACATTGGGGTGCTGCAATGTCATAAACGTGAAAAATGGTGAAATCATTTTTTCAGTATAGGTGTAACTTTGAATGGTCACTAAATAAACTGTCATAAGTCATGGATTTCCCATAGTTAATTTTTAAAAAATAGAGGGAAAGATTCTGCACAAATAAATTTGCTGAATATTATTCACTTGGCTTTTCCTTAGAGTCCTATCTATCCATTCAAGCAGTGCACTCTAGGTCATTTGTTTATTTCTTTAAAAGGTTAATTTCCTAAGGCTCAGTTAACTGACTAATTGCTAACAGGCGTAACTCCATCAGAATATTTTGATCAAAAAGCATTAAAAAGAGAAAGCTCTATTTGTATCTATGTCTGTGTATGTGATGTAGCACCTAAAACAATGGCCCACACCATTAAGTTGATCTTTTTTAAAAAAAATGGTGGGCTCTTTATTTTATAAACTTTGCCTGTCTAAAGTAAATGAACCAAAATAAAGTCCCGCTTCTTTTACAAATGAGATTAAATGCTATCTTGCATTTAGAAGTCACTGATATAGCAGTACATTTACAATTTATAAAATTAGCCATTTAATTTGCCCTCAAGCATTATCAACTGTCCAACAATGTAAGTACAAAAGATGGAATAATAGTCAGACTAAGGTATAAAACCCTGCTGTAAGAAGAACACATTTGGGATGAAAAACAGCAAAGCTCTCTTCTTAATCTGAGAATAAACTGAAATGCCCCTGGCTTTAGATAAACACTATAAAAACTTAGAGAGGAAATAATTATATTACCACAAATCCCTCTCCCATCTAGTGCTGAGCATAAGTCAATCATGCTTTTAAGGCCACAGCTGTGACCATATGAAGTGATTTATATTGTTCTGACAATATTATGATTTTCATATTTTAAAAATAAGAAAAAAGACTCCCACAAGTCTGTTATGTTAGTTATGACATCTATAGTGGAACATGTAGTAGCCAGACAGTAACACTGTCTGAAAAAGAAGTTTTTCTCTCCTATGAGTGTCTTCTGAGATTATTCTGCTTTCCATCTCTAAATATGATGGATTCAAGTTACTGGTTAATGAGAGTAGGAAAGAATTCTATACTCTTCTACTAATAGATAGTAAACACATGAGAGTTTCATCTTCGATCCTCTTTACTATCATATGACAAGTGTGAACTGAGAGGAAATTATGTTATGGGAATTCACTTCCACTGTTGGTTCAGACTAATTTATTTTGTCTTATATTTTCTACATTTATAACAGCACAAAGCTAAATTTCACAACAGAATGTTTCTTTTCGCTTAGGTTATAATACAGTGATCCCCCGGGTATTGCGCTCCCGATGATTGCGAAACGGCTATATGGCGATTTTTGAACCCAGAAGTAAAAACACCATCTGCGCATGCGCGCCCTTTTTTTCTATGGGCACGCATGCGTAGATGGCGCCAGGCAGATCAGCTGCTGGGTGGCTTCCCTGGGTCTTCCCCCGTTCGCCGCTCGCCCGCTCGCCCGCCCTTCGCCCGGCCACCCGCCCTTCGCCCGGCTCGCCCGCCCTTTGCCCGGCTCGCCCGCCCTTCGCCGCTCGCCCGCCCTTCGCCCAGCCACCCGCCGTTCGCCCGCTGCTCGCCCGGCCACCCGGGTTCGTTTGGCTTCGGGACATGCCGGCGGCAACGTTTTAAAACAGCCGCGCGGTTTACCAACTGAGTCCCGAAGTCAAAGGCGAACTTCGGGACTCAGTTGGGAAGCCGCGCGGCTGTTTTAAAACGTCGCTGGCGGCATGTCCCGAAGCCAAACGAACCCGGGTGGCCGGGCGAGCAGCGAGCCTGCCCTTCGCCCGGCCACCCGCCGTTCGCTCGCTGCTCGCCCGGCCACCCGGGTTCGTTTGGCTTCGGGACATGCCGCCAGCGACGTTTTAAAACAGCCGCGCGGTTTACCAACTGAGTCCCGAAGTCAAAGGCGAACTTCGGGACTCAGTTGGGAAGCCGCGCGGCTGTTTTAAAATGTCGCCGCCGGCATGTCCCGAAGCCAAACGAACCCGGGTGGCCGGGCGAGCAGCGAGCCCACCCTTCGCCCGGCCACCCGCCGTTCGCCTCGCTGCTCGCCCGGCCACCCGGGTTCGTTTGGCTTCGGGACATGCCGGCGGCGACGTTTTAAAACAGCCGCGCGGTTTACCAACTGAGTCCCGAAGTCAAAGGCGAACGTGGGCATGGGCGGCGGGGAAACCCCAATCTTCGGCTCCTCGCTGCTGGGAAGTAAAAACACCATCTGCGCATGCGCAGATGGTGTTTTTACTTCCGCAGCGCTACTTCGCGAAAACCCGCTCATTGCGGGGGGTCCTGGAACGGAACCCTCGCAATGATCGGGGGATCACTGTACATCAAAATATTCTACAATGTTTGAAATACCCAGAAGTGACCTACACTGGAAATTGTGACAGTATGTATTACAAAACACAACTTTTACTATTAAAGGCGTACCCAGATTGTGTAGTTTATTTTCTTCTACAGATATTAAAGAAAACAATACCGAAAAGGAGACAGTGCATCCATGCCATTTATTACTGTTTTACATATCCCATACTCTGGCCTTAAAGAGAAGGTGCATCAGCTAAATTGTGAAGTTATTTTGTCCTTTTGTATGTTTTTGAAACCCAATTTGAAATCTGGGAAAGAAGTTAGAATTCACCAGAGACCTTATTTATCCACCCAGTAATGCTGTCTTTTCAACTTAGTGCAGAAGGTCCAAGATCAAATCCAGCCTTCTAGTATATAGATCATATATATTTTGATATAATTATATAAAGCAATTTTAGGCCATTTTAGTTAAAATGTATGCTTCAATGATGCTTAAATAAATAAATAAATAAACAAACAAACAAACAAACAAACAAACAAACAAACAGTTGACTGAAAAATACTTGGCCTGAAATTCTGAGGTGAAATTAAACCAGGATTTTTGTCCATGGGAATCCCAACTAGATTTTAGACATTTCATCAGAAGGGTAATTTAAATAATTAATTTCTAAATTCAAAATGTGTACTGCAAACATTGGATTATTAGAAACTCAATGAAATAAATCAGACCAGTATTGGACTGCAGCATGGACGATCCGGTACGCCATCCTGATAGGAAAAATGGAGATGCGAATGCATGTATGCATCCCTGACGTGTGCACACACACGCCCGCATGAGATTCCGCTTCGGCACACGCTCAGGAAGCGAAACCTTGTGCAAGGACACTCACGCGCGAGAGATTTCATTGATTTTCAGTGGTTTTTTGCTTCCGCATATGCACAGAAGCCAAATATTGCATGGATGCCCATGCACACGCATACCAGACATGCACACGCATGTGCCAGTCACTGGGAGCATACCAGTGCAGCCAGCGACGAGGAGCCCTTCATTGAATCAGACCCTAAATAAATTAAAAGATATTTGCAGTTGCAAAAATTGTGAGAAATCAGGAACATCGCTTTTTTCATCACATTCCCTCATACTTCTAGCATTAACCATGAATCAAATATAATTATGAATTTCAATAGTGCTCAATAGTGTGTAATATAGTGAAGATTGTAACTGATATACACAGTGAAATAATTTTTGACTAGGAAAAAAGTCTATTACCTAGCTTACCAAATCATAAACGTTATTGGCATTTTGCCTGCAGTATGAGTGTCAGGCCAAAGCCATTTTAATTGGGGTCTTTGGCCTGCCACATTTTATGTCTACGGAGAGGGGCGGCATACAAATCTAATAAATAATAATAATAATAATAATAATAATAATAATAATAATAAGTATTCTTAGCTGTGGGAATTTGAAAGGGGCAGTTTCATGAGTGATACCTGCACGTAGCCATAACAAATTCCTTCTCTATGGTCAAGGTCATCCTTTGCCTTCGCACTTCAGCACCTGCATGGAAGGAGATGGGCGTTGCTGCCAAGTTGGCAGATAAAAATTGGTCAATGTGATGGACTTGGGGTGTGAGGCAAGGACGTGAACTTTCAACTGGGTGGAGAAAGTCCTGGACTTCAGATTCGGGTTTGTTCCAGATGTGCCAACATTGGTCTGCTTATAAATTGGAACTTTGAGGAATACTTTGCCTTGGACTCTGATATAGTTTTGGATGCTATTTGGAACGCTGATACTGAGATTTTGGTGCTCTTTCAAAAATTATGCAAGATATCAGATAAGAAAACCAAAATCCCACAACTTTCAAATCAGTAAAATTTCAGACAGTAAAATAATCAGGCATTTTTCATTAGTGTGGATATTGTAGACACCAACTAAGGAGTATCATAGATGTCATGACACTCATTGGAAATAGCTATGTCTAGATTTTACAAATAAAAGGAAAGCCTGGTATAAAAAAAACCCTGTAGCTTTTTGTATGGCACATTGATAAGTTGGTTGAGAGGTGTGAGTAGATAGAATTCACTTTTGTTTTCTTTTTAAAAAAAAGCTTCCTCCACACAAATGGCTTTATACTATGCCATAAGAAGAGCCAGGGTGGCGCAGCAGGTAGAGTGCTGTACTGTAGGCCACTGAAGCTGACTGTAGATCTGAAGGTCAGCGGTTCAAATCTCATCACCGGCTCAAGGTTGACTCAGCCTTCCATCCTTCTGAGGTGGGTAAAATGAGGACCCGGATTGTGGGAGCAGTAGGCTGGCTCTGTTAAGAAGTGCTATTGCTAACATGTTGTAAGCCGCCCTGAGTCTAAGGAGAAGGGCGGCATAAAAATCAAATAAATAAATAATTGATGGAAACTAATACTTTTATCATTTCACCTAGATAATTTGGAAAGTTGTTTCCACTAGATCAGGAGTCAGCAACCTTAAATACCAAGAGAGCCATTTGGATCTGTTTCCCACAGAAAAAAAAGCACCAGGAGCCACAAAACTCTTCCCGTGCCTGACTATTTCCTGAGCGGCCACAAAGCTAGCATATGTTGTTGAATTTAAAATTCTGTTTTCTTCTGAAACTTTTTTTCCCCCTTGGATTTATCCATGGTTGGCCTACTGGGGGTCAAAAAGCTTCACAAATCGCACATTGGCAATTATGGTGCATATTTTGAACGACAGGGAGCTGCAGGTGAGGGATGAAACAACCACTTGTGCCTCCAGAGTTGTGGGTTGCTGACCCCTGCACTATATAAATATTGATTAACTAGTAAGTTTAATGATATAAGAGATTAAGCATTTACTTGATAGAAGGAATGAACTCACAACCTCTCCAAAGATTACCTTTGTGTTTCCATTATTCTCCACATTCTATAAAACTGATATTGCTCAAAAAACAGTAGCAATAGCAAGGAAAGCCTGCATAATAAGAAAATGGACCATGTAATTTCTCCCCAGACATTCCTTCTACAATGAACTTTGAACAAATTCCAAAATTAAGATCTTCTAAGCCCATAAGTAATTTTAATTTTAATTTAATTTAATTTATTAGATTTGTGAGCTAAATACTGTAGTTCAGTTAAGCTAACAATGTGGGTTTTGTCTGGAATTCTGTGTGGTTGCTATCTTCTTTGTATTCCTTTTTTTTTAAAAAATAAAGATTTAACAATTGACTTAGTAAGGAAAATTCTTATTAAAGGTTTCCTCGCCTACAAAACTGCATTGTTACATGTCTACCTTTTTTTGTTTTTGGATTGCACAAACTTTGTAATGGGTATACAGTATTTCAAGTTTTTGAATTGGATGATTCAAAGCATCTTCCTTTTTGTTTTTCCTGGGATTTGGCTTAAGTGAAAAATGTATAATGAAGGACTAAGCATTCTGTGCTAGACAACTTTTGCCAGACCCATCCTCGAATACAGCTCATCTGTTTGGAACCCATATCATATCTCAGACATTAACACCCTTGAAAATGTCCAAAGATACTTCACCAGAAGAGCCCTTCACTCCTCCACTCGAAATAGAATACCCTATAAGACTAGACTTTCAATCCTGGGCCTAGAAAGTTTAGAACTAAGACGCCTTAAACAAGATCTAAGTATTGCCCACAAGATCAAATGCTGCAACGTCCTGCCTGTCGGCGACTACTTCAGCTTCAACCACAACAACACAAGAGCACACAACAGTTTTAAACTTAATATTAACCGCTCCAAACATGACTGTAAAAATATGACTTCAGTAACCGAGTTGTTGAAGCGTGGAACTCATTACCAGACTCCATAGTGTCATCCCCAAACCCCCAACACTTTACCCTTAGATTATCTACGGTTGACCTCTCCAGATTCCTAAGAGGTCAGTAAGGGGCGAGTACAAGTGCACTAGAGTGCCTTCCGTCCCCTGTCCTATTGCGCTCCTATATCTCCTATACCTTTCTTCTATTCCTATATCTCTTCTATTCTTTCATTGATATGTTCTATTCCTATATCTTCTTTTCTATTATTTCTTGGATATATTTTACTATGAGTATCTCCTCTATAACCTTCATCATGTATTTTACTATGTGTATATAGATATATACCCATTAAACCCTCATTGTGTATTGGACAAAATAAATAAATAAATAAAAATAAATAAACTAGTATATGTTAGAGGTTCAGTTTAATCAGGCTATGCTTATGATTATTTTCTTTTGCTGTGAGAACATTCTGTGATTGAGGCAATAAATTATCCCTATTTCATTTCTACTTTAACATACCACAACAAAGATAATACTGTAGAAAAGATCTCCAAATCTCTTCATTAAAGAAGATGTTACAAAAAGAAATGGGAAACAGCAGAGAGAGGAAACAAACAAACAAACAAAGCCGGTTGATTGATACTAAAATTGTGAACTCTAAACAATCGCAAAGCCTGACATAGTGGAAAATGAGGAATAAACTCAATTAGTATAAACAGTCCCCAGATGATTATAATATGCCAATATTATCTTACTACAACAGATGGAGCTATGGATACTGTGATGAGATTTCTACCCCCTTTAGTAAGTAGTAATGATACAGATTAAGCTCTTTTCCCAACTAGGAGCCACAGGATCCATTACTACGTGTTATACTCAAAATATCACGGAAGAATATTTTTTTAAAAAACCAAACTAGCACTCTTCTAATGAAAGCCAATGCAAAGTTCCACTATTGTTATATGGCTTACCAGCTACTATTATGTCTAATAATTTATTTCCTTTAGTTCTTAGCAAAAACTAGAAATGGGAAATATATTCCTAGCTTCCTGCAGAATTTTTATAAGCACCACATGAGATCACAAGATATTCCAGAACAACTAGACTGAAGAATAGAAAGTCGGCCAATGTTGTTATTGGAATAACAAGGATTTAACCGATGTTTTATGGGACCATAATATTATGGGTGCAAAGAGGTTAATGGAAAAATATTTGTTAGACTTTCAAATCATTACTGCAGTGTGGTAGTAAACCCAAAAACTCCTCTCCCTCTAGGTCCTCAGTGCAGGATTAATTTTTATATTCAACTCTTATTACAATAGTACTCTATGAAGATCCAGATGCTGCTTTTACATTCGCAACATCTATGGGGGGGAAAGCCAAACCTAATGGTATCCACTCCACCATATTTTCTGCAACTCACAGAATCCTTGGAAGAGGGAAAGGTCACCTGATTGGGCAGGTGGAGGGAAATGTGTTGCCATGGGCAACATGGCAAAGAGAATGATAAATTATAGCACCCTCCCCCCCCAAAAAAAACCTGAATCTAATCCCTATGAAAATGTTTTCCTAGGTATCTACAAATTATGTCTTGCTGTAAAATAAAACACATAAATTACAATGCTTCTAACTTATTTTGTTAAAGCATCCTCATGAGATCAAATGACATTTATCTGTTTCACAGTAAAGAGCAAACAGTAAGGCAGATATAATTGCCACATTTTGTAGGATTCCTGTCTAGTTTTGTCTTCAGAAAATCATATTCAATTACACACACAAACGTACATCCACAAAGGCACATATTACATTTATGAGAAATATTATTCTCGGAAATACTAACTTTCTGGTATAATCAGATTGTAGATGTGACATCAAAATATAATACAAATGTATACAATTAAATAACTTAATTTATGATATTCTATGAACAAAAACGCCATATAAGTTAACATATAACACAATTTATTTTAATGACTAGAATTCTATATGAATACAGAAATATATGAAGAATTTGACAAGAATTTGTTAAATGAAAAATGTTCTATCATGGTGTTTCTTAATTATGAATCCTAGTTCACCCAATGTGAAGGTAGATAATAATATTTATATATAATTGTGCTGGATTTGAAATGCATTCATTGTACATTTATTTTATTTATTTATTTATTGGATTTGTATGCCGTCCCTCTCCGCAGACTCGGAGTAACAAAACAGCACATGCGACTTCTGATCAGGCTAAGGACCTATCTTAATCATTAAGTACTGTACCTTGAAAACTGAGTCTCATTCATGAAATCATTATTTTCACTTTAATTAATTACATTTTAATTAATTTGAATTTAATTTCAGAACACAGTTTGAAGGGCAGCTGTGTACAGTTTGAACTCAAAACTGAAAATAATATGCAAAAGATTCTTTAGAAAAACATTAGCGTAATAGCATTTAAAAGGGATAGGCGGCCAATAATCTGAATATTTTTAAAATATATAATACCAGCGCAGAAACTTTAGTAGAAATAACTAAATAAAAAAATTTGCTACTCTCTTTTGGTTTTAGGAATTCAGCTGGTCTATCTAGTCCAGCACATGTGGCCCAATAAAGATTTATCTATAGACATCCCTCAAGAGTTGTTCATGGACCAAATCCAGACAGCTTTTAAAAATCAAACCTGCTTTATGCTCACATTAATAATCTCCATGTGCAATTCTTTTGTGTTGAAATCAAAGTAGTTGAAACATATTTGCATCTATACAAATCTTTTCTAGATCTCTGTCTTTTGTTATGATTATTTGACTACAAATCAAACCTTCTAATAAATGTATCAACAATGGCTTTTGGGTGGGGGGACACCTTTAATTTCTGTGTATCTTCGAAAGATACAAGGAATACATCCTAATTACACTGATGCATTTCAAATGTATACAGAACTGTATAGCTATAACTTTGTGAAATGTCAAGACTCAATCAATATGTTTGAATTATGGTACTTAATGACGTTTCACTCTAAGCCATTTTTTCATTTAGTCATGATTTCTTGAATCATTCACAATTGGATGGATGCATCTAAGTCTCATGGTTTCTAAGGCGGAAATAGCAAAGTTTAATGTACTAAAGCAAAACCAAAGCAAATTGCTTAATTTAGAATGATGCACAAATGCTTATGAGAAGTACATTCCTTTCTTCCCTTCCCCCTCCTCCCTTCCCTTCCCAGAAGGCATGTAAGTGGCTGCTACTTGATAAGGAAGGGAGCAAAATGTACAAGTGACCAGTGCAGTGTGAGTACAGAGGGACCAGCAAAGAATCCACAGATGGCGGAAACTTGCTAGTCTGCCAAATTTCTCACTGACTTTCTCCCTGCAGGCTTCCTAGGCAAGAAGTTGCACATCCAAAACCAGCAGACAGGAAGTAGAAGTGCAAGGTGGGGGAAGGTGCAAGACAATGTACAGAGACTGGCAAAGGGTGTACAGTGGTACTTCTACTTATGGACTTAATTGGTTCCGTGACCAGGTTCTTAAGTAGAAAGGTTTGTGAGAAGAAGTAATTTTTCCCATAGGAATTAATGTAAAAGCAAAGAATGTGTGCGATTGGGGAAGGAGATTCCTAGAGAGGCCCCATGGAGGCTTCTCCCTGCCTTTTCCGGCCCTGTTTCCTCCCAGGAGATTCCTAGAGAGGCCCCACGGAGGCTTCTTCCTGCCTTTTCCGGTTTGTTTGTTTGTTTGTTTGTTTGTTTGTTTGTTTGTTTGTTTGTTTGTTTGTTTGTTTGTTTGTTTGTTTGATTGATTGGATTTGTATGCCGCCCCTCTCCGGAGACTCGGGGCGGCTAACAGCAATAATAAGACAGCATACAATAATAATCCAATAATAAAAACTATTAAAAACCCATTAATATAAAAACCAAACATACATACAGACATACCATGCATAAAATTGTAAAGGACTAGGGGGAAAGAGTATCTCAATTCCCCCATGCCTGGCGGCAGAGGTGGGTTTTAAGTAGCTTACGAAAGGCAAGAAGTTTGATTTAGTTGAAGTTATATTCTGTTTTTTAAGGGTTCCCTTTATTTATTTTTTTAACAGTGTAGATTACAATCTATACGGAACCCATAAGAAGGAACATGGGAATTCTGTCACCAATTTCTTTGGGAGGCATGAAAGATACATTACAGAATCTTGAAAACATTCTTGAAAAGAAGCTTGGAAAAAAATCTGGATTCACCACAAATCCTTCTAGATCTATTTTTATTACTGGAACTCTAAACATCAATATTATGGACTGATAAGCATCACAATTAGAGTACTGCCTCCAGTTTTGGTCACCACGCTACAAAAAAGACATTGAAACTCTGGAGAAAGTGCAGAAGACAGCAACCAGGATGATAAAGGGACTGGAAACTAAAACATATGAAGAGCGGTTGCAGGAACTGAGCATGGCGGAGAGAAGGACCAGAGTTGACATGATAGCAGTGTTCCAATACTTGAGGAGCTACCATAGAGAAGAGGGGATCAGGCTGTTTTCCAAAGCACCAATCAAGGAATAATGGACGGAAGCTGACCAAATAGGGATTCAACCTGGAAATACCTTCTGACAGTGAAAGCGAACCAGTGGAACAGTTTGTCTGCAGAGATTGTGAGAGCTTGGACACTTGAGACCATAGTTCCCTCTAAGCTGAGCAATGAGCAATCGCTCACTTAAAAATCATCATCAACTCAGAGTTTTCCAAACCTGCCCAGAAGCCGAGAGGGAAATTTTATTATTATTTCTGTGTCGCCCAGTCCCGAAGGGACTGTCGCTCAGACACTATACTTTTCCGCCCACCCCCAAAAAAATTTAGAGAGAACACTGCTTGAGACTGGACTGCCATTTCTATGAAATGGTGTAGGGATTCCTGCGGGGGTTGGACACTAGATTACCTACAAGGTCCCTTCCAACTCTAATAATAATATAATTTCCGTCTAGAAATGATTAACATTTCACTATATTCAGCTATAAGTACCTACATTCCTCTCAAATTGCATAATTGAAATGCATGTTTCCACCACTTCTAAATTAAGTAATTTGAAAAGTAGAAGTATCTCTTCACCTCACTAACAAGAGAGGGGTGACATACAAATCCAATAAATAAAATTTTTTTAAAAATTTAAAAATAGAATTTTGTGATGGTCAGAAGTGAAAGCCATGAGACAAGCAAAAAACAAAACAACATTCCCACTAGGGGATTTCAGGGAATTGATAGGGCACCTTTCTTTTAAATAATTTAAGATTCTTTAAAAGAATTTAAGATTATATCATTGCTCTGCCTCTCCAATATTATCCTCACAATATGATACATGTCGTTTTTATTCCAAAAGAACAAAGATTGTAGAATAAAAGACTACATGGGCAACAGTTGAAGTACACCACTGCTAATCACTAGTATTCTGTAAAAGCAGTTTGCAGACAGCTGATCATCTAATTGCTAGTTACAAGACAGACTAGGTTGCCCAGTTAATTTTGTGGCAGACCAGGGATTTATAAAGGAGGAGGAAATAATATACTGTATATTGCTGATGTACAAATAACAACTTTTATGGTATTAAAATTCACTAGGAGTTCCCATGGCTCTCTTCCAGTTTTCATGCCAGGTTCAGTATGATGCTAACCTACTTTTAGCATTATTTCATCTTACATATCAATAATGTCTGTTACAAATAAAAATTCATGTGATTAAATGGTATCATATGATTTAGTTGGGTTGACAATATAATGAATGATTTGAATTCTGTTGCACTGAATCCACCTTAGAGAAAAGAAAAAGAAACCACCATCAAGAGATAATTGCAGCATCTGTCACTCCTGGCTGACACATTAGAAATAGGTACCCCAAAGGAAAACGCTACTGACAGATCAGAGCAGAAGTTCAAGGATGATTCAGAAATGCTGATTCATTGTTTGTTGCTAAGGTTTCCATGAAGCTTTTAATCAAAGAAGCATTTGAATGCAGGGTGGGTCAGGTGCAAATCTTAACACAAACAGATCATCTTCAATATATGAGATCAATTAGGACTGGAATTTCCATCACTAAGCAATTCTGTGGTAAGGGAAGAATGAATCAGTTAGCAATGACAATCCTTGGAGTCCTGGTTGCTGTAACTGCATCCCAGAGTTATTAGGCTAGGCAGCTTCCTGCCAGTTTCCCCACTGAAGTCAATGGGAAAGCTGGTAGAAAACTGCAAGACCCAGGTGCACAGGCAGGTATAATAGCGGGGAAGGGAATAAGGATGTGTAGGAGGGTCAGGGAGAGTGCACAAAAGAAGCAGCAAGACATTTTCAAATATATTTGATTAGGACTATCCAATTCCAAATGACTCTGGGTGATTCACAATACATGCATGGCAGATGCAAAAAGCATCTCAATGGGTATAACTTCTAAGATATGGAAGTTTTTTGAGCCTTAGCTTCATGGTCTATAAACAAAGAAGAAACTAAAAATAAACAATACAAATATCTATAACAGAAAGGACTTTTTCCCCTGTTTTGCAGTATAGCTCCTAATGATGCTCAGGAAAATAATTTGCACATTAGTAAAAATTTTAAGGATCCTTGAAAAGTAAACATACCTCAATTTTCTATCTTTGGAACTAGGATTTCTGTTTCCAAATAAGAATGAGTCTTAATTATAATATTCCAGACTGACAGAAAATAAGTGGTGCATATGCCAATGACCTCCAAGGAAAATAAAAGGTTAAATATCATTTTCACAACATGTAATCAAAATAGCACCACCAAACTTTCCTGTTATTTCCACAAGGAAGTAGAGTTAGCCTTGAAAATGTTCTATTCAACTAATCTACTGATAGTTTGTTTGTCTATCTTCCTTTCTCTGCAAAAACACTTAGCCTCATACTTAAATTTTAGTTTTTGACTGAAAAGTATGAATGTTGTAAAGAGATTCAAAGATTAGGTTCCATTCTGCCAGATCGTTTGATGCTAAAGACCAGGCCTTTGCAAAATTTTTACAAAGTGACATTTATTCCTAAATTTAATGAGGGGCTACAAGTACATCTGGGTAGGGGTTCTCTTACGTTTCTTACTGGTGTACATTGCAATGTTTCAAACTCACATGCTCGCTACCCTCGCATGAGCACGCACATACCCTTGCATGATTTTACTTTCGTGTATGTTCAGAGAGCCGAATTTTTTTAAAAAAATACAAAAAAAGATGGCGGCACGCACGGACTGGGAAAGATAGCACTGCAGCCATTGTGCCAAAATTGTGTCATTGGCAGGCCAATACCAGAGCATGCGCACCAGAGGAAACCACCTCTGAAGTACATACTATCTTTTAAACTACTGTATATGCAAGCAAGATGGAAATATTCTCTTCACATTATCCTTACGGACTCACTATGGACACCTGCATCATCCATCCATCTACCCATAGATTTTAATCGATAATGTTCCAGTCCAGTTCTTGAGAAATAATTTCTCATTCCTATTCTTAATCCAATATCCCAACTGATAAAACAAATCATGTGAAGCAGAGTCAAATAAATTGGCTCTGTTTCAGGATGGATTCTAGGAATAAAACTAAAAAAAATAAAGGTAAGAACGTAATATTAATATAAATTCAATACACCAATATGTAATGATAAAATAAAATCAACCTTTCGCAAATGTTTTGCCTGGATGAACCCTTGAAATTATTTTCATATCTAGGTGAAACCTTACATGAAAATATCATAATATAATCACTACTACAATAATCTACAAAACTCATGTTTTACAACATATATAACAGCAAAGTGGCAGCTGGCAGCTGAGTCACACCACATAAAAATTCCCACCACTATGAGAGGCAACAGTGCAGTAAGAGAAGTTCAAAAATACATTTTTTTCCCATCACACTCTCTCTTGGAAGCCCTAGTAATCTCTCATGAAACCCCAGTGAGAAAGGCTAGATATGATTAATGACATTCTTCCATTGCCAAATGAAAATATAGTACTTTCTCTTCAGCACCTTTTGTAGCAACTAGTACAGATTTAAAATCCAACCTCCAAACTAAAAAAAGAGCTTTAAGAGAAAAGCAGGAAATAAAGATGAAGCACAAAGCGTAACTTCTCCCATTTTTCCCAGTTCACAGAGTTTGAGTTTGTTAAACTTGCTAATCTGAAACATTAGCTAGTCACTAGTGGTTCGATGTGTTATATAAGCATACTCAGTGGTTGCAATACATTAACAATACTATGCAATACATAGCATCCTTGCAATACATTAACAATTTGGTAACTCCTCTTTGTGAAATATTGTTTTTCAATATTCTTTTTAAGCAGAAATATGCTTAAATATTGATAAAGCTAAGTACAGAGGAAAGGGATAAAGTTGACTAAATGATCATATATAACAGGGTATGCTCCATATTATTTAATTTATAGTACCTGTAACATCTTACCACTACAGACACACCTTATTATCACAGCAGGTGGCAGCATCTACCTGACCTTGTTGTCTAATCTGAGAAAAGTTGAGTCAGACTTGGATGTGACTTAGAAACAAGACTACTATACAGAAAATCCAAGGGCTCTATGTAAATTAGATTGAAAATGTTTTTTTAATACAGTGCAAAAATGTGCCCATATTTTTCTCAAGCAAACATGTCCAGGTATTCATTAATAGCCAAATTAAACATAATTGTTTCCATTGTTATGTTAGATTTTATTTACTTACTTACTTACTTACTTACTTACTTACTTACTTACTTACTTACTTACTTACTTATTTTCTTACTTACTTACTTACGAAATATATAAGGTGTCCCAGTTCTGAGTGATATACAGTAAAAACTATTATACAATATATTTTTAAAAATCCTAAATTCCATTAAAAGATGGAAAAGTACAAACTATGGGAAGAGCAGTGGTGAAAATTATATCCAAATTACTGCCATTTGAGCAAAAAAGCTGAAAGAAGCTAGTTGCACAATAACAGAGGTTTCATTTTCATTATTCTAACATAATAGAAGGTGACTTGAATTTTTCCTCATCAACGTGACTGCAGTCCTGATTACTTCTTCCAGAAATAATTCCTATTAAATAAAATGGGAAATCATTTATTCTGAGGAAATCCTTGTTTTGCTTTCTACATGAAAGAAGCCCCAACCAAGGGTTTTATCATATCTTTGATGGACCAAGTATTTTTATCAACATTCTACATCCTGGGCTTGTGAATATTAACTAGCTGTTTCAATTTTTAAAACAGTCTGTCTGTCTTTATCAATTGTTTCTGTCTTTATCAATTGTAAATTGTGGGATATGGGAGAGGAAGGGGATATTGATTAACCTATTACGGTAAGTATTATTGCCTGTCTCATAAACTGTATAAGGCTTGTTGTTATACCAAAGGGCATTATTATTATTAATAATAATAATAATAATAATAATAGTAATAATAATAATAATAATAATTTTTATTATTCCTCAGTTCCTGCTCCCAAAAACAAAAATTTAAAAATATAGCAACTTCCACGTGGATCCTAAGGTCAATGTGAATTTAGCCAATTCAACAGGGCTTTAGCCTTCTTTCTGTAAATTTCACCTTCATCCCATATTAAGTACCTTTTTTTTATTGCACTGCATTCCATCCTAGACCTCTTTGTGACCTTATCCACAGTCTGGTAGTTTAGCTCTAATCAAATGAAGCACAATGGAGAACAGTTGCTTGGATTGCTATAGCCAATTGAGGTAGTGTAGGGACAGACTTTTTTTAAAAAATGAAATAGTGCACCCTGACAGGCAAAATGAAACAGTACAACGTTTTCATGATAGAGACAATGCTTAATCTTTCTGGAAAAGTCAGATACAATAGAACCTATGGTCACAAGGCTTCTGGCCACTATCAAATCAGGTTCCAACCAAAAAATTCACTTTTTTTTTGTGGCCAATTTCCCCTTCAGACCATTGTTTTTTTTTTATAAGCACCAAATTTTCAAAATTAGGTTCAGGTCACAACCAAATCAGATTTTTGGAACAAATTATGGTTGTGACCAAAGGTTCTAATGTATTACAGATATTACAGATTACTAGAGTTGGAAGGGACCTTGTAGGTCATCTAGTCCAGTCCTCCACTCTAGCAGGAGTCCCTACACCATTTCAGACAAATGGCAGTCCAATCTCCTTTTGAAAATCTCCTTTTGAGTGTTGGAGTTCTCACAACCTTTGCAGGCAAGCTGTTTCCCTGGTTGATCACTCTCACAGTCAGTAAGTTTCCCCTTAGTATACTTGATAACAAAAAGCTAACTAAGGTTTGGTTTTTTGTGCACAGAATACACACACCAAAAAAGTACACACTGTAGACAACTAGTTCCCCTAATAAAACAATGTGGATGGGTGGTACAAGATTAAATTAAGAAGGTACACTGTGTAAGGTAACACAGGCATTCCTCGACTTACAAGAGTTTATTCACTGACCATTCAGTTACAACGGCACTGAAAAAAATGTGACTTCTGACTATTTTTCACATTTATGACCTTTGCAACATCCCCATGATCACGCGATCAAAATTCAGACCCTTGACAACTGGTTCATATTTATGATGATAATGATTATTATTATTAATTAGATTTGTATGCCGCCCCTCTCCGCAGACTCGGGGCGGCTCACAACAGTGATAAAACAATATACAGTAACAAATCTAACATTAAAAATCTAAACGCCCCATTATTTAAAAATCATACACACAAACATTCCATACATAAAACTACATAGGCAAGGGGAGATGTCTTAGTTCCCCCATGCCTGACGGCAAAGGTGGATTTTAAGGAGTTTACGAAAGGCAAGGAGGGTGGGGGCAATCTTAATCTCTGGGGGGAGCTGGTTCCAGTGTTGGGGCCGCCACAAAGAAAGCTCTTCCCCTGGGTCTCGCCAGCCGATATTGTTTAGTCGACGGGACCAGAAGGCCAATTCTGTGGGACCTAACCGACCGCTGGGATTCTTCTGGCAGAAGGCGCTCTCGAAGATATTCTGGTCTGGTGCCATGAAGGGCTTGCAATGATGGTTGCAATGTACCTGTTTTGCAACCTTCTAACCAGCAGTTAATGGGGAAACCAGATTCACTTAACAACTTGCAACAATTCACTTAATTTAGACTTATAATAACTTTGTCACTTTGAATGTACACTTATTTATTATTTATTTATTAAATTTAATGTGCTGCCCAACTCCAGAGGGACTCTGGGCGGCTTACTACAAACTATATAATTTGCATACATTAATATGAAACTGTGGCAAGAAAGGTCGGAAAATGAGGCAAAACTCATTTAACAAACGTCTCACTTAACAAGAAGAAATGTTGGGCTCATTTATAGTCGTAACTCGAAGACTACCTCTACTTTCTATTTACTACTACGGTACTAAGAGCTATTTAATAGCGCGCATTAACTTCCATCCTTTGGAACAACTTCACCTGATATTTTCAGCATTGCTTTTAAAAGTCCCGAAGCCGGCCAAAGCAGCCAGTCCCCCTTTCCATACTAGCCGCCTTCCTCTTGCACACCAAGTGTTATCTTGTGCTTTTTTTCTCCTCCACACACACACACGCTATACGCTCAACCCGGTGCAACTCCAACCGAGGCCGGCGTGGATGATCCTTGCCAAGAAGAGTGCAACCAATCGACGGAGCCTGGGTTCAAATTACTGGGGAAAGCGGCTTGTGGGGGGCCGCTTCATTGCTGCGCCGGGCGGCGGTAGTTGTTGTTTCTCTTTTAGCTGACAGGGCGAGCGCCGAGGCGGAGCCAGCCCGGAAAAAATACAAGCCGGCTCTGCTAAGCCAAAACACACACACGCACACACGCACACACACACACAAAAGCATGGAAAACTCTCCCTGCTATTGAAGCGCTGCTGGAAGCGAACTTGGCCTTTCCCGTTGCTGCCCCCCCCCCTCCAATGACAGCCGCTCGGCGGAGCGGCTTCCATTTACCCCCCCTGCCCGACCCGCGAACCTTGTTGAGGACCGGGTCGCGTAAAACATCGCAGCCCCTTTTGGTGGTCCACTTAGGTTTGCCATCGGCAGGTGTGCCGGCTTCCATGCTCGTGGTTGCTGCTGAGTAGGGGAGTCGCTGGTTGGGGCCGCAGTGGTCGGCGGATGAGACGCCTGTTGCCGGTGGTTGACGCTTATGGCTTATTGCTGAGGCGGCCGCCTCTTGGGAGGAGGAGGAGGAAGAGGGAGAAGGAACGGAGCTTCCCCAACTGCCTCCTCCTCCTCCGAGGTCAGTAGGCCATTGGGAGTCGCTGAGTCATTCCGGAGGAGTTGTTGGAAACAGTCGCGGAGGCGCTTCAGGTGTTTTCCCCGGCGGAGGGTATTAGCCGTGAGGGGTTGCAGGCAGATTCCCATCGATCCGGGTGGCATCGTTTTCCTTGCCCGCCCCTCTTAGGTTCACACCTGTGGCGCCCAGTCCTAAGGTGAAAAGGTAATTTGAAGTGAAATAAGCCCCTTGAGCAAATATTCAAGCGGGGTTGAGGACATGCTGGTGTATAAAAAGAATATTTACTTACTTACTTACTTACTTACTTACTTACTTACTTACTTACTTACTTACTTACTTACTTACTTACTTACTTACTTACTTACTTACTTACTTACTTACCTACCTACCCACCTAACTTACTTACTTACTTACTTACTTACTTACTTACCTTACTTACTTACTTTGACTTCTATGCTGCCCAATCTTGTAGGACTCAGGGCGGCTTACAACAATATAAAACAATACAATATAATAGGAAGAAGTCAATATTAATATTAAACACACTAAAATTATAAATTTTGAGTCCTTCGGAATTGGGCGGCATAGAAGTTGAATTAAATAAATAAATAAATAAACCATAAAATCCCACAATACACATGTACACTCAATCCAATGACCTAATTAATATACATACCTATCCAATCAATAAAATTTGGCCCTGAAAGATGGTAGCATTCATGGCCCCTGTAGTTACCGTAAATTAGTTAAGAATTACCATAATTTTAGGATAGGGAGACTAGGAAAGAACTGATCTTTTGCAAGCTGTCTTTTTGGTAATGACTGCAGAAACTCAAGAGATTGATTTTTTGCTATGTTGAGATGGGAAGCAAATTTAAAAAATATAGGCCCTAGATTTATGTCTTTAAAAACAAACTGCAAATGCTCTCATGCACAATTGAGCTAGTCTTACCTATTTTGTGATCTTATCCCAATCCCACGGTAGTTACATCTGCCATAAAATAGTAAAATATATCCAGTCAAAATTAAGTTCTGTGTACAAAATGATGTGATTTTGGAACAAGACGTGTGAGAAGACTATTTCATCACATATTTATTAACTCACTAATTAAAACAATTGTATGCATTTAATTGCTTTACTATTTGAGCATATTTTCTTCCATGGCACTTAATGCATAACACCATTGTTTGCAAATTAATATGGTAATAATCTGGTAATAATCTCTCCAAACGTTTTAAATATATTGTCCAGCTTGTTCAGTAGTCTATAATATTTGGCAACAGATTTAGTTTGGATCCTGTGTAATCTGTGGTCAAGATCTCTTCATTCGGTAAAAGTAAAACCCTTTCGAGCTTTAAAATGCTAATATTTTGTAATATACAATATTTTGGGAAAGAAAAAAAACTTTCACAAAAGTTGTTTGGGCTAATTTCACTTTAGGCTTCAAGGATCAGCCTCAAAACTGCATAGATATTTGACTTGTAGGTATCAGGAAATAACGCTTTTACTTTCTGGAAAATTTACCTAAAATGGTGTTAGCTTACAATTTAACTATGTGCTGCTGAGTGTGGTAAGCTTGTAGAGACATCAAGGGCATTAATGAAATTATGGATTCTCTGGTGTACAGTATATATAATTTATCTATAATAATAGCCTATAGTATTGCTAGTGTAATTTAAATATAGTTTAGCTTTTTTTTAATTCTATCATTTCATCTCTTTCTCATTTCCATCAAAAATGAACAAAATCTATTGTTACAAAGAAAATCTCTTGCCTTTTTATTTAGAAGCAGTTCTAGAATCAAACACCTTTTTCCGTTTAGTTAAAAAAAGTTAAAAAGATGAGGTAAAATACTTTTACAGCCCAGTGTTTAGTTGCTTACCACAAAATAGATCACTATTAATCAAGGATGGGTTCCAAGTTACCTCGCTGCCGGTTTGCTTCTTCCCGCGCCATGTGGCTACGCATGCAGAGCACAAACCCCCCCCCCCATTTTTTAAAAAAACGCAAAAAACAAAATGGTGACTGCATGCTCAGTGCTGGAAACTTGGCTTCTGCGCATGTGCAGAAGGAAATTTCTTTTTTAAAAATTCAGGGAATTCTTTTTAAAAAGATGACGGCACTCATGGACCGGCACTGACATTATTGTGACATCACCAGCAGGTCATTAGTGGTTTGGGCAAACCAGTCTAAACCAGGAGGAACCTGCTCCTAGATTATCTATTTGTTGTTACATTAAATTCAGTGTACAATTGTGCTCCAATGCAACAATTGCTGAGAGACAGAGGAAGTTTCTGGGTATGTTCTATGCTCTAAAAGGAGAAGGACGGTTTGGTTGAGTCAGCTTTCTAGCCATATGAGATAATGAATGCCAGGCTCAAGCTCTTAATCCAGCAATAATTACCGTATAACATGGGGTTATATCGTACTAGTGTTAAGAGAAGCAAAAACGTAACATACTGAGGTAGTTCATTTAATCTTGTACCCTGAACTGTTACTCTTAGTCGCAATAGTAAAAAGATTGCCTTGTCCCTTGAAATCAAGGTAGCTAATCTCTTAGCATATAGCATATTGTTACCAATATGCAAGCAAGCCTTCCACAGATCAGCAAATTATACAGACTTTAACCTTCAAGTTCAAAAAGGCAAAATGTTTTCTTTTTTATGACAAGGTTTTCAGACAATATGGTCCCAATCTAGCACAAAGACCAGATTATTGCTGTTGTGAGCAGCCTCTCCTATAGTCAGTTGAGTACAGTATAAATACTCAACTATTTTCTTAGCCCAACTACTTTCTTAGATAAACTTCATTAAGAATCAGGATTATGAAATTTCATTTAATGAATCAGCAAGAAAGGTTATCTTTCCTAGGAAAGCTATTGTTGACAAGAGCAATTTAATATTAACATGGGAATAAATTCTTTTAAGTGAAAGATCTACTGAGAGTTGGTTAATTGTGTTAAAAATAACTACATCGGTGTATGGTTAAGGTGCTAGCTAGAAACCAGGAGACTGAGTTCTAGTCCCATTGTAGGCATGAAAGCCTGCTGAATGATTTGGGGACAGTCCTCTCTCAGCCCAGCCTACCTCACAGGGTTGTGAGGAAAATAGCAGAAGGAAGGAATCTTATGTATGTTTGCTGCCCTGAGTTATTTATAAGGTCAGAATAATAAATAAATATGAAAGTACTGTATTTTTCAAAACACACATATATATTTAAAAAAATAAAAAGTAAAGCTGGATTTTTTTTAGGTTGAATAGTTTATTTTTAATAAAATAATGGTGTTGGAAAAAAAAGAAAATCTTGGAGACAGCAAAGCTGGCTTGACTGTTGGCAAAGACTGATAAAAAAGTAAGCAATTATAGGAAAATTTTCACCAAGTCACAGAACCGAAGATTTGAAAGAAAAGCTTTCCTAAATGTGTCACTTAATTTGTCTTGAAAAGTAGCCTGGAAATAGATCACAAAATGAAACAATAAAAAGGGTCTCACAAAGAATTATTACAGTGCAGCAAAACTCAACCCTGTCTTCTACCTTTCCTCAAATGATAGAACGTACTTGATAAACTTCCTCTGTTTTAATGTGGCAGTCCTGCTTACTCATCAGACTTAAGACAGGACTACAAGAATCTGAAGTCATGAAAATAATGTAGTGGGTAAAGAATCACAGCAGGGCTTAGACTTAAAAACTGACCTAGCTGACTTATATCTTCCTGGCAGTGCTGAGAATGACCGAGAGGATGTTGTCCATTCATGTGCACTGAAGATATTGGAACTCTCCAGCAACATGACTGGTTTGATGAAAATGATGAGATACAGGCTTTACTTGTTGAAAAGCATCCCTTTCATCATGTCCATCAGGACAATTTATCATCAGCTGCCAAGAAAAACGCCTTTTCCATTGCTGCGCAAGATGCCTGGCTGAGCACCAAGACAGACAAAATGTAGGGATATGCTAATAGAGAAGACTTGAATTTTTTTTATTACGTCTATTAAGTTTATTAAGCACTCCTTTGAGGCTTCAGTCTGTTGGGAATACCAGTATAGATGGTTCAACTTTCATTACAAAGAAGACTCAGCTCCTGCAGAAATGGGGTGAACAATTTATAGCTCTCCATGAACAGCCATTGTTTATTAGTAAAAGATTACAGTTGTATCTGTACCTAAAAACACCTCTACTTACGAACTTTTCTAGATAAGAACCGGGTGTTCAAGATTTTTTTGGCCTCTTTTCAAGAAACATTTTCCACTTACAAACCCGAGCCTCCGAAACTGTAACCGGAAAAGGCAGGGAGAAGCCTCTGTGGGGCCTCTTTAGGAATCTCCTGGGAGGAAACAGGGCAAAAAAAGATGGCGAGAAGCCGCTGTGGGGCCTCTCTAGGAGGAAACGGCCTCCACACTCCCTATGGTTTCCCCAATCACATGCATTATTTGCTTTTACATTGATTCCTATGGGAAAATTGCTTCTTCTTTCAAACTTTTCTACTTAAGAACCTGGTCACAGAATGAATTAAGTTCGTAAGTAGAGGTACCACTGTATAAACAGGATTCCCCAAATTGAAACCAACTGCACCTCAATTGACCTGCTGGCAATAGCAACAGGAACTTAATCGCGCGTTTTATGCAACCAGGGTTGATTTCATAAAATTCTTCAATACTCTTAACCAAAACAGGCCCGTGGAGGATCATGTCAGAGTTTGACCAAATTCAGATGATATGTCAGCTCCATGTTGGCCTCATGGCCAAGTGCTGGAAAATAGAGACTCCTCTAAGGTAGGGAGGCCAAACTTACATCATTACGTGATGTATGTGATGCATCCGGGTCGCGAGTTGGACAGCCCTGCTCTAAGGCATTCCCAGTTATTAATTGAGTTAAACAGGACTATTTGCTTGTTCCCACACAGTTCAGCATGATATTTATTATCATGCTGAATAATGCCTTTCAGAACAGTGATGCTGGAATCCGCCTCAAGTTCAGAGAGGATGGGAAGCTATTGGCAAAGTAAAGGAAATGGTTCTGGGAGACTTCCTCTTTGCTGACGACTGAGCCCTGAATGCTGGCTCAGAGCCGGAATTGCAAGTCAATATGAATAAATTCTCTATGGCTTCTGAAAACTTAGGATTCACTACCACTAAAGACTGAAGTAATGCACCAGTCTGCTCATCATGTACCACACAGAATACCCAACATCACAATCAAATGGTAGAAACACAATGGACCAGTTCAATTACTTTGGTAGCACTCTGTTGCCAGTAGTGATCATTGATCCATAAGTTAGAATAACAAGGGCATGTTCAGCTCTCAAGTATACTGCACTCAATTGTGTGGCAATGTCAAGGAATTAGTCCAACAAAATTGAAGTTCTGCAGAGCTGTTGTACTATCTCTACGCCTGTGAAACATGGACTGTGTATTGAAAGCATGGAAAAAACACTCAGCCATTTCCACATGACTTGTCTTCTCAGAATTGTAGGCAACAGATGGCTTTTGTTCTTCACACTTCTTTCCACTTGCAGGAATTCATAGACTTATTTTTAATCTTCCTTTAGTTCTTTCGACTCATTTGTTTTTCCTATATTTGTTCTGCAGTTTAGTCGTCATTCAATGTATCTATATAACCAAATATTGTCAGAGTACCTCTGTCACAATGCACAGTCACTTTTGTATTCATTCAGCAACCATATATTCTTGACCCACAACATTTTCTAAATACCCATTTTCTGCTACATTCATTCAACTTTGTTGTTTCTCCTGACAGATAAAATTCTTTCTTCTATATAAGAAAGCAAGCAGAAATAGAATATTATACATAGCCATTTTCCAATTCTTACAGTAAGTATTAATTTCCTGAAGCACACTATGTATATTATCAGAAAGCCTTCCATCCTTCCGAGGTCCGTAAAATGAGGACCCAGATTGTTGGAGGCAATCTGCAAGTAATGCTTACATTGTAAACCTCCCAGATTGCTGATAAGTGCTATGGGGCAGTATATACCGTATTTTTCAGAGTATAAGACGCACCGGAATATAAGACCCACCTTAGCTTTTGGGGAGGAAAATAGGGGAAAGAATCTGCTTCCCAGATATTCATCTGGCTAGCATCCTTAGTCTGGTCAGTTTCAGCACAATATTTTATCCCCTGGTTTGAGCTTTTAAAAAAACCTTATTTGGAGAGAGTAACAATGAAAGAGCTCGCAAGCCAGTAAGAGCTGGGAACATTGTTAGAACCTGGTTAGGGCTGGAAAGAAACTTACTTGGAGAAAGTTAGAGTAATGAAAAAAACTCTGCAAAAGGTTTGGAAAATATTCTTCACAGAGAGAAACAATGAAAGAGCCTGCAAGTTAAGAGCTGGGAACATAGCTAGCAGCTAGTTAGGGCTGGGGAGAAAAGGCTACATTCAGAGTATAAAACACACCCTAATTATCAGCCTATTTTAGGGAGGAAAAAGGTACGTCTTATACACCGAAAAATACGGTAAGTCTAAATGCTATTGCTATCCACTACATTTCTACCACATTTTTTCACCCATTTTTTTTAATAGTTAGCATTTTGCCAAGGTATACAGATATGCTTTCTTGCTCCAATCAGTCCATTTTCACTATAACACTGAGTAACAAAAATCTGGAGTAAAACAACCAAAAGGGGATCATCTGAATAAAGATTTATTTGTTAAATCTAAATGTCAATTTAATCCAAAATTATATACAGTGATCCCCCGTTTATTGCGTCCCCAACCATTGCGAACAGGGTACTTCGCGATTTTTCAACCCGGAAGTCAAAATACCATCTACGCATGCGTGCGTTTTTTCTATGGGCACGCATGCGTAGATGGCAACCGGGAGATCAGCTGCTGGGTGGCTTTCCTGGGTCTTCCCCCTCTTGCTGGCGTCAGCGAGGAGTTTCCCCACCGCCCACGCAAACTCCTCGCTGCCGCCCGCCCTTCGCCCGCCCACGCCGTTCATTCTCGCCGCTTTCGAGCTGAGTCCTGAAGCGAATTCGCTCCCGGACTCAGCTCGAAAGCGCCGAGAGACAGCGCCAAGGAACGGGCCTGTCCACGCTGTCTCTCGGCGCTTTCGAGCTGAGTCCGGGAGCGAGTTTGCTCCCGGACTCAGCTCGAAAGCGCCGAGAGACAGCGCCAAGGAACGGGCCTGTCCACGCTGTCTCTCGGCGCTTTCGAGCTGAGTCCGGGAGCGAGTTCGCTCCCGGACTCAGCTCGAAAGCGCCGAGAGACAGCGCCAAGGAACGGGCCTGTCCACGCTGTCTCTCGGCGCTTTCGAGCTGAGTCCGGGAGCGAGTTCGCTCCCGGACTCAGCTCGAAAGCGCCGAGAGACAGCGCCAAGGAACGGGCCTGTCCACGCTGTCTCTCGGCGCTTTCGAGCTGAGTCCGGGAGCGAATTCGCTCCCGGACTCAGCTCGAAAGCGCCGAGAGACAGCGCCCCCCGGACCCCCAACCAGGGTTTGGGGGGCTGCTAGGAAGCCCCCCATGCCGGCGGCAAACAGCCGCGCCGCCCCCAATCTTCGGCTCCTCGCTAGCGCTGTGGGAGTAAAAACACCATCTGCACATGCGCAGATGGTGTTTTTACTTCCGCATCGCTACTTCGCGAAAACCCGCTCGTTGCGGGGGCTCCTGGAACGGAACCCTCGCAACGAGCGGGGGATCACTGTAATCAATGTCAAGTACATGATTATGTAGTTGAATTTTAATGTTGTCTCTGTCACTTTATCGCAGTTACAACATTAAAACATAATTTAGATTTAATCTAATATATCATGTTCCTTATAATAACAAAAGGTGACTAGTTTCTATATCTCCTGTTCTTTCAGCAATTGCTATTTTGAAGTCCATTTGGTCAATATCCTGGAATGCACAGAGAAAAACAAAGTATTTTTGCTTATCTGCTGTAATTGTCCTGCCATGAACCAGGTTTATCCCTATGTAAACCAAGTAGCTGTATACTGCAGATACAGCCTACATAGCTAGTATTTAGGCCAGTGATTGCGAACTTATGGCACGGTGAGCCGTTGCCCTCGCTCAACTCCAATATGTATGCTATGTATGTAGGCATCAGACCAGAATATCTCCGGGACCACCTTCTGCCGCACGAATGCCAGCGACCAGTTAGGTCCCACATAGTTGGCCTTCTCCGGGTCATCTGGCGGGACCCAGGGGAAGCCCCGACCCACTGGAAACAACACCCCACAGAGATTAAGATTGCCCCCACCCTCCTTGCCTTTCGGAAACTCCTTAAAACCCACCTCCGCCATCAGGCATGGGGGAATTGAGACATCTCCCCCAGGCCTATATAGTTTATGCATGGTATGTTTGTGTGTATGTCTTGCTTTTTAAATAAGGGGTTTTTAGATATTTTTTAATATTAGATTTGTTGTATATTGTTTTTATTATTGTTGTGAGCCGCCCTGTGTCTACGGAGAGGGGCGGCATACAAATCTAATAAATAATAATGATGATGATGGTGATGATGCTAGCTAGCTAGCTGATTTTTGGCTCGCATAGAGACTCTGGGAGGTTGTTTTTGGCTTCCAGAGAGTCTCTGAGGGGGTGGGTGAGGACATTTTTACGGCTCCAGGGAAGCCTTTGGAGCTTGGGGAAGACGAAATACGAGCCTACTGGGTTGATCAGAAGTTGGGAACAGGCCATTTCAGGCCTCCATGGGGCGGAGGAAGCTGTTTTTGCCCTCCCTAGGCATTGAATTACGGGTGTGGGCACTCGCACATGTGCAATAGCGCACGCGCACGCTCTTTCAGCACCCAAGTGAAAAATGGTTCACCATCACTGATTTAGGCTGTATCTGCAGTACACAGTTCAATAGTATTGTTTTAACTTTGTAGGCCATTCAAAGTTACTGTTGTGAGTAACAGTTGGACTGTTGAGCCCAAAATGTATATTGTTAAGTGAGCTTTGCCCCATTTTATGACTTTTCTTGCCACCGTTGTTAAGTGAATCACCGCTAGTAACATGGTTAAGTGAATCTGTCTTCCCCATTGACTTTGCTTGTCAGATGATCACATGACCCCGGGACATTGCAACTGTCATAAATATGAGTCAGTCGCCAAGTGTCTAAATTTTGATCACATGACCATGGGGATGCTGCAATGGTCATAAGCATAAAAAATGGCCATGTCACTTTTTTCAGTGCTGTTGTAACTTTGAATGGTCACTAAATGAACTCAAGGACTGTCTGTGCAAGCATCTCTTTGGTCTTCTAATTAAATTTAATATCTGTTGACTTTATGTCAGTCCAGCTGAAGTTTCTAATAATGTTATTTCATATTTTCCAGGAGTTTGGATGTTTTAGGCTAAAGGTAATTATGAAATCCTGAGATTCTGATACTTTTTCCTGGCAAACAGCCTTGCTGGTTCAGCTTGTTCTCCTTGTTTTCAATCTGCACTCATAGGTAGGAGGACAAGGTCAGCCAGTTGATCTGGGGGGAAAAAACCCTGGCCTACAAGTTGTCCTGCTTCCACATGTGGCCTACTTTACGATTTCCATTTATATATTATACAAAATGAATTCTGGGCTTGCTTCAAAAGAAACAAATCTATTTTCTGCTTACACTTAATTTTAAGTGATTGCTAATAGTTGTTTACTCTTGTGGTTTTTCAATTACATATTGAGCAGACAGGGGTTGCCGCTCCTGATGATACTGATGCACTACACGCGCAGCTCCGTGTCTCCGGCCATGCACACGCAGGTGTCTGGGCGGTATTTTGCTTCTGCGCATGCGCAAGAAGCAAAACCTTGCAAGGGGCTGTGTGAAAGAGAGATTTTTTTTTTTCCACGCATGCGCAGAAACAAAAATTTGCAAAAATCTCACTCGGCACACATCTGAGCAAGATATTTGTTTGTTTGTTTGTTTGTTTGGATTTATATGCCGTCCCTCTCCGAGGACTCGGGACGGCTCACAGCATGTACAGAAAAACAGGAAACAATAATAACAATCCAATTGTACTTTAAAAAATAATCTCAAAATTCTAATTAAAAACTGTCAATATCCTTCATTCAGCAGTCAAACTAAGCATTCATTGGTAAGGGGGGAAGGTCTAAGAAACCCCAGGTCTGGGCTATTTATTTATTTATTCGTTCGTTCATTCATTCATTCATTCATTCATTCATTCATTCAATCAATCAATCAATCAAAATTTTACTGCCGCCCTTCTCCTTAGACTCAGGGCGGCTTACAACATGTGAGCAATAGCACATTTTTAACAGAGCCAGCATATTGCCCCCACAATCCGGGTCCTCATTTTACCCACCTCGCTGAGTCAACCTAGAGCCGATGATGAGATTTGAACCGCTGACCTACAGATCTACAGTCAGATTCAGTGGCCTGCAGTACAGCACTCTACCTGCTGCGCCACCCCGGCTCTTCTGTGCATGCACAGGAAGCAAAATCTCGCGAGCGGATGCGCGCACATGTGAGATTTTGGTGGGGGTTTTGCTTCCGTGCATGCGCGGAAGCAGAATAATCGCTGAAATCTTTCTCATGGGTCCCCTGGTGAGATTTTGCTTCCTGCAAATCCCGCCCGGATGCGTGAGCATGCATGATAGAGAAATGGAACTGCACCGCACCTCCATTTTCGCTACTGGTACGATGGTGTCAGACCATACCGGTAGGAACCTGTTACTGATGCTGAGGAACAACCACCTTTGCCTCTTTCACCTTGCCTGCATGTAAATATTACCATTGAGCAAATGTCTGCATAGATTCTCAGTCATCCAAGTCATGGCTGTCCCAAGGGTGCTTTTCAGGAGACAACTGGACGTTTTTCTTTGAAGACGTTTCGCTTCCCCTCCAAACTTGGATGAGAAGCGAAACGTCTTCAAAGAAAAAGCAAGGAAGTCCAGTTGCCTCTTGAAAAAGGATCTTTCAAAAACCATTGACTACTTCCAAATTGGTCTCAGAGATATTTTTTTTTTAAAAAAAATGTATGCACACTCCAAAAGGATCTCCGCCCCTACTATATATGCTTTTACTTTTGAGTTTGTGATTTTTGTCCTTTGTTTCTACAGTCTCCCAATTTTTTGAGGAATGGCGGTCTTCCTGAAGTGATTAATCCAGTGGTTTCCAACCTTTTTTTGGCCATGCCTCACTTAAGCATCTCTTAAATCCTGACGCACGCTCCCTTCCAATGTCATATAATTCTTACTATTCAAAAAGTGAACTCCTACTCACGTGGAGGAAGCCTAAAGGGCCATTTACTTGGTTTAAACAAGGTTCCAATTGCTCCCATTAAAAATCATGTTGCCCCCCCTGTAGGACGTGCAGCCCATGTTGGGAACTCCTGGATTAGTCAAAAGAAGAGGGACCCTGGATTTCTTTTGTAGAAGAAAAACACAAAAAACGGGAGGAATTCAAACTGAATTGCTTCGTGCTAGATTCAAGGAGTACTTTCCAAGAAATTCATCCTTACCGAGTAAATATACATAGGGTCAAGCTGCAGAAGATATAGGGTTTAAGCACAGGTAAAGGTGAGAAGAGTTTAAAAGGATAAGCAAAGTAATATCAATGCAGAAAATTGGGTGGACCTTGTGCACTAGTTGGAAACAATCTTAAGCTGAGAGTGCACTGTGGAGGAAAGTTTAATTGCACAATATGATGATGCAATAGTGAAAGATCTCAAGAAAATTATTTGGATGGGTGGTGAGTTTTCTGCTCAAAGGGTATCATTAAAGGTTTGGTCGTTTTAAAAGCAAGCATATGCCTCACGTTTCTGTATAAATGATAAATACCAGGAGTGGAACAATTCAGCAACATAAAAGAAGTTAGACTAATACTGTATACTGTATATTGAACATGTGCCTAGTTTTGTAGGAAGGAAGTCTCCCTCCAAGGTCCCTCTCATATTTCAGGTTCTGGGAAATGCTTAAAAATGCTGCTAACCTACTTAATAGGAGCTGTGTTGAGCTACATAGGATAATGCAGCTTGTTGTGTGGCATGCTTCCTCCTGTTTTTGCTGGTGGCAACTTGGAAAAGAATAACAAAATACACAACAACTGCTTTGTCTTAAAACTATGGTGCAATACTGTTGAAGTGAGGAAGAATTTGGGGAACGGGGGGGGGGGAAACATGAATAAAATTGTACGGTTGTTAAAATTAAAAATAATATCTGTTTAAGCTTTGTTCATGTAAATAGCCTGAAGCCTATTCTGTTAAAGTTACTGGAGCATACTGAATGCAGGAGTAGGGATTTACTACAATGTTAAATCATCTCTTTCAATTTCTTAGAGTTTCTCTTAGAGAAAGGTAAGATTAATATATTTTGTAACTTCATAACGTAAAGTTAATAACCGTAATTTCATAATGTGAATAGGCATATTACCAATAGTCTCCTGGGTGAGCAGGAAAACTTGCATGAATATATTTAATCCAAAATGTCTTTGTTCTTCCATATAAAGAGGTCTTCTGGAAATCTGTATCCAGCTTTTCTACATTTCAGGAACCATATATAAAATACCTGGAACTCATGAGGCTTTATGGACAACATCCTTAATACTATGTGGTCAATATCAATTCAAGATCCATTGCTTTCCCCCACCACCACCACCTCTTTCTAGTAAACTTTTCTGGCTTTTTTTCCCTGTGAATTATTTTCAAGCACTCTGACCATTTTTCTTTGTAATCTCTGTCTAACAAAATCCTCTATCACTTACCATATTTTTCAGAGTATAAGACACACCAGAATATAAGATGCACCTTTGGGGGAGGAAAATAGGGAAAAGAATCTACTTACCAGGTATTCATCTAGCTAGCGTCCTTAGTCTGGTCAGCTTCAGCACATTATTTCATCCCCTGGTTAAGGGCTTTAAAAAAATTATTCTGAGAGAGTAACAATAAAAGAGCTTGCAAGCCAGTAAGAGCTGGGAACATCATTAACACTTGGAAAGAAACAGTCTGAACAAATAGAGCAAGGGAAAAAACCCTGCAAAAACTTAGGGCTTGGAAAACATTCTTCTTTGCAGAGAGTAACAATGAAAGAGCTTGGGTACATTAATAGCACCTGGTTAGGGCTGGAAATAAATATCTGGAACAAGTAAATCAATGGGGAAAAAACTCCCTACAAAGACAGGGTTTGGAATACATTCTTGGCAGAGAGTAACAATGAAAGAGGCTGCAAGCCAGTAAAAGCTGGGAACATTGTTAGCACCTGGTTAGGGCTGGAAAGAAACATTTGAAGCAAATAGAGAGTGAAAAAAAAAATCAAAGACAGTGTTTGGAATACATTCTTGGCAGACAGTAACAATGAAAGAGCTTGCAAGCTGGTAAGAGCTGGGAACATCATTAGCACCTGGTTAGGGCTGGAAAGAAATTTACTCAGAGCAAGTTAGAATAATGAAACAAACCCTGCAAAGACTTAGGGCTTGGAAAACATTCTTCAGAGTACAGTATAAGATACACCCTAATTATCAGCCTCTTTCAGGGAGGAAAAAGGTGCGTCCTATACATAAAAAAATACGGTACACTATCGCTGGTGTTACGTTCCAGACCTGGCCGCGATAGGTGAAATCCGCGATGGGGAATTTCTCCTCCTTCCCACCAGCTCCGGATGCCTGGAGGCGAGCAACGGCCGGCTAACTTTCCCCCCGCACTACTACTTACTCTGCGCCTGAGGAAAAGAAGGGGAGGGGGCAAAAGAATCGCAGCCCCTGAGCATTCCCGACCCACTGCTATTCTTTGCAGCAGTTTGGCCAAACGTCTTTTTTGCCTTGCCCCGGCTGGAAAGTCCCTGGTGAGCTGTCCCGGCTGGTTCTTTTTTTCTCTCTCTATTTTCTTTTCTTTTGTTCCCCCTCCACCCGCCCAGCACTTCCTCTCCCGCCCTCGAGCCCAGTCTGGAAATCCCCGCCGCGTCGTGTTCCTTTCTTTGCTCGCGCTCACTCGTTCGCGCGCTGCCAGGAGCTCTTTCTACAACCCCAAGCACACCGCCGCCACCGCCGCCAACTACTAAGCACGCCTCCAAAGACTGCCTTCTCAGCACTGGCGAGGCAGGTTGAACGAGGGGACAGGCCTCCGCCGGAGCTCAATCCCCGCCCCGCTCATCATTCGCCCAGCCGCGGGCTGGTTGGCTTGTCCTGCCCTTCCAAACTTCTAAGTGCCGTATCAGTGCCAACGCTGACTTCAAAACCCGCGATGAAGTGAAGCCGTGGTGGGTGAAGCACGATATAGCGAGGGACTACTGTATATATTGCATATAATTATTCAGTGCTAACATAGTCATAAAACTAAGATGAAATCTACAGAAATCAGTATGTGGAGCACACAAAAAGTACAAATAACAGAGGTGACAATGAGTCACCTTGGAGGATTCCTTGTTTGATTTCAACTCCACAAGTTCTTCTCCATAGGTCATCAATTTAGTTTGCCATAGCTTCATGGAAGTCTTCATGGAATGTCTAAGCATTTCTCAACCCAGCTGTGTGGAACAGAATCAAATGCTTTCTTCTTATCATTCCAGGCCCTGCACAAATTTGTTCCTCTTTTATGTGAATTCTTGAAAACCAGTTTATCAATCATCAGTGGTCTTTGGTTCATCTTGAAATTTTGCAGCACCCTTTCTGTTCTACAGCAGTAAATATTTGTTGAATAGATATCCATAATTTTTGTGCGTAATAATGCCCGAAGGTAATTTGCATATTGTGAGTAGCCAAGTGATTGACCTGTAATTTTCAGGTTTATTTCTCTTTCCTGCAACCTTCTGAATCAAAAAGGTTCTTCCAGTTGTTAGCCATTTTTCAGTTTCTGTTTCCAGTTCCAGTTTGCTAATCTTGCATGCAAACATTAGTGATTCCAGTAAAAATCCATGCAGCTCATCTAAATCTGGGGCACTCCAGTTCTTGACCTTCTTTGTTTATCTTTTATCATTTCTTTCGTTATGTGAACATCTTCCATTCTGTTAGGGGAGCCAATGGTCATAAGTGAAATTCTTAGAATAAAATGATAAACAAAATTCTAGTTGTATTCATTTACTATTACTCGCTGTCCAGAATCATTTATATGACTCCACATGGTTATTTGTACACATGATGCTGATCCCTGATGATTATGAATTAACTGCACATACAGTTTTATAATGAAACAGGTACAAACATTTGTTATTCTGGGTCCAGTGGACTCGTAGAAACATAACATCTCTATTTGTACAGCAGCCAAACCATTTGTTTGATGGTAATTTGTTGGAAAAACCACAATGCGCTAAATTTGCAAAGCATGTTAAGCCATAAACATATAAACCACAGTAGCTGGTTCATATAATAAGTTAAACCCAAAAAGAGCCACATCATTATCTAAGTGTGCTGTATAAATACAGCTACCATGTTAGTTAGTATTTGTTTATTTATATCAATATAAATCCCACGTCCCATGGGGTACTCAAATTAGCTAACAATCCAAACTATATAAACCATAAATATTTTTCATTGGGGCTTGACTTTCTCCTCTCTTCTGTTCAACCTTTTCATAAAACCATGGGTGAGGCCATCTGACAGTTTAATGGGATCATCTGACAGTTCGTCCTTTACTGATGATACCCATCTCCATCTCAAGTAGCCCATATGAAGCTATCAATGCATTGACCCAGTGCCAGGAAGCTTTTGGATCTGGGTAGGGCAGAACACACAGGTTGAATTCTAACAAGACTGAGTGTTTGTGACTGTTTGGGCCCCCTGCATCAAGGATGCCTCTATCTTGGAGGGGACTGCATTTCCCCAGGCAAGATTGGTTCATAACTTGGGAATCCTTGATTTGGAACTACTGTTCAAATAGCAGGTAGCAGCAGGTTGCCTGAGGATGTCAGGATTAAGCATATCCAGAGGCAATATCTCAATGCAGAAGGAAGGCCTAAGTAGAGAATGCTGAGTCATTCTGAGGCAATTAAGCATGCAACAACCTGCATGGTGAAAAATATTTAAATACGCAAGAGCTCTCTGCTCCCTGTTCCTTTGCGCTCTCTCTCTCTCTCTCTCTTTCTCTCTCTGATATCTGATCCTGCTCTGTGTGAAATGTGCTCTGAAGTTGCTGTATTGATCTGTTGGTTGCTGTGAGTTATTGTACTTGAGACAGTTGTAGTGAGATACTAGTGAGATACTAGTGTAATATATGTACAGTATAGTAAAGTAGAATACAGTAGTAGTGTAAATAAGAAGTAAATATATTTTTCCAAGACTTCCTACTGCTGCTGTGTCTCACTGAAGACTTCAACTCTATATCTACTGGTCCGTGGCTGGCTGGTTGGGTTGGTTAGCTGGTTGGACTGATTTGCCGCTTGGGCTGGCTAGCTTCCGAAAGTGCAGCTCTGATAGTAGGGTCTTTGCACAAGTTTATCATGTGCACCTTTCCTTGGTTGGGGAGGAGTCTTTGCTCATCTGAAAGCTACAGTGGGTCAAAATGCAATGGTGCCAGCAATAACTCTTGATGTGCCCATGTGTCACCACTGCTATGCGAGTTGCATAGTTGACTTTCAAGTGCGATTCAGGGTGCTGGTTATTACCTATAAATCCCTGTACGGTATAGAACTGTGGTGCTGAACTTATGGCATGCATGCCATAGGTGTCATGCAGAGCCATATGGGAGTACACGCGAGACTTTTCCAGCACGTACCAGCTGATTTTCAGCTTTAGGAAAGGCTATTTCATCCTCCGGACACTTCAGGGAACTTTCCCTGTAGCCCCAAGGTGAAAAAAATCAGAAAAACGGACTTCCAGTTTGCCTGTTTGGGCATTTTTTTCATCTACCAGCAGGGGTGGGTTCATTTATTATTTGTTCAATAGCTTCTATTTTGTTTTAGTGTTTTTGTTGTCCATTAGATTATTTTAAGCTGGGCTGTCTATGTGATTCAATATTTTTAGCTGTTTTCCCCCCCTAGTCCATGCCAACTGAGGTTGGGCAGCCAAGAAATTTAAATAATTAAATATTCTGTTAAAAAAACATTCAAAAATATCCAAAAAAGTACTAAAAGTAGTGAGGGGCGACCCCAACCATGTGACTGGGTGGGCAGAGATCAGAGAAGGAAGGCTCACCAAGCAGAAATCAGCTGGCCACATGGTTGAGGCAAGCGAGGGAACTAGAGAACAGCAGCAGCTATATCCACGAATGTTACAAGTGGGAGGGGAGGGGTGGAGTGGGGCCAGCCAGTGGTGTGATTTGTTGGTTCTCTGAACTGCATAAAAATTTAACAACCGGTTCACGTGAACCAGTCCAAATCGGCGAAATCCCACCTCTGCTATTTGCTTACTAATTTCTCAACCAAAATACTGCACTGACACAAATATGCAATACAAAGGAGAAACAATTAGACTTAATAAAAAGGACATGGAAAATGACTTGTTTGTTTTTTGAGGTTTAGGGAGAGTATGTTGTACTTTAAACACGTTGTTTAAAAGCCCAGTTCATTTAATATGATTCTAATTCTTAGGAGTTGATTGACAGAAACAATAAAATATTATTTGTAATGTTTGCAATTCAATGCAAACATAATCTCCCATTAACATCTAGATCCATGATAGTGAACCTATGGCACGTGTTGCTGGGTGATCATGTGACTGGGCATGGCCAATTTGACATCATTCATGTCAAGGGTTAGGGTTAGCCTCCTCCCCTAAAAGCCTCAACAAGATACAATTTCCCTGTCCATTACACACAAGCACAACAAAAAGATACCTTATCTACAGGGGTGGGCAGCAGGCAGGACGGGGTGGAATGCAGTTCCACCAGCAGAAATGAAGTGTGAGTAAAAGAGTTTCCCCTTCCCTCCCTCCCTCCCACCCTTTCTCCCTTCCTGTGAAGAACCCCAGAAGGACTTTCGTAGGAGGGGTAAAAAGCAGACGTTTTAAAACTGAGAATAAGCTCATTGATCATCTGGAATTCTTAGAACTCCACTGTTGATTAGCTTAGAAGGATAGCTTAGCAGCCACTTACAATAAGCTCTCATCTCAAACTCCATGCATGTGGGGATCCCAAAACAGTGAGGGTTTCTTCCTTTCTTTTTCCCTTGAAGGCCCCCCACGTCCCTTTTCGGCCTAGCAAGCCCCCCTACAGCCCCCTGGGAGCCAAAACAGGCATGGGGAGTTCCACACCCCCTCATGCCCCATTTTAGGCCTAGCAAGCCTTCCTACATCCTCATAGGAGCCTAATAATAATAATAATAATAATAATAATAATTATTATTATTATTATTATTATTATTATTATTTAAAAAAAATTCCAGTAACGACTCTGACATAAGCCCGTGAAAGTGGTCCCAGTGGCACTTGGCACGCTGGGCGCAGTGCCAAAGGATCTCAGCGGACATTTGAAAACCATTGGAATTGACAAAATCTCCATCTGTCAATTGCAAAAGGCCGCTTTACTGGGATCGGCAAACATAATTTGCCGCTACATCACGCAATCCTAGGTGCTTGGGAAGCGCCCGACTGGTGATGAAATATGAAATCCAGCATAGTGATCTCATTTGCTGTGTTGTATTGACATAATGATGATGATGATGATGATGATGATGATAAGTATTATTATTATTATTTATTAGATTTGTATGCCGCCCCTGTCCGAAACTCAGGGGTTGGGGTACTCTGGAAGCAGGTGTGGTTCTAACTTACTTTGCTGCCAGTTTGCGTGGCAAAAAAACGAAGCCGAAAAACAGATGGCAACTGCATGCACAGTGCTAGAACTCAGCTTCTGTGCATGCTCAGCAGGAAATAATAATAATTTAATTTTTTTAAAAATTCAAAAAAAGAGATGGCAGCACCCACAGACCGGCACCAATTGATCTGGTTTGGTGACATCACCAGCAGGTCACTACCAGTTTGGGCAAACCTGTCTGAACCAGGATGAGCCCTACCCCTAAAGTACAACTTCTAAGTTCTTTACTGGGTTTAACATTTCTTCTGTATTGATTTTGAATTATAATACTTTTAAATTTTACATGAGCTGGCTTGTGAACTCATAAGGGGCTTAAACTAGACAAAAATATTTTTCTAACATGAATAATTGACAAGTGAATATAGAGTAATAAATGTTTTCAATTCTCGAGTTCTGTCAGTTACATTTTCATCACATAATGATTACTTTAACTAATTGGTGGTTAAAGGGCAGTTTTAGTTTCCATTTATTTCTTTTTTCCCCCAGATAACAAAATTATCTCCAGCCCTGACACTTACATTTAAGATCAGATATCAACACACTTAATTATTCTTAAGCCAACTAACTAAAACAAGAAACTTATCTGCTTTAATACTGTCTCTTTATCAACCAAAATCAATAGGAAATTATTTAATGTGTATGAAAGCTGTATTTTTAGAAGAAGATTGATATACTACTTTTTATGCAGTTTACAATGATAGAAAACACCAAGATTAAAAGCAAGTTGCGGGTTAAAAAAAAAAAGACTAGCAATCTTACTCAGAGCTTCCTTAGAGTGCAAAAATTCAGATTAATGAATTAGGTTTTTTGTCTCTGATTATTGCCATCTAGTGGCCATTTGTATTTTTGTTGTCCTAAATAACCTTAATATTAGGATGCAGGTATTCACTGGGGTTGTGAACTAAGAGATTTATATTTCTATACGGGGATCAATTTAGAAAGGTTTTCATATAATTACTATCCTAAAAGTAAATCCAATTAAACTCAATGAAACATATTTCTGAACGTACAGTATGTGATCAAAATAGTAGCGTTGCAAATATCAAAACACTGCATATTAAAAATGTAAATATTACAAGCTTGTTATTATTGTTACCATGTACTATTACCAATGCCAAGCCTGTAAGATGGGTCTGTCATCTAAAATAATAACCACAATATAATAAGTTAATGGCTAGATTCAATTACAATCAGTACAGTTTTTCTCTAGATTGGAAAGAATCATCATGAAATATATCTTGGTGACACATTTCTGTCACTTTTATAACTTTGATTGGTGGAGTCCTTACTGTGAAAATACATCTTATAATTATTTTATTGTATGACACTGGATTTCAGTTAAAAACATCTGAGTAGCCAAAAAGGAAAAGAGAACGGAACTGACCTCTAACATATGACTCAGTGACAATCCCCTATTTATAAAGCTATGCTGAAACAGTACAATGGAATGTTATGAAGCTTACTAATTTAACCATTATGGGCCCAAACATGTCTTTAGCAATCAAATTATTATATTTATCAATAAGCTACACACACACTGTACCCCTTTTCACTAAAAAGTTTAAGACTATAGATGTTCTTCTTTTTAAAAGGTTCTTAATGCAAACACAAATTTAGAAATCTCCAGAAAAGCAACAAAGAGCCTCCTGGGAAAGTTTGTAATTTATATACATATATAAGCTAAATACCACTCGCTCATCACAAAATCTCCAGAACTGGAAAGCCGCCCAGGGTCCTTAGGGAGTTGGGCGGTATACAAGTTGAACTAAATAAATAAATAAACAAACAAACTGGGAAGCCTACAAACTTGAAACTGGGCACGTATGTCCCTCTTAGCTTCTAAGTGCTCACTAAGAAAGGATTTTTCTAAATGACCATCAGATTATTAATATTTCTTATACAGTATTATATTATCACGCTCTGATGAGTTAGACATTCTACTCCATTTCCACACCTGAAAAGAACTCTGTTCCAACTGCCAGCTGCCTTATATTAACACACTCTGGTGCTAAATGTGGTATGGGCGTGGCCAGTGCATGGCTCATCCAGCTTTGGACTGGGAGTTTAGATGTTCTGCTCACCCTCCCCACCTGAAAAGAACTCTGTTCCAATTACCAGTTGTCTTATATTATATACACACTAAGGAGTTACATATTCTACATAATATTATATACACACTAAGGAGTTACATATTCTACATAAATTTTCAAGCTTTAAGTGTCATTGTATCAAGCCCATAACTACTCATTAATTTTCAAGCTGTAACTGTCAATTTATCAAGCCCAGTCACTTAGTTTTGTAGCAAAGCATGGGTATCCATGTATAAATGCAATACAGCATTATTTAAGCTCCATAATTGTCTGGGCAGCAGTTTAAATGGGTTATGAGAACAGAAAGTTCCATTTTACTGTTTTGACCTATAAACATTCCAGACCTTAGAAGCTTTTCATAAAAAAAACGTGCTGTGAAGGGTTTGAAGCCAACATGCATATGAGTTGCAGCTTTCACACTACATGTAGATCCACTCAAAACAATGTTCCATTTTTCAGAATAAATTTATCATTCACTTTTGTGTGCTTTTGTTTTTGTTTTCCCTAAATTTTTACAGAGTATGTGAAGCAAAATATATTTCCCCCCACAATGGAGATAATGCATTTCTTTGGGGGCATCAAAATGGGGGAAAAAAAATCTATCTACAGAACTTTGCCAGTGATGAAATCTAATTCTAAATTATTCAGGTTTGACCCGCCAATGCAACACCGACAGTTTCTTACATCAGCAATAAATGACCAGAATTGAATCATGTAATTCAAAAATTACAGGCCTGATCTGTTTGTAGCTGAAAGGAATAAGACTTTGATGTCGCAAATAGCAATTTCTCCCTCTGTGATACCTTCAAAGTACCAGCCCAGTGTGGCCAATTGGGGAACAAGAATAAGGCATTGCAAGGGATTTTAGAAAACAGCTCTCAAGTTGCTCTAGAAATTAAAATGACTTAGCCAGAATCAGTGCTTCCAGTACTGTATTTAAGAGGGGCTGTTATCTGTTGAGAAATTAGCTTCACTAAAATCAATGTGACAAGTATATAGAAACATAGAAACATAGAAACATAGAAGTCTGACGGCAGAAAAAGACCTCATGGTCCATCTAGTCTGCCCTTATACTATTTTCTGTATTTTATCTTAGGATGGATATATGTCTATCCCAGGCATGTTTAAATTCAGTTACTGTGGATTTATCTACCACATCTGCTGGAAGTTTGTTCCAAGGATCTACTACTCTTTCAGTAAAATAATATTTTCTCATGTTGCTTTTGATCTTTCCCCCAACTAACTTCAGATTGTGTCCCCTTGTTCTTGTGTTCACTTTCCTATTAAAAACACTTCCCTCCTGGACCTTATTTAACCCTTTAATATATTTAAATGTTTCGATCATGTCCCCCCTTTTCCTTCTGTCCTCCAGACTACAGTGGTACCTCGAGATACGAGTTTAATTCGTTCCGGACCTGGGCTCTTAAGTCGAGCAGCTCCTATCTCGAACGACTTTTCCCCATAGGAATTAATGTAAATAATTTTAATTGGTTCCAGCCCTCAAAAAACTCACAAAGTTAGTCTAAATTATGCAGAAAGACATGTTTTTAATGAAGAAATGTACATGTACATATAAATGAATAATGAAGTTTCTTTCACTTAACTTGTAAACTTTCTTAAACTTTTAAATTTACATATGTTCAACTTCTCTGCCACCCAATCCTGTAGGACAGAGGTCCCCAACCCTTTTTGCACCAGGGACCGGCTTTAAGCGATCAAGAGAGGAATGGGTGAATGAATGGACGGAGGGTGGGAAGGAAGGAAGGAAAGAGGGAAGGGACAGGAACAGAGGAAGGAAGCAAGGAAATTTATGAAAGGGGAGAGTAAGAGAGGAATGAGTGAAGGGAGGGAGGGAGGGAAGAAGGTGGGAAGGAGAAAGAAAAGAAGAAATAGAGGAAGGGAAGGTAAAAGAGAGAAAGAAAAAGAGCAAGAAAGAAAGAAAGAAAGGGGGAAGGGACAGGAACAGAGGAAGGAAGCAAGGAAACTTATGAAAGGGGAGAGTAAGAGAGGAATGAGTGAAGGGAGGGAGGGAGGGAAGAAGGTGGGAAGGAGAAAGAAAAGAAGAAATAGAGGAAGGGAAGGTAAAAGAGAGAAAGAAAAAGAGCAAGAAAGAAAGCTGCAAGCACCCCCCCGAGCCCCCCAGGCCGGCTGCAACCTTTTAAAACACGCGCGCCGCTTCGCAGCTGTCTCCTGAAGCCGAACGCGGAAGTTAGCATTTGGCTTCAGGAGACAGCTCCTTGGCGCTTGTATCTCGAATTTGGGCTTGTAAGTAGAACAAAAATATCTCTCCCCTCCCAGCTCTTATCTCGAGTTGCTCTTAAGTAGAGCAGCTCTTATGTCGGGGTTCCACTGTATACAGATTGAGTTCATTAAGTCTTTCCTGATACGTTTTATGCTTAAGACCTTCCACCATTCTTGCAGCCCGTCTTTGGACCCTTTCAATTTTGTCAATATCTTTTTGTAGGTGAGGTCTCCAGAACTGAACACAGTATTCCAAATGTGGTCTCACCAGCATTCTATATAGTGGGATCATAATCTCCCTCTTCCTGCTTGTTATACCTCTAGCTATGCAGCCAAGCATCCTACTTGCTTTCCCTACCGCCTGACTGCACTGTTCACCCATTTTGAGACTGTCAGAAATCACTACCCCTAAATCCTTTTCTTTTGAAGTATTTGCCAACACTGAACTGCCAATACAATACTCAGATTGAGGATTCCTTTTCCCCAAGTGCATTATTTTACATTTGGAAACATTAAACTGCAGTTTCCATTGCTTAGACCATTTATCTAGTAAAGCTAAATCATTTACCATATTACAGACGCCTCCAGGAATATCAACCCTATTGCACACTTTAGAGTCATCGGCAAATAGGCAAACCTTCCCTACCAAACCTTCCCCTATGTCACTCACAAATATATTAAAAAGAATAGGACCCAGAACAGATCCTTGTGGCACACCGCTTGTAACCTGACTCTGCTCAGAATACTCGCCATTAACAATAACTCTCTGATGTCTACGCTTCAGCCAGCTGCAAATCCATTGAACTATCCAGGGATTAAGTCCAATCTTCACTAATTTATCTATCAGCTCTTTATGTGGAACCGTATCAAAGGCTTTGCTGAAGTCCAGGTAGGCAATATCCACGGCACCACCTTCATCCAACACCTTTGTGACATAGTCAAAGAAATCAATGAGATTAGTCTGACATGATTTGCCTTCAGTAAAGCCATGCTGATTTGGGTCTAATAAGTTATTGTTTTTTAGGTGCTGATTTATCCTCTTTTTGAGTAGAGTCTCCATCATTTTAACTACAACTAATGTCAAGCTAACTGGCCTGTAGTTACCAGCTTCTTCTCTACTGCCCTTCTTGTGAATAGGCACAACACTGGCCATTCTCCAATCCTCAGGAACTTCTCCTGTTAACAAGGATTGGTTAAACAAATCAGTCAGGGGGGTAGCAATGACAGATCTGAGTTCTTTAAGAACTCTGGGGTGGATGCCATCTGGACCCATTGCCTTATTTATCTTTAATCGTTCAAGTTCTTCTAAGACATCGGCTTCTAAGATCACTGGAGCTGAATCCATACAGCTGGAAGCAATGCTATATCCCTCTATAGTATTATTTTGTAAGGTGTCTTTTGAGAAAACTGAACAGAAGTAGCTATTGAAATGGTCAGCGATCTCCTTATTCCCATTAATGCATGTATTATTCCCGGTACTAAGCTTCGTGATGCCGCAGTTTTTCTTCTTCTTATCATTAATATATCTGAAGAAGGTTTTATCCCCCTTCTTTACAGATTTGGCAATTTCTTCCTCTTTTGAGGCTTTAGCAGCATATATTATCTGTTTCGCCTCCTTCTGTCTCATTTTATATACCTCCCTATCAGCTATACTTCCAGACTCTTTATACCTTCTATAGGCAGCCTTTTTTTCATTGACTATAGCCCTTACATCATTGCTAAACCATAGCGGTTTCTTCTTCCTTTTACCTTTAGTTATTTGTCTTACATACAGTCCAGTGGCTTTTAAGATGGCCTTTTTTAATACAGTCCACTGGATGCTCGCTCCTGCCATTTTATCCCTCCCCTTTAATTCATTATCTAAATATTCTCCCATTGCATTAAAATTTGTTTTTCTGAAATCCAATACTTTGGTTGCATTATAGGATTGCTCACAATGAGTTTTTACATCAAACCACAAACATAGATGGTCACTGCAACCTAAAGTTTCTCCCACCTTGACATCTGAAACCCAATTCCCATTTGTAAAAACTAAATCTAGAATATTCTCCCCTCTAGTTGGTGTCTTAACCAGCTGTGCCAGAGCTGCTCCTGTAAAGGCCTCTACTATATTATTACTTTTGCATGTAAGGGCACTGGGGATATTCCAGTCAACATCAGGCATGTTGAAATCACCCATAACCACAATATCTCCCTTTACTGCTATTTGGGTAATTTCATCCACCATCTTGTTGTCATGTTCCTCGGATTGCCCTGGAGGCCTATAGATCACCCCAATTCTAATGACAGAACCTTCTTTATTTTGCATGCAAATCCAGAGAGTCTCTAGATCTTGACACGTATTTTGAATTAGTGTTGTTTTTAGACTTTCTTTAATATAAATGGCTACTCCACCTCCCCTTCTCTCTATTCTATCCTTCCTATACAGTGTATATCCTGGTATGGATATTTCCCATTCATTAGAATCCTTAAACCATGTCTCAGTTATGGCAACCAGGTCCAAATTATCTCTAGATATTATGGCCATTAATTCACAGAGCTTGTTGCTCAAGCTTCTAGCATTTGTGCACATTACCCGAAGAACATTATTTTCGTTATTAGTTTGCCCCTTATCATCAACAACTACATCTATATTATTTGCAGCTCCCTTTTCATAAGCTTCCAAAAACTGCTTTATCCTCATTGGTCGGGGACAGAAATCACCCACATCAGTTACATCTCTGTCCCCTTTACCTAGTTTAAATGCCTGTCCAAAAAAGTTCTGAATTCTTCACCGAGCACCTGGGTACCTCTGTATGATGGATGCAAACCATCCCTCTTAAACAACTCCCTATTAGACCACCTACTGACATCATGACTTACATAGCCAAAACCTTCAGCTATATTGGACTGCTGCATCCTTATAGCATGTTTCTAATTACATCATATTCTATATATCTTAAAAGCAACTCAGTAGCACAAAAACAGTATTTGAATCATTTAGAACATTATATATAAAGTTTATGTTATTCTGAGTTTCAGTTGCTTTCATTTAAATTACACATTGCAAAATTCTGTGCTGTAAATCTATATGCTGAAATAATTTCATAGCTCTTTATTATAACTAGCAAAAGGTCAGGCATAGGTTTAGCTGTGTGTCTTTTGTTTTTGTATTCTGTATTTTTACCCTGATACATTACCCACATTTTGAATTGAGCCAGGTTACATAATTTGAAACAAACTAATAAATATAACAAATAAGAAATAGAATCCCTGGGAACAAATACACTTATAAATTAAAATAATATTTTGGTTCAGCTCAGAATGCTAAATATGCTACTTTTATTGGCGACTAGAAACCCTCTGTAAGCTTGTTGCATAAAAATATAAAAAGAACTTGTGAATTATGACTGTGATGATTAGACAAGATAGATTATATAAAGAATAATATTATGAAGCTGGGAGCGAGAAAAGTTAAAATATAATTGTACTTACAATTGCTGTGGAAAATACCAGAAGCAGTTAACTTAAATATTTTTCTCTTGGTTTCTTTCTTCTTCCTCTTCCCCTTACTTAATTTCTATTAGTTTTGATCTTTTCTTTTTAAACGTTTTAAACATATCCACATCCACACAATTTGCAATTTGTTATCACTTATCTTGATATGCTCCAACTGTGTCTGTTTCTCTAATAGCTCTTGATGCTATGGATATAGGGGAATAAAACCTTCAGCATGTCAGATTACTAGTCTGAGATCAGTCTCCTGCCTTTCTTCCCAGGTGATAAATTTTAACTAAACTCATTATAATAATTTCTTATAAACACATCTCCTTTCTGCTTCAACTAATCATTAGTCAAATTCCTCCTCTCAGGACAACTGATGGAACACAGAACACATCAGTCTCCATCAGTTCATATTTAATTCCCATATTGTTTTTGAGGAAATTTTGGCTTAATTGGCTGCTGAACATTTCATTCATTAGTGGATTCCCCAAATGTATCACTGTTACTATTATGGGTACAATTCTATGTGAGATCAGTGGGTCGTCTCACTCCTGGATAGCATCATAGTATTGTCATCTAAAAGAATATTCCTGATTCTTATCCTATTCATTTCGTTTCATTTCGTTATGTTATATAAACTATATTCAAAGCAGCATGAAGCTAACAACTTCAGCCTGATGATGGTGAATGTGATTTCACCGAAACGTCGCATAGACACTCAAAATATTACACGGGGTAAAACCCGAACTGAGAACAATCTACATACATATACCCGTGAAAATCTACAAACACACACACACACACACATATATGCATGTTGTGGTTGGGTCCGGGCCAGGTCTTGCCCCAAGGACTGTGGAGGTGGGTAAATCCTCCCAGTGTCAGAGGCCAGTTTTACTGCCGACTGCTTCTGACAGCAAAGCGTCTGAAGCAGAGAGTGAATGTGAAATGGGATTCTCAGAGGGGGTCATGGCAGACAGCCCATTAGGGAGTAATTCATCATCGTTATCCTCGCTGGATTCAGATGGAGATACATTCATTGATGTACGCAGATGCAGGGCAATGACTGGGAAAGAGCAACTGCGTAAATACTACAGGAAATAAGGGAGTTCACCTATGGTTGGGTGTGGTTTGACTAATTGGAACTGCTGTTAAGTTGGCAGCGTTCTGGCCTCTCTGTGTGGAAGTTTATCCGTTCGGTGAATGAGGAAGTGTCTTTCGTCTCAGGATGCTCCAAGGACTCTCTTTGCATTGATTCCAGGACTCTTAAACTAAACCATAGACAAGTGTGTGAGTTGAAAACGTTTGAAGGAGAGTGGCTGTGATATCTTCACAGCTGCTTGTTATTTGCTTTGTGTTTGTTTATTGTTTTTCAAAGCATTCAAGTCTGTTGCTTTGAAGGTGAGCCCCTTGACTACCAAAAGGGTGTTTTGCTTCTATTTTACTTTCGATAAAACCAGTGTTATTGACTTTTCAAGTGTGTGTGTCTGAATTCCTACCTTTGCACTTAATTGGGGGTTTGTGCTGTGAAGCCCGGCAGAACATATATGTATGTATGTATGTATGAATGTATGTATGTATACATACCCATACACACCCACTGATACATACATGCACATACATACACATACACACACAGCAACACATAAAATTAAGCATTTCTTCAATGGTGATTTTATACTCTGATGACATCAACATGGGCTGACAAAAGCTTAGGATGATAAATTTTTAAATTTTTAAAATTTCCTGAGATCATGAGGTCTCTCATTCCTTCTTCTATAACTACAGTTGGGACTCGCATTTTTAGGAGATTATGTATATATATATACATATGTAGATTGTTCTGAGTTCGGGTTTTGCCCCGTGTAATATTTTGAGTGTCTATGCGACGTTTCGGTGAAATCACATTCACCATCATCAGGCTGAAGTTTCAAGCTTCGTGCTGTTGTAAATATGGAAATATATACATATATACATATACATATACATACATACATACATACATACACACACACACACACACACACACACACACACACACACACACATATATATATATATATATATATATACTAAAAATGCGAGTCCCAACTGTAGTTATAAAAGAAGGAATGAGAGACCTCATGATCACAGGAAATTTTATATGTATGTATGTATGTATGTATGTATGTATGTATGTATGTATGTATGTATGTATGTATTAATCTGGACCATCTGTTGGGAGAAGCCTTGGTTCTTGCAAGCCTTTCCTTTGGGAACCACATTTGCTCTCTTGCTTTCGCTGTGTCCTTGGTTTTGTTTACTCATTTGCAGGACTGCAAGGATTCCATTCTATTGTAATAGATACACATGTATCAAAAACTCTCGATTTAACCTTGGTTGAGCAGACTTTTGATTTTGACTTGACAAAGCAGGAGGTGATAGCAACTACAACTGCCTAGTCTGCCCTGTCTTTACAAATCTGATTCTCAGCCCCCATGCTACGTGCTTGTGGTTGCCAAATCATCTTCAGTCACAACATTGTTTCTTGCTGTGTCTCAGATTTCCCTTTTTCCTGTTATTGAACACATCAATCAATTTTAACTGACAGGTGTCCACTTATTAATCCATTAAATCAAAGATGTACTATATTAAATTTCTGAACTCAGAAATTCTCTCAACTGAGATTCTTTGGGGGAGTACAAATGTCAACACTGCACAGATGTTAATGAGATGCTATGAGTGTTGCGGTGACACTTTTCTATAATCTGTTTCATTTGTTCCATTTTCTTGCAATATCCTATGTCATCTTGCAGATGTCACTGAAATTGTCAGATTGACAATTTAAATTATGTCCTCATGTTCCTAATGAAAGTCCTGTCAGATCACTGTCAGTTCCTAACATCTTGTGAACTGTTTCCAGGCTTACTGCAGATTGGAAAGTGGCAAAAGGTTTCACAATTAACCATGGTTCAGTATCAACTTCAAAGCACTAATTCAAAAAGTCAGTCACAGACTCTGCTACTTCATAGGCAGTGCCAAGATTTCCCCTATCAGATACATGCTGCTAGTGGTGTTCACAGCATCTGTCTATGCATTTTGTTGCCAACTTAGCATCTCTGTTCCATTTGACTCTGTAATAGTTTCATCTGTGAAAGCCTTGACCCAACTCACCAAACAAATGTTCTTTCAGTGCCAATAACTTTTTGAGTTATTCTACATTGTAATTCAGTGTCAAGAATAACAATGCCATATTTTTGCAGTTGCTCCTCTGTAAGTGTATTAGTTAGAAAGCATGTATGTAAAAGATTGCGGAGGAGCTATTTAAGAAACCCATTTACTTTAACCCTTGCTGTTGAAGTCTTCTCTAAATGTTCTTCTTCAGGGAGTCCTCACCTTATGTCCACAATGAAGCCCAAATTTCCTTTAGGATGGGAGCTCCTAAAAGGACAGATGTGATCCACAATTCTGAAATATTCATTGTCAATTCCAAGGCTGGTTGTTCTGATTGTCATTAGTTTGGTCTTCAGAGGGGGGCGGCATACAACTCTAATAAATTATTATTAATAATTATTATTATTGGTATTTATCTTCAAGTTTTAGTCCCATTTTTTCACTGGTCTTTTTTATCTCTATTTGTATATTCAGAAAACAGGTGTGACAACATGTGATTCTCCCATGCCTCTGGAAGGAGAGTCCAGCATGGGTTTAGCTCAAGTCTTATTGGTAGGACTGAGTTTTAAATTAATATAATTAACATATTAATTAGGTACCGCCCCCTTGCTGCCCCAAGAAGCCAGTTTTAAAAAAACTCAGTCTAGGATAAGGACATGAGTTTTCTTCCTCTAGGATGAGTATGTTTATGGAAGTAAATAAATTGATTATATTTGAACCTTGTAATTTTTTTCTTTTTCTTTTACCACAGGTTCGAGATCGGCTGGGGTCTCTGCCCTCCGCGGGCACCACCCCCACCTTTCCTCCTTATGGGGCCTCTTCTCTCCGTGGGTACTGCCCTAAAAAGGAGCAACTGGGCTTTAAGTCCCTGACCTCAGTGGCCATACCAAGCCCAAACACCCCAGATGGGGGGGGGTCTGCCCCTCCCCATTGATGGGAGCGGCAGGAGAATAAACGCCGCTGCCGCGGCCACAGCCGCCATTTAAAGCCGCTTAACAGCTGATCACTCGGTTGCAGGGAGCGGAGGACAGCGGCTGGCTTTGCGGGTGCCCAGGGGACTCCTGAGGGAGGATGGCCACCGGGACCGAACGGCAGAGTCCCCCGGGGTTTGGTGGCCATAGCGCTCAGCCTCTGAGGTGGCGTTCTCGCACCCGCCATTTTTTTTAGCACCCGAAGGCGCGAACGCTCTTAACTTGGCGTTTTAAAAAGGCGCGAACTGGGCAAGTTGCCAGCGTTCGTAGAGGCTCCCATTCTGCCCAGAGACGGACGCTGGGGGTCACGTGGTGTCTTGACAGCTAATGAAGGAACAGACTAGCTGTCAGTTTGCACACACGTCTCACTTGCGAGTGAGATCTTCGGTGCAGGCCAGTGACTGATCTTTGTTGGATTTCACGTTTGTGAGTATGCTGCCCCTATAACTCTCATGGCTGATCAAATCGAGGCCAGGGAGGAGCAGGCCCAAACACCTAAGGCACCTCCAAAGGGGAAGGAAAAGGCTTCGGGCAAGCCTAAGAGCAAATCCTCCCAATCTGGCTCATCACTTCGTGAGGCTGAGAGGAAGATCAAGGCCCTAGAGCAACGTTTGGAGGCGGCCTTGTCCCCCCCCATCCAAGGGGGACTGGCTATAAGTCCATTTCAACCGCTTCTTCCATCAGTTCTCTCCCCTAGTGTATCAACGGGGCTCCAAGGTACTGCAACGGAGAGAGACTGGTCACCTGACAGGCAGGCATCACAATTTCCTCCTCCACCTTTGCCTTCACCTGTCACAAGGCCTGAAAGGCCCTCATCGTCAAATAGTCAGGCTATGCCACAGATTGGGATGCAGACAGCATACGCTCCCTCATCTACATTTACACCAACGGCAGCGGGTCTTAGAGAGCACGCAGACGCTTGGCAGGCCTTCTCACCAGCGTTACAGGACATTATCGCTAATGCGTATACACAAGGCATAGCAGCGCTCTAATACCTTTCCATCTCAGGCTACCCAACCCAGAGATCTCTGGTCAGTTCCACCGCCCCCTACTGGGTTGGGTTCCACCGCCCCCTACTGGGTTGGGTTCTATGTCAGGTGACCATTCCAATGTGGAGGAGGATAGCGACCATGGGAATGATCTGTCGGACGACGAGTTTAGTTTTCCCGAACAGCCAGCATTGGCCGGTCTATTCAAACCCTCCTTGTTCAGGGTTTTGTTACACAAGGCGAAACAAGCCCTGGACGTACCGGGATCGGCGACTCCGGTGGAACCAGGAGATGGTCTGCGCACATCGGCGACGTTGTGCAAGGAACCCACCAAGGAATCAGACAAGGTGCCTGCGTTAGAAATATTCCTTGAAAACATCAAGCGCCCATGGCAACATCCAGCGGCGGCGCAGGGTCCTTCAAACCTAGAGCGCAGATTTTATACATTCGATGATGACATGGAGAATCTGTTGCAGTTTCCCCCCGTGGACAAACCGGTGGCCACATTGGTCTCCAATGCGGTCGTGCCTCCGGAGACTGCTGATAGCCTGAAACCTGATGAGAGGAGGGTGGAGACTCTCTTGAAGAAGACTCATCAGATGGCCGCTTGGGCTCTTCGGGCTGCATCCACTGCCTCGTTTTTCAATCGGGCATCCATCATGTGGATCCAGGAGGTCCAGGCGAGGCTAGGCTCAGACGAGACCCGACTGAGGCAGGATTTAAACAAGCTTCTGGCGGCGGCTGAATTTTCTACAGACGCTACGCTACATGCAGCTAAATTTGCCTCAAGGGCTATGGCGTCAACCATCTCGTCACGGCGCCTCCTGTGGTTGAGGAACTGGCAGGTGGATGCCAAGTCGAAGTGGACATTGTCTTCGGCTCCCTTTGAGGGCACAAAACTGTTCGGGGAGGCTCTTGAGCCCGTCCTGGTGGAGGATAAGGACAAGAGGAAGGTCCTTCCGAGATCTTACCGCCGCCAGGACTGTAGGACTGGCCCGTACTCCCATCGTCAGTCCTTTCGGTGGGACTCATTTTCAACCACACCACAGCCGGCCAGAGCTTACTCCCAAGGTAACTTCTTGACACCATATAGAAATGACAGGTCTTACTTCCAAGATCGGAGTAGAGGTTTCCACCAGACGAGACGCCCCTTCTGGGGATCTCAGCAACGGAACTTCCGACGTTCCAAGTGACTGCCTAGACGACATTCCCTTGGGGGGCAAGTTACAGAGGTTCAGCGGGGTCTGGCAAACTACATCCTCCGACCCCTGGGTGTTGGCAACTGTATCTCGGGGACTGCGAATCGAATTTCTGCACAGTCCCCCACATCAGTTCGTAACTTGTCCTGTGCCCAGGGATCCCGCAAAGAAGGTTCTCTTGGAGCAAGAGATTTTCCACCTCTTGGAGATCCAAGCAATCGAGCCGGTACCGTGCAATCTGGAGGGTACGGGGTTTTATTCAAGAGTGTTCCTCGTACCCAAAACATCAGGGGGTTGCAGACTCATCTTGAACCTCAAACGTTTGAACCAGTATGTTCTTTACCGAAGGTTCAAGATGAGCTCCCTTCATTCCATCTTGGCCTCCGTTCGGGCAGGGGACCTTCTTACCTCAGTCGACTTGAAGGAGGCTTATTTGCACGTCCCCATACATCCGGCCCATCGACAATTCCTCAGATTTTGCCTAAACAACGCTCACTATCAATACAGGGCAATGCCCTTTGGCCTTTCATCGGCCCCGCGCACCTTCACAAAACTCTTGGATGCGCTGATGGCCAATCTACGTTCCCAGTCAATCCGGATCCTAGCGTATTTGGACGACATCCTCCTCCTTTCTGGAGACCGCAGAGCGGCACACCGGGATTTGCAGACCACGTTGGCCTTACTACAACACCACGGCTTTACGATCAATGTACCAAAGAGTCACTTGGTACCTGCAACCAGGCTCATCCATCTGGGTGCAGTAATAGACACAGTTTCCAAGAGAGTGTATCTCTCTCTGGAGAGGCAGCTCAACGTTTGCTCACTGGTGAACAGGCTCCAACGGCAACGGAAGGTTCCATTGTCCTTCCTATCCAAGGTACTGGGAACCCTGGTGTCGTGCGTGGACATTGTTCCTTGGGCCCGTTACCACTATCGGATGCTTCAGTGGACCCTACTCCCCTACCAGCAACGGCGCCTAAGCCATACACATCAACTGATCTCCTTGGGACACCAACTGCAACTCTCCCTGAGGTGGTGGAGATCCCCGGCACTGCGTCAGGGCTCCCCCTTTGGCCATTTTCGTTATACCATCCTTACCATGGACGCCAGCCTTCTGGGGTGGGGCGCCCATGTCAACTCCCACATGACTCAGGGGTTTTGGAGACCCCAGGATTTACACCCGATCAATATCAACTTCCTGGAGTTGCGGGCGGTCCGTTTGGCATTACAGGCCTTTTCCACACTACTGGAAGGACACCACGTTCTCGTCCGCACGGACAATGTGGCGACCAGAGCACATTTAAATCATCAGGGAGGGATGCGGTCACTCAGACTGATGGAAGAAACTGTTCTTCTTTTCGATTGGGCAGAGACTCACCTATCCTCCTTACATGCAGAACACACTGCGGGAGAGGACAACAAACAGGCGGATTGGCTCAGTCAGCAAGCGCTGGACCCGGCGGAGTGGAGGCTCGATCCCCTTCTCTTTCAAGAGGTCGTCCGTCGGTTTGGGGAGCCGACGGTGGATCTGTTTGCCACGCACCAAAATACCCAACTCCCAAGGTTTTACTCCCGGTTTCCATCTCCGGGAGCCGAGGGAGTCAATGCCCTTCACCTTCCGTGGCCAAGGACCTTATTGTATGCCTTCCCTCCAATTCCGCTTATTCCAAAAGTGTTAGGAAAGATCCTGATGGAAAAGGCGGAGGTGATCCTGTTAGTACCACATTGGCCTCGAAGGCCCTGGTTTGCGGACCTCAGGGGACTATCCATCTCCCCACCGTGGAGGATTCCGGACGACCGGATCTCCCTCAGCCAAGGGTTTGTGCATCATCCAGATCCCCAATGGTTCCACCTAACCGCTTGGCACTTGAGGGGGACAGGTTGAGGAGCTGTCACCTGCCGGAGAATGTTATTGCCACAATTCAAGTGGCTAGACGCCCTTCCACCGCCCAAATTTATCAGGCGACATGGGCCGCCTTTACATCTTTCTGTAACAACAGGCACTTACACCCCCAGGACTCTTCAGTTCTTCCTGTTCTGGAGTTTTTACAAACAGGCTTGGAGAAGTGCCTGGCACCGAACACGTTGAGACGTCAGGTAGCGGCCTTGGCTACCATTATAAAGGGAGACGATGGGGGCCCCTTGACCCATCACCCTTGGATTAAGGACTTCCTCCGAGGAGCTACAAATACACACCCTCCTCCGGTACGTCGATTTCCCACATGGGATTTAACTTTGGTTCTTCAGGCCCTCACGGGCCCACCCTTTGAGCCCTTAAGGACAGTTTCATTACGTTACCTTTCTCTTAAAACGGCCTTTTTAGTAGCAGTTACCTCGGCTCGGCGGGTATCAGAATTGTCCGCTCTGTCGGTTAGATCGGATTTGTGTAAGTTTTATCCGGACAGAGTTAATTTGCGTCTGGACCCTACATTTATTCCGAAAGTAAACACACATTTTCACAGAGCCCAGGAATTGGTGTTGCCAGATTTCTGTACTCGTGGTAATCATCCTTTGGAACTTAAGTGACACAAGGTGGACATACGCAGAGTGTTGAAGCTTTACATCAGGCGTACCAGCACTATACGAAAGACTGAGGCCTTGTTCGTATCCTTTGGTTCCTGTAGACTGGGTCTCAAGGTTTCTTCAAGTACCATTAGCCAATGGGTAAGACTATGCATAGTCGAGGCATACAAGGCATACAAGGCGAGTTCAACCAGTCCACCTTGTGGGATACAGGCCCATTCAACGAGGAGTGCGGCTTCGTCAGCGGCTTGGGCGACGCAGGCACCCATTGAAGACATCTGCAGAGCCGTGGTGTGGACTACACCCACAACTTTTATTCGCCACTACAAATTAGATGCCTTCGCTTCGGCTGAGACTGCCTTTGGCAGGCGTGTACTTCAGAAAGTGTGCGGGGAGGCGCAGCCCATGGTTCACCAATCTCCCTCCCTGGAACATTAAACTTGGGTATATCCCATGCTGGACTCTCCTTCCAGAGGCATGGGAGAAGAACCGTTGAACTTACCTGAACGGTCTTCTCGATGCCCTGGAAGGAGAGTCCAAACCCTCCCTATTGAACCATGGGAGTTCCAGTTTCTTGCTTGTTATTCTTGTTTATTCTGGTTTGTTCAATAAATCGTTGGATTATTCATATCTTCGTTTTTTAAAACTGGCTTCTTGGGGCAGCAAGGGGGCGGTACCTAATTAATATGTTAATTATATTAATTTAAAACTCAGTCCTACCAATAAGACTTGAGCTAAACCCATGCTGGACTCTCCTTCCAGGGCATCGAGAAGACCGTTCAGGTAAGTTCAATGGTTCTTTCATTGCAGCACTTTCTGGGTTTTTTAATCCCAATTTTATTACTTTGTAAGTAAGTCAGAGTGGTGAACATACATACCCTTCCTTCTTCCTCCTATTTTCCCAGCAATAACAACCCTGTGGGGTGGGTTGGACTGACAGAGAATGACAGAATCAAATCAATTATGCCTAAGGCAAGTCTATTCTCCTGGTTTCTAGGCCACCACCTTAACCATTACTTTAGAATGGCTCTAGTTCTTGTCATTAAGTGAATTCCACATCATCATTAAGCAAGGATATTATGGGACTTCTGCTGGCTTTCCAATTGACTTTGCTTGTAGGAGACCAACAAGGAAAGTTGTACATGATGACCACGTTACTGCAGGGTACCGCAACCAGGGATGGGTTCTGGCTTACCATTGTTGTTGGTTTGCTTTCTCACGCGCTGCGTGGGCGCTTGCTTGCTTTGTGCGTGCATGCATGCGCAGTGCTGAAAACCCAGCTTTTGCACATGCACAGAAGCAAAAAACAGCTTTTGTGTGTGCACAGAAGTGAAAAACAAGATGGCACTGCCTATGGCGCTGTCAAGAGAGCCAGTTTGGGGGCATGTCCTGGCCATTGTTGTTGGTTCAGTGAGTGGGGGGAAATTCCCGCTACTAGTTCTATAGAACCAGCCCGAACCGGTAGGGACCTATTCCCAACCACATCATAAGAACGAGAAAGGCAGAAAGTCTCCAGATTGCAATCATGTGACTACTGGAATGCTGCAATAGATGGAACTTAATGGACTGCTCATAAGTACCACTTGTTCATTGTCATCTCAAGTTTGAATAAAAAGTTTTCAAATAGCTGCTTGGACTCTTTTTCAGTTGATTAAGTCACATTATTTGAATAGCCAAAAAAAGGACAAATGATAGACAGTGTTATTTGTTGAGGAGCACAGTAACATTTGAAGGTTTTGTACTGAACCCACAAGGTTCAGTATGATAACAGATTAGGCAGGAAGCTCAATTTTTATAAACATTCAGTTCTAGATAATGATTAAAATGATTAAAGTGTTTATGGGTAAATCATACTATTTAATTATTTCCTATTTTAAAAGTAATTAAGGATCATACTAAGGTACTAGAGAAGGAAGGACAATAAAGAAACTATTAAGTATGCAATAAATAGTGCATGAATTTATTACCCGCACTGAGTCCCCCCCCCCATGGGGGCAGCAGCCCATTACTGCTAATATAAATATTGCATATAAATGCAATAAATAAATAAATATCCAATTTATTTTGGCAAAATTGGTTTGGATAAAGTTCTTGCAGCATCTCCAGGATTAAGCAACCACAATTTCTACTTGATTGCCCAGTGAAGCCATTGTTGGAGCTATATGAGAGCCATAATCCGATCAGCACATTAGGTAAGTGCTTAGCTGCTGCTTTGCATGTTGGGTCAATCAGTTCTGCATGAGATATAGCAACTAGCAAATCTGCAGCAAATTGCAGTGTATGTCTAAATGATAGAAGCCAGCATTAGAGAAGGATTTTTTTTATGACAGTAGTTTAGATTTGTTTTTTTAATTTGAGACAAAGCAGTACAAATACATGTGCAGTATTTGTATATAATATAATGCAGAACATTTAGCTTGACTTTTCCTAAATACAGTGATACCTCGTCTTACAAACTTAATTGGTTCCGGGACGAGGTTCTTAAGGTGAAAAGTTTGTAAGATGAAACAATGTTTCCCATAGGAATCAATGGAAAAGCGATTAATGCGTGCAAGCCCAAAATTCACCCCTTTTGCCGGCTGAAGTGTCCGTTTTTGCCCTGCTGGGATTCCCCTGAGGCTCCCCTCCATGGGAAACCCAACCTCCAGACCTCTGTGTTTTTGCGATGCTGTGATTTCACTGAGGGTCCCCTCACTGGGACTTCCGTTGCCAGCGAAGCGCCCGTTTTTGCATTGCTGGGATTCCCCTGCAGCATCACAAAAACACAGAAGTCCGGAGGTTTCTCACGGAGGGGAGCCTCAGGGGAATCCCAGCAGCGCAAAAACAGGTGCTTCGCTGGCAACGAAAGTCCGGAGGCGGGGCATCCCAGCGGTGGCGGTGGGTTTGTAAGGTGAAAATATTTTGTAAGAAGAGGCAAAAAAATCTTAAACCCCGGGTTTGTATCTCGAAAAGTTTGTATGATGAGGCGTTTGTAAGATGAGGTATCACTGTAGTAAAAATCTCTTTCTAGCTGACAACGAACTGCAGAATTTACAGCTCTACACAGCAAAATAACAATTTTTCTTCTCAATCTTTCAAATACAATGATACAGGTCTCTATTATAATACAATTCCCAGTCTCCACTAGGATCTTGCTCTGCCCATCTGCCAACATTAATTCCTTCTTCAGCCCTCTACAGAAATATACAATAGTTTGCTTTGGGGGTTTTTTTAGTTTGTTTTATTAAAAAAAAACCACCTATGACACTTAAATAACTTTCTAAATGTTTCTGTTCCATTCAGCACAGACTCCTCAGGAGGCAATAGAAAAAGCGTAAGACTGGGAAAATATCTTACCTAAACAGGGTATCAGGTTTACAGACATTGCAGCCAAAAAGGACTTCCAGACACAATGAAGGTTCAGTGAAGACATTTGATATGAGTTTTCCACAGACTTTTGCCAGTCAAATAAGTAACACTGCACACTGTTTGGCTCTTCTGATGGTGTCCATTCAATTGTCTGCATTCCCCTGCCTCCCGAGTCATTTTTCTCCCCTTACAGTCACATGTGGCTTCTGAAACAACCTCATCACCTCTTGATGGGCTTGTTCCTTAAGGTTTTACTTAAAGCTGAGATTCTGTTTTGTTGTGGCCAATCTGCTCCCTTTGCTAAATTGTCCTACAATTGGTTTAAACTTCATTTAAGTACAGCAACAATTAACAAACTATTCCATTTTTAGGGCTTGACTCAGAGGTGGGTTCCTATCGGTTCAGACTGGTTCTATAGAACCGCTAGCGGGAATTTCCCTCACTCACCGAAGCGCAGCGATGACTTTCTCTCGGGGAAGGGGGGGAGCTATGGTACCACCATCTTGTTTTTTGCTTCTGTACATATGCAGAAGCTGGTTTTTTAGCATTGTACATGTCCGTGCATGGAAAGCGGGCACACACCCATGCAACACATGAGAAAGCAAACCGGCAGTGAGGTAAGTCAGAACTCACCCCTGGCTTGACTTTGTATTCAGTGATAGCATCAATCTTTGCTATTCATCCTAAAGAAAGCTCCAAAGACAGTTCTGCCTATAGGTTAGAGGCCTAGGAGAATTGGTTTTTAAAACTTCCATTACCTTAATATCACAAAAAAAAAAACCTACCCTAAATCAAAGGGAGGTCACTTAGTCTTATTTCTAATCAATTTGAATCCATTTTAATTTAAAATATGCTGTTGAATCTGGAACCCTGAGAACCTAGAAACCTAGAAGATTGATGGCAGAAAAAGACCTCATGGTCCATCTAGTCTGCCCTTATACTATTTTCTGTATTTTATCTTAGGATGGATATATGTTTATCCCAGGCATGTATACATTCAGTTACTGTGGATTTACCAACCACGTCTGCTGGAAGTTTGTTCCAAGGATCTACGACTCTTTCAGTCAAATAGTATTTTCTCATATTGCTTTTGATCTTTCCCCCAACTGACTTCAGATTGTGCCCCCTTGTTCTTGTGTTCACTTTCCTATGAAAAACACTTCCCTCCTGTGTTGTAATCATAGGTTCAAGTTTGTTCCAAGCATCTACGACTCTTTCAGTCAAATAGTATTTTCTCACGTTGCTTGGATACTGTGCATTATCATGTCTTAAGAGTTATTTATTTTTATAAATATTTAAATGACTCCTTAACTTTCTTCCAGTAAATCTCATGGTATCAATGGACTGATGGGCTGATGCTTTGTACCTTTGAAGGATTGCTCTTCCTACATATCCAGATTGCTCAGAAAGATTAACTGTGTTTACTAACTTTGCCTAAGAGATTAATAGACAAAATTACCTGCAGGGAGTTTGTTTATTTCATCATTTTGGAGACTCCCTTAATCCGGATCAAAATAAAAGGGACGCTTGCAACACTACCTTAATATTTACTTTCTACCTTTACTAGCGTATGTCAAAAGAGGTCAGAAGGCAGGAGGAAGAGAAACCATCCTATTCTCTTGAAACCTGTGGTGCCTGTCTTTCTGCTGCTTTGAACTGGATGCTGATTTTGAAGTTTGGGGTTTATTTTTTTTTTTTAAAAAAAGTTCTTTATTTTCGTATGCTGCTCTGAAAGCCAGCTGCTATTGGGAGACCAATATTGGGGGAGATTATGATAGAGTGGAATAGTTCCACTATTACCTTGCCAAACAGGACAATCAACACCGTCCTGAAGGGAGATGGAAAGAGTGTCTGTCTCAGTGTAAAACTGGTCCAGATCATATGCAGCATACATCTCTTTTCTCCCGGCAGCTTGCCTGAATTAATGAGAATATCAGATATGCAGAGCAGGAATCAGGAATTAACAAAACTAAAAGATAAGAGTAGAACTCCAGTACTCTACTGATTCCTAAAGATAAAGGTTTCTCTTGCACATGTGCTATTCGTTCCCGACTGTGCTGTCGGGCTCTTTGGTAGACTCCTCCCAAAAATTCACAGGTACAAATTTCAGACACACACACGTTTGAAAATACAAAGCAATGTTCTTTATAATGAAAATTCACTTAAACCAAGCCCTCTTTTGGTACAGCAAAGAGCACTCGTCTCCAACCAAACTGGTAATTTGTACAAGTCCCTTATCAGTTCTGTGATACTTAGCTTGCAGCTGTGAGGCAATTTACAGTCCTTCTCTCACAAAGTGAAACACACTTTGCCCTGGTTTAGTTTCAAAGCGGGGAAAAATCAGCACACAAAAAGTCAAAGTCAGTAAAGCAGTCAAGAAACACAACGATCAGATAATCCTCCACAATGGCCAAACCCACAGGCTGCTCTTTATAGCAGCCTCACTAATTACCACAGCCCCACCCAACCACAGGTGGCCTCATTTTCTTTGATAATAATCTCTCAGTTGTTGCTGCCTATGCATCGCTCTTCGCATGCGTGGCTGTATCATTAACTCTTGTTCCGAATCCAAGGAGGAGCTAGATAATTGATCTCCTTCTGAGCTGACTGCCACACTCTCCTCCTCCCTGTCACTCATGTCTTCTTGGTCAAATGAGCCTTCATCAGCGGATTCCACTGGGGCAAAACAGGCCTGCAGCATGTGGATGTCTCCCCCACATCCACAGTCCTTGGGGCAGGAGCTGGGCCAGAGCTAACCACAACACCAACTCTAGAGAGTGGTGCTCATCTCTGTTTCTAAACCAAAGAGCCAGTGCTGTCCGAAGACCTCTCCTTGGTCATATGGCCTGCATGACTAAATGCCAAAGGTGCACAGAATGCTGTTACCTTCCTGTTAAATATGGTAATAGGAAGTGAAGCATGGGATAAAGACTTCACTAAGGTCCACATTGAAGAGAGAAACAATAAGGGGATTAAATTCATTGGTCCAAATGAAAGGCAGGAAATTAGAGCAATTTCAGTGGTTAGGCTGCCTTACAACTCACTGTAAAAGAGGGAGCTGCCGGCTAGCAATAGCGTCTGATGTACTGAGCTGCCTGAATAAACAGCTGTAGTCACTATGCTGGAGTCCTGTCTCTTTAATTCAACCCCAATTTAACACTGGCAACGAAGGTGGGATGCAAAGAGGACAAAGGACAAAGGAGGTGAATTGAGCCAGGCATCTGCCACACGAATCCCAGCGACCAGTTAGGTCCCACAGAGTTGGCCTTCTCCGGGTCCCGTCAACTAAACAATGTCGTTTGGCGGGACCCAGGGGAAGAGCCTTCTCTGTGGCGGCCCCAACCCTTTGGAACTAAATCCCCCCCAGATATCAGAGTTCCCCCACCCTCCTAGCCTTTTGTAAGCTCCTTAAAACCTACCTCCGTCGTCAGGCATGGGGGAATTGATACTTTCCCTCCCCCTAGGCTCATAAAATTTATGCATGGTATGCTAGTATGTATGATTGGTTTTTAAATTGGGGTTTTAAATTAACTTAAATATTAGATTTGTTTACAGTGTATTATTATTGCTGTGAGCTGCTCCGAGTCTGCGGAGAGGGGCGGCATACAAATCTGATTAATAAATAAATAATAAATAAATCAGCCATCACCGCAGCAAGTTGTGACTCTGCATCGGCCGTCCAAGATGACCATGTACGCCCCACCAGTTCCATTCAACCCAGCCACGGAAAGTTGGAAAACTTATATGTTCCGTTTCAATTGTCATGGAAGCAAATTATCTATCAGGTCTATGTGGACACTAGGAAGAAGGCACTTTTCCTAAGTTACTGTAGACCTGAAGTCCTCAATATGGTTCAAGCACTATTGGAACCAGCCGACATGCAGACGATACCATGCATAACACTCCAAGAAACGCTCTGAGCACCTTATGCACCCATATCGGCAATTATTGTGAGTATACATGAATTTTACTGCAGGAGTCAAGAGGAAGATGAGACTATCAACCCATACCTTGCTGCTCTTTGAAAAGTCGCAGCTTGTTGCAAGTTCAGAGTTTTAGAGGAAGTGATGCTAGGTAAGTTTGTTTTAGGATTGAGGGACCTCAATCTACAAAAATGATTGGTAACCAAGCATAACCTTACGTTTAAAGTAGCATTGATGAAGCAAGAACAACCAAAGACTTAAATAAGTCAGTGGCAATGATGCAGAAAACAGGTGGCACACATTCCTTCTGAGGAGCTGCCACTGTATGGAGCTCGACAAATCAGCAGAGGAGAAGGATGAAATCCATTGCCTCTGCTCTGAAAGAAAAAAGGAAATTTTAGAATGTGGAGAAAGACCGCCGTTTTGTGCCGGATGCAGGGAGAATCATCCCAGAGCAAGTTGCAGATTCCATGACATCATATGCCAAAGATGCAAACAATTGGGGCACATAGCAAAAGTTTGCCAAGCTGACCAACCTGCCCTGTACTGTCAATGGCAGCCTACATGGCAGCCTGCAAAACAAATGGGATTCCGAAAAGTTCAGTTCCCATAGAACAATCAAAGAGAAAATCGAGCTGCAGAAGCCAGAGAAACACACCAAATGATGATAGGGCGCTCTAATGCATATCGCTCAAAGAAAATCAAGGTTATGATTCTCCAGGTGACATGGAGGTGGACACAGGGTCATACTTATCCATTGTATCCTGGAAGACTATAAAAAGAGAGGTTCCAGATCTAACTAGGAATTGAAGCCTCCGAAAGTACTTTTAAAAGGCTATCAAAGGCACTGCATCTTCTTCACAGGGATTGGATCCTTCCAAATCAAATTCAAAGATTTTGTCAGACCATTGCAGCTGACCGTGGTGAATGATGACCTGCCAGGCCTCTTTGGGATGGAGTGGTTCAACTCTGGGCTTAGGAGTGACCGGTATCCATGCCACCCTAGACAACAGCATGGAGGAGCTGACCAGGGAATTTGTGGATGTCTTCGACGGAAGCTTGGGCAAGTACAGGAGGAAACCCATCCCTTTTAACCTAGACACCAAAGTCACCCCTAGTCTCAGAATGAAACCCCTTTTGCTCTCACCTGAACTAAAATAAATGTGTTGTTGCAAAGGGACTGAATACTTATGCCAATGTGGCATTTCAGTTTTTTTCTTTTTAATAAATTTACAGACATTTCCAAAATTTTGTTTTTACTTTGTCATTATGGAATACTGAATATAGATTAATGAGAAAAAAATGAATCTCGGCAACTGTAGAATCAATCTACAGCACAACAAAATTAACAAATGTGAAAGGGATCTGAATACTTTCTGAATGCACTGTATATTTTCTCAAAATATGTATTTTCCTTTTGGAGGAAGTGGGCTTTTAGAAACTTAACTAGGTATCTTTTGCTTATATAATGATGCCAATATTTTCAGGTCATTTCTGTCTGTCTGTCTGTCTGTCTGTCTGTCTGCCTATTTACACACACACACACACATATGTTGTGTGTGTATGTATCAGTGTATCATCCACTTTGTTACTTTATAAGTAACTCCAGGCAGCAAATTTCCTAATACCTTCTTCTTTGTCCTATTTTCCACACAACAATCCTGTGAGGTAGGTTGGGTTGAGAGAGAGTGGCTGATCCAAAATCATCCAGCTAGCTTTCTGGCCAATAACACTTTTGGTATATCTCATTATTTATCATTTATCAACATGCAACCATTTTTTGTTTTTTATTTAAGACTGCTGTGTTTAATCCTAAATTGTGCTAAGGTATTAGATTCATGCAGATTTGATGGTATGAATTTGGCCTTTCTTACAACTTCGCTGAAAACAGTGTGAAATTGTTTAGAAGACAGAATTGCAGCTTTCTTCCTTCCATGCACATGGGAGAGAAAGGAATGTATGTAAACAACTGTTTCTTATGCACAATAATTCATTTAATCTGTGGGTCTTAGTTTAGAGCTGTAAAGCAGTGGTTCTCAAACATTTTGGTCTCAGGACCTCTTTAGAGTCTTAAAAATGTTTGCGGAGCCCAAAGTGCTTTGGTTTATTTGGAATCTACTTATATGTATTATTATTATATTCTGATTCTACCTTTTTCTATAAATAACTCAAGGGATTAACATACTTAATTTCCCAATGTTTTCCTCACAACAATATTGTAAAATAGAAATTAAAATCAAGAAATTTTTAATCATGTATTTGACTTTACAGGCCCCTTTTTAAGAGCCACTACTATAAAGAAAAGGGAAAAATCTAAAAATTACAAAACTTTACAGAAAACATTGAGATTATATAGGAAAATGAATCAACATATCTCTTAAATTGAAGAAAGGTCACATTAAAGCTGAATTTGTAGGCACAAAACTATCCTTTTTTTTTTTAAAGCTTCCCATGGCATTAAAGCAATTGTTTCTAATTCAGCAAAATTTTAGTACAGTATTAAAATGTTACATTATAGAGGCCACATTTAAGTCATGTGTAACATAAAGCTTTAATGACATTATTCTAAAATAAAGATTTGTATAAGCTTTGGTCACATTTACTCAGGATGTTTTAGAGCAGGAGTCCACAACCTTTCTGGCTCCAGGAACCAGTTTTGGAAGAAAAATGGTCTTCCACAGAATGTTAGTAGGTAGGATGGTTTCATGCATGCAATGTGAATCTCATGCATGCGCAGATGAAACTTTGCTTGCTCGCTTTCCTGCCTCTTGCACGGCCTGGTTGGTTCCCAATAGGCCATGGACTGGTAATGGTTGGGAATTCTGTTTTGGAGGACATTTCCAAAATTTCTAGAAGAATTCCTAGCAAATAAAAAATGTAGACGTCCAGAAAATTGTAGTTTGTTTGTTTGTTTGTTTGTTTGTTTATTTATTATTTATTTATTAGATTTGTATGCCGTCCCTCTCCTGCCAATTCATGATATCTGAGAAAAACTGCTCGTTTAAGCCTCACAAGACTATTTCTTACAGTTCTTTCACAAGTTTTATTTATTTATTTAATTTATTAATTGGATTTGTATGCTGCCCCACTCCGTAGACTCGGGGCGGCTAACAACAGTAATAAAAACAGCATATAACAATCCAATATTAAAACAGTTAAAAACCCTTATTATAAAACCAAACATACATACAGACATACCATGCATAAAATTGTAAAGGCCTTGGGGGAAAGAGTATCTCAGTTCCCCCATGCCTGGTGGCAGAGGTGGGTTTTAAGCAGCTTACGAAAGGCTAGGAGGGTGGGGGCAATTCTAATCTCTGGGGGGAGTTGGTTCCAGAGGGCCGGCGCCGCCACAGAGAAGGCTCTTCTCCTGGGTCCCGCCAAGCGACTTTGTTTAGTTGACGGGACCTGGAGAAGACCCACTCTGTGGGACCTAACTGGTCGCTGGGATTCGTGCAGCAGAAGGAGGTCCCTGAGATAATCTGGTCCAGTGCCTGTAATGTTTGCAAAACCATTTAAAGAGTAGTCTAATTATAATCTCTGATTAACCTACTTTCCTTAAGAGTTATAGCAGGTAGTAGCACTTTGGCCAAGGTTGACTGATCTCAAAACAGGTGAGTAGAGTTTGACCTGGATAGTACTTGGCTGGGACTGCAGGCTAGACTGAGAAGTAAAACAACGAAAAATCCATCAGGCCATCAAAGCAACAATATAGACCAGTGATGGCGAACCTATGGTTACGGGTGCCACAGGTGGCATATCTGCTGGCACACGAGCCGTTGCCCTAGCTCAGCTCCAATGTGTATGTGTGTGCCAACCAGTTGATTTTTGGCTCACACAGAGGCTCTAGGAGTGTGTTTTTGTTTTCCAGGGAGTCTCTGAAGGGATGGGGGAGGAAACCTTTGGAGCCTGGGGAGGGCAAAACACGAGCCTACTGGGCCCACCAAAACTTGGAAAATAGGCCATTTCCGGCCTCCAGAGATCCTCCAGGGGATGGGGGAAGCTGTTTTCACCCTCGCCAGGCATTGAATTATGCATGTGGGCACTCACGCATGTGCTATAGAGTGTGCATGCATGCTCTTTCAGTTCCCAAGGGAAAAAAGGTTCGCCATCACTGACGAAAATTTCATTTACCAATCAAGATTGCAATTTGACACAAGGAAGTCTACTTTTAGTCCCCAAAAGCTGCGGGATGCACAAGCACATAGAGAACAAAATTCGGATGCCAGGGAATGATACCATCTTTGTACTATTATGTTAGGCTTCATCTTGCGGTAAGAATTTCCAAACCACCGACCCACCTCTGACCAAAGCAGGCATGTAAAAATATTTACAAAGAGTATTTTAGCTAAGCTTATGGCAACTACCCTATTCTTCTATACTTATGAAAAAGAAATCTGATTTGGGGGAAAAACAAAACAACTATTGAATAATTGTAGTATGAGTATCTCACCTGGGAGCACAGGTTGTTCTGCAATGAAATTCTGTAACAGCTAACCAACAATTGAGCCCAACATTTGTTGTTAAGCAAGACAGTTGTTAAGTGTTGCCCTATTTTAAGATCTTTCTTGCCACAGCTGTTAAATGAATCACTGTGGTTGTTAGCTTAGTAACATGGTGAACCTGTTTGATCCTCATTGATATTGTCAGAAGGCTGCAAGAAGTGATGACATGACCCTGTGACACTGCAACTGTCTGCAAATGCAACATGCAGTGGTACCTCATCTTACGAACGCCTCTTCTAACGAACTTTTCAAGATACGAACCCGGTGTTTAAGATTTTTTTGCCTCTTCTTCCGAACTATTTTCACCTTACGAACCCAAGCCGCTGCTGCTGGGATGAAGGGGTTTCTTTTTTCCCCTTTTTTGAAGAAAGAAAAGGGAGGGGCGGCTTGGAGGAGGAAAGACTGCATTTTAAAAACTAGGAGAACAGCTGTGTTTGCAGGCACTGAAAGAGTGTCTTTTGAAGAAAGAAAAGGGAGGGGCCGCTTGGAGGAGGAAAGACTGCATTTTAAAAACTAGGAGAACAGCTGTGCTTGCAGGCACTGAAAGAGTGTGTTTTGAAGAAATAAAAGGGAGGGGCGGCTTGGAGGAGGAAAAACTTTGCAGAGAACAGCGTGCTTGCAGAGGCACTGAAAGGGTGTCTTTTGAAGAAAGAAAAGGGAGGGGCACCCCCCTTGCCTTTCTTCCTTCCCTTTAGCCTAGCCTTGCTTCTTCCACCCGCCCCCTTTAGCTGCTCCTCCCTGCCCTCTGTTCGCCTCCCTTCTAAAGTTTGGGATTTTCCTGAAGGATTTGCACGCATTATTTGCTTTTACATTGATTCCTATAGGAAACATTGTTTCATCTTACGAACTTTTCACCTTACGAACCTCCTCCTGGAACCAATTAAGTTCGTATCATGAGGTACCACTGTAGTTGGCAAGCACCCAGATTTTTAATCACGTGACCATGAAATGGGTTTGTGGGGTGTCTAACAATGCTTTGAGCTCTAACCACATAGTGCTTACAAGCAGTATCTTGAATGACAGGAAGCAAGCTTCCTATACTCTTCTCGGCTATCCTTACCACTTTCTGAACTGACTTTCTATCTGAGATGCTGCCACCACCAAACCAGACAGGGATATTTCAGCTTCTTGCTTATATTGTCAGGTGAATGCAGGGTAGAATAACGGATGAGTTGACTCTAAAAACAAAACCTGTGATTGTTTTCTAATGGAATGACCTTCTTCCTGCTGGGATTTCTAGAGATCCATTCTTGAAGTTGTTGCTCGGGCACCATTTGTTTATATTTCAACTGTCTCCCAATTTCCAAGGAACTAAAGTTGGTGTCCTTTTAGGGGGAAAAAATGAAAGCTGAAGTTTTCCTGTGTTCATGTACTAGTAAACATTCATAACACTAGTGAATTCATGTTTGACAAAGCCTCATCAGTCAGGCATTGTTTGGAGATGTGGCTCAGGCTATGATTTACTTTAGATGCATGTGAATCTGAACCCAAGCCAAAGTTGCTTGGGTGTGAAAGTAAAATCAATTTGGTATGAGACTAAAATCAATATTTAATAAAACAGCTGGCTGATATTGCACTAAGTCATTGTCCGCTTAATCATGCTTACTGATAATCCACAATGACTTGGATCTACAAACTGGAAATAAAAATCTCAATTTATAGAACACACTAAACTAACATTAAACCAACTTCCTTAGGTGATGCGACAGGAGAAGCACATTATACTGAATTATATAAAAGACTTGGAATAGCAATACAGGTAATCCTCAACTTATGGTCACAATTGGGGCTGAAATGTATGTTGCTAAGTGAGAAATTTGTTAAGTGAATTTTGCCCCATTTTACGACTTTTTTTTTTGCCACATTTGTTAACTGAATCCCTGCAGTTGTTAAATAAATAATACGGTTATTAAGTGAATCTGGCTTCCCCGTTGACTTTGCTTCTCAGAAGGTTACAGAATGTGATCACCTGATCCCTGGATGCTGCCAACTGTCATAAATGTCAGTCAATTGTCAAGCATCTGAATTCTGATCACATGACCATGGGGGGTGCTGCAACGGTCACAGGCCTGAAAAATGGTCATTAGTCACCTTTTCTCCGTGCCGTTGTAACTTTGAACAGTCACTAAGTGAACTGTTGTAAATCCAGGTCTGCCTGTAACAAAATAACTTGTTTTAAAATAAATTGGTATATATGCTTAACTGAATAGGAAAAGTAACCTGAGTTGGCTGGACCTGAAAGAGCCTCGGCACAATGGTTAGAGTGCAGTACTGCAAGCTACTTCTACTGATCACCAGCTGCCAGCAGAACGTAGATTTTCACGGGTGCAGATATGAAGGCCTTGGCATATTCAGGTTTCTTCCCGTGTACGTTTCAGAGATTCTGGTGACGTTTCGATGAGATCCCACTCATCATCTTCAGGCTGGTGCTTTTGCCCTAGCACAAGGACAAAAGCACCAGCCTGAAGATGATGAGTGGGACCTCATCAAAACGTCACCAGAAATCTCTAAAACTTACATGGGAAAATATATTATATATATATTGACAAATCTATATTTTCTTCTATGTACACTGAGAGCATATGCACCAAGACAAATTCCAATCACACTTGGCCAATAAAAAATTCTATTCTGTTCTATTCTATTCTACTCTATTCTATTCTATAGCTATTGCTAAATTGCCAGCAATTAAGTCTGGCCTATGCCCACCTCCATTCTCTGAGCTGGGTGGAAGGGGTGGAATAGATAGATCTACAAGGTCCCTTCTAATTCTGTTAATCTGTTAAATTAATCTGATGGAGTCTTTTCTGCATTATTTTTTTTGGAAGGGGTTGCTCTTCTGCTCATGTTTCCTTCCCATTCCCTCAGGGGATGCAGCTGAAATAGGCGTGGGAGGTTAAAGAATAGAGAAACCCCAAACCTTTACTGCCAATGACCATGGGGTATTTGCAGCCCAGCTATAGAAGCTTTAATAGGGTGGGGTAGAGAAAAGAAAGTACCACCACCCAGAAGGCGGTCCTGGAGATAGCCTGGTCCAATTCTATGAAGGGCTTTATAGGTCATAACCAACACTTTGAATTGTGACCGGAAACTGATCGGCAACCAATGCAGACTGCGAAGTGTTGGTGTGACATGGGCAAACCTAGGGAAGCCAACGATTGCTCTCACAGCTGCATTCTGCACAATCTGAAGTTTCCGAACAATCTTCAAAGGTAGCCCCATGTAGAGAGCATTACAGTAGTCGAACCTCGAGGTGATGAGGGCATGAGTGACTGTGAGCAGTGACTCCCGGTCCAGATAGGGCCGCAACTGGTGCACCAGGCGAACCTGGGCAAACGCTAAAAACATTCTGGTTGGTTAGCTCACTTAACACACACACACACAAACAGACACACAAACACACCTCATCTCTCACTTTATTGTTATAGCTTTTGCTTGAAATAGGAAGCACTTTTAATTGTACAGAAAAATGCCACTCAGTAGTGCCCTCCCTTTCTTGGGATATTTAAATAGGCTGGCTAAAGGAGAACGAATCTGAATTGACTACTTCTTCTGAAGCGGCCTGAATTGGAATTAAACCGAGGCGTGCGTCAACTGGCTGATGAAGGGGATCGTGAGCAGGAATTAATGGGCAATGAGGCGGGATATTGTTGTTGGGCGTAGACTGCGTATTTCCCTCCGCAATTACTTTTGCTAAGATGACTAATTCCTAATATCGTTTCCTGATTGCTTATACTTGTACCTTATGACAATCATTCAGTGTTGTACTTCATGATTCTTGACAAATGTATATTTTCTTTCATGTACACTTGAGAGCCTATGCAAAACAAAGACAAATTCCTAGTCCGTCCAATCACTCTTGGCCAATAAAGAATTCTATCCTATTCTATTTTGCACTATTTTTGCATTTTTAAAAGAAACCCTTGCAAATCCTTCCCCAAGAGCCGGGGGTGGGTAGGTGGCACAGTGGTAAGAGTGCAGCACTGCAGGCTACTTCAGCTGCTAGCTGTAGTTCAGCAGTTCAAATCTCACCACCGTTGACTTCCATCCTTCAGAGATGGGTAAAATGAAGTCCCAGGTTGTTGGGGGTGATATGCTGATTCTGTAAACCGGTTAGAGAGGGCTGTAAAAGCACTATGAAGCGGTATATAAGTCTAAACGTTATTGCTAAATGCTACAATTTGGGAAAGGAGAAGCCTTGCTTTATTTTATTTTTAACTTTTTACTAAGTCTGTACTTCTATTTCTACTGTTTTTTCTCATCATTCCTATCACCCTTTTCCTCCCACTTAGGACTGTATGACTATTGCTCGTATCATAAGATTTTTATTAATATTGATTGTTTCTTCATTGCTTATTTGACCTCTATGGCAATATTAAGTGTTGTACCACATAATTCTTTACAAATCTATATTTTATTTTATGTACACTTAGAGCCTATGCACAAAGACATATTCCTTGTGTCCAATCACACTTGGCCAATAAAGAATTCTATTCAATTCTATTCTATTCGACCCCTATGACAATCATTGTTATACCTCATGATTCTTGACAAATGTATCTTTCATTTTATGTACACTGAGAACATATGCACCAAAGACAAATTCCATGTGTGTCCAATCACACTTGGCCAATAAAGAATCCTATTCTATTCTATTCTATTCACTTTGCCCTCAAGCAAGCCGCCGCCAAAAAAGGGGAAAAAAAGAGCGCCCCCTGTTCCTGAGGGAAAAACGCACACCCTTCATTCCCGCTCTCTATGAAGGGCGCGGAAGAGCGCCAAAACGCCTTTTGGATATGACGGTAGGGAAAGTGGCCCGTCCGGCCGCTCTTACGGAACGCGGCCGCCCACCTCGCTGCCTTCTCTCTCTCCCGAGGGCGCCGTCCCCTCCGCCGTCCTCCCTCCCGTTCGCTCCCGAGGCTATCCTCCCCTCTCGGTTTTAAGCGCCGCTCTTCCCCGCCCACGCGGGCTGGGAAAGACCCTAGCGAGGCGGATCCCCCTCCGCCCGCCGCAGTAGTAGCCTTCGCCGGGACGCTCCGAAGGTGCCGCCGCCGCTACTGCTGCAACCCGTCGCCCCCACCGCCACCCCTTCCCCCCCCCCCCCCTCCGCAAGAGTCCACTCCAAGGCGGCGCGCTGCCCCTTTTCGACGGCCGGCTCTCCGAGCGTGCTTTGAAAAATTTGGTCTTCTCCATTACTTCGGGACAGCCTCGCGTTAAGAGGCTGCAGAGCGCCGGGCTGAGGAGCGAAGACGCTCGGGGAGCGGTGGTCCATATTCACGTCAGGTATGGTCCCCCCGCCCCCACAAGTTCCTGCTTGAGGACCCAGTTTATTGGAGGGCAATAGGCCGACTCCTATTAGAGAAGGCTGGAAATCACTATCAGCCTTCCATCCTTCCAAGATCGCTAAAACGAGGACCCAGATTGTTGGGAGGTTTGTGAAGTCTAAATGCTATTGCTATATAAGTCTAAATGCTATTGCTATATAAGTCTAAATGCTATTGCTATTGCTATATAAGACTAAGAGCTATTGCTATTCAGTCTTCTCCCTCTAAGGAAAAAAAGTAGGAGCCGCCTGGTGTTTCCTTGTCTTTTAGGATGATGAGCAAAATCCTGCCAGCAAAGCATGATTTAAAGGGAGGGGTTGCAAGCTTCTTTTAGGAAAGGCTCGGGTGCTTGTTGATTATAGCCAAAACTTGAATGCCAACCTGGATCATGATCGGTGGCCAAAGGTGGTATATTTTTCCTATGAAAATAAGAGAGAGGAATGGTGGGGGGTGAATCAGAAAGTGTGGTGAGCAAATGCTCGTCTTGGGCTGGTGGGGTTGACAAGGGGGGGGAGAGAATTAGGCTGAGATTCTTTTGAGACCCTTTTTAGAATTGGTGTGAGGGGATGAAGGGAATAAAGCACTGTGAAGCGGTATATACATATCAAATGCTATAGATACCGGTACGGCTATAGTACCGGTCAAAGGAAGCATCCTCCATTCCTGAGGGTCAGCTGGTGGTGGCATAGAAATGGGAATGAATACATTGGATTAAATACTATTCTGCAGATTAAATCAAAGGTTGGAAATGATGGCAGCTTGGGAAACATCCCAAGAGCAGGATTCAATGCTATTTTCTTCTAGGGTGCACATCATTCTTGGAAATATTCCTAGGAAGGTTAACAGTGAAGCCGGAGGAAGATTTAAACAGACTCGGATTTAAAGCCATAGAAAAGTAAACTTAGGAGTGGAAGTGGTTAGCTGTGTGTACTTTAAGTGGGATTTAGGCATTGTTTACCGTGACAAATATTTTGGTTTTTGCACAACCGGTACACAAAGGTCTTGGAGTATATCTTGAGCTTCTATATGGATTTGACAAGGGGGAAAGATTTTGCTCCCATGAAGCAGTCAGCTTTTAAATTCAGAACCAGCCCTGCGTTTCCTTTTTGGAAAACTGACACTAATTTTATCCAGATTGCCTCTTCTGAGCTAATGTGTGCTGGAATCACAAAAGTCTTTCACTGGGGTTACTGATTTGATTTTCAGTTTCAGGCACCTTGTTTAAATAAATGAAAAAAAGGCAGCAGGAAAGTAGAAAAGGAGGGACGCTAAAAAGTGATTACATTGAATAAAAACAGCCAAAGCATTTTGCTTAGTCCATAACACAGAGTTGATTCAGACTCCATGTGAAAGTTTTTGGCTTAAAAAGTTCTATGATTTCCTTCACTTCTGAGTACAAATGAATATGGCAAGAATGAAGTCATGGCTAACTCCAATTTCATACTTTTCTTGCATTTTTTAAAGATTTGTTTTATCCTACCTTTATTGTTTTTATGAATAACTGAAAGCAGCAAACATACCTAATAGTTCTTGCTCTTCCTATTTTTCCCCACAAAAATCCTGTGAGGTGGGTTGGGCTGAGAGAGAAAGGCTGATCCAAAGACACGCAGATGGCATTCATGCCTAAGGATGGACCGCAACTCACTATCTCACTATGAACCATGATGGCACAGTGGCTAGAGTGTAGTACTGCAGGCTACTTCTACTGACTGTCAATTTGGCAGTTTGAATCTCACCAGGCTCAAGGTTGACTCAGCCTTCCATCCTTCCAAGGTGGATAAAATGAGGACCCAGATATGCTGACTCTATAAACTGCTTAGAGAGGGCTGTAAAGCAGGGGAAATGGTATGTAAGTTTAAGTGCTATTGCTATCCTCTTTCTAACTTAATATCTCCGGGCCCGCCTTCTGCTGCATGAATCCCAGCGACCAGTTAGGTCCCACAGAGTGGGTCTTCTCCGGGTCCCGTCAACTAAACAATGCTGCTTGGCGGGACCTAGGGGAAGAGCCTTCTCTGTGGCGGCCCCGGCCCTCTGGAACCAACTCCCCCCAGAGATTAGAATTGCCCCCACCCTCCTTGCCTTTCATAAGCTACTTAAAACCCACCTCTGCCGCCAGGCATGGGGGAATTGAGATACCCTTTCCCCCTAGGCCTTTACAATTTTATGCATGGTATGTCTGTATGTCTGTTTGGTTTTTATTATAATGGGTTTTTAATTGTTTTTAGTATTGGATTATTATTATATGCTGTCTTATTATTGCTGTTAGCTGCACCAAGTCTCTGGAGAGGGGCGGCATACAAATCCAATAAATAAATAAATAAAATAAATCTTAACCCCTAGACCAAACTTGACCCATAGGAGAGTTTGGCTGCTGGCAAACTGAACTTCTTTTACTTATGAACTACAGTATTCCATGTTGCTACCCAACTTCCACATACCTTTCTTTATTTGAGTGTGAAGGTTTTATGCTCCTTGTGGACCAAACCGGAATTATTTAGAAAGGAAAGTGATTTAGCAATATATTAAGAGATTTCAAAGGTCTTGTCATATTGCAGAATGAAAGGGAAATAGTGTTGACAGCCCTAACCCTAAGACCTCAATTAAGTCATTACCAATACAGAGAGGAGAAAACAGTTTCTTTGCCAAAAGTAATTTTCTCTCTCCTTGGAGTAGTTTCAAGCTTTTTTATTTTTACAGAATTTTTCTTCCCGTGGGAGCCACTGCCACTTAGGCATTAAAAAGTCTCCACTCATTTATTTTCACCTCAACTGCGATACTGCATACACATTGCAATGATTTACAAATGGATTTGTGAGCCATTATTTTGGAAACGTACCATTTAATGTTGCATTTTGGATGTAGATGTTAAAGAAAGTGATAAACTAGCTAGAATAAGATTCTGGAGTTTGTCTCAGAATACTATGCGCTGAACCAAGTAGACCCTGACATATAGATAGCTACATTTTATGTTTTCTTTTGCAAATAGGGTGATGGTGTTTAGTTTCACAGATCATATAGTATATACTGCCATTCGGTCTCTCTCAGCTCTAGGAAGAAGGCAAACCAATTCTGAAAAAAAACTGGCCAAGAAAACGTCAGACACTTTTCCAGACTGTTGCCAGGAGCCAAAAAATTGACTCTAAGGGACAACTCCCCCCCCCAGGCATAAAATGATTGAACTGTAAGAAAAAAATGGGAAGAGAATGGAGAGAGTTTCTGCAGAAGAGAATGGTTGAGCTAAGGTGTACTTTAAAAGTGAAGCAATTATTAGGGAAACAAAATCTTAAGCAAGAGTCCCAAGAGTGAGCCAGTCTTGAAGCTTTTTCTAGGTAATCCAGCCCGTTTTGAATAATAATTAAACATCCAACCCGTTGGGTTAAGGTAGGAAATCTACATTTTAAATATCTGAAATTCCAAAAAGATATAGTAAAAGTATTTCTCAGGGAAGCTACATCTTACTCAAACCAGGGGAGACATGATAGCAGTGTTCCAATATCTCGGGGGCTGCCACAAAGAGGAGGGAGTCAACCTATTCTCCAAAGCACCTGAGGGTAGAACAAGAAGCAATGGGTGGAAACTAAACAAGGAGAGAAGCAACTTAGAACTAAGGAGAAATTTACTGACAGTTAGAACAATTAATCAGTGGAACAATTTGCCTCCAGAAGTTGTGAATGCTCCAACACTGGAAGTTTTTAAGAAGATGTTGAATAACCATTTGTCTGATGTGGTGTAGGGTTTCCTGCCTAAGCAGGGGTTGGACTAGAAGACCTCGAAGGTCCCTTTCAATTCGGTTGTTGTTATTATTCATTATTCATTATTCAGAAAAAAACAAGAGACCTTCCAAATGATAAATTGCATCAGGAAGATAGATTGTAATGGCACATCTAGTACAAGTACCTCGTCTTAAGAACCGAATTGGTTCCCGGGGGAGGATCGTAAGAAGAAAAGTTCGTAAGATGAAACATTGTTTCCCATAGGAAACAATATAAAATCAATTAATCCGTGCAACGGGAAAAAAAACTCAAAAACCCGCCGCCGCCTGGCTGTCACCTTTTGAAACAGCCGGGGGGCTTCTCAGCGTCCTCCTGAACCCGAACGCCAAACCCGAACTTCCGGGTTCGGCGTTCGGGAGGCCGCCGAGAAGCCCCCCCGGCTGTTTTAAAAGGTGACAGCCAGGCGGCGGGGCTTCTCAGCGGCCTCCCAAACCCGAACTTTTGCCGAACTTCCGGGTTCAGCGTTTGGGAGGCCGCCTTACAATGTGCTGCATGGTCGGGTAATACAAGTCAAAAGAACTAAAAGATGAAGTCAATCAATGAAGTTCCTTTTAACTGTGCTTATTACATACTGATCAAATATCTTACATACATTTCATGGGTTGGATGCAGGGACTTTTTTCGCCTTTCACTTCTTGGCATCTTTCTCAGGCCTTTTTATTTGGAAAGTTCTGCCCATAGAACCCCACTGCTATTTGGCCATTGTTTTTCCTGGCTAGCTTATGGAGATAAGAATGAATAACAGCAGAGAAATATTATTTTTTCAATTCTATATTGATAGATGATAGTTTTGGGTGTTTTTTTTTCAAATGTAAGATTGGATTCTGTTTGAGGCCAATATTTAAAGTTCAGGAGGCATTTTATTAAAAAAGCAAAATGAAATGTGGTGTATTCAGATTAGGACAAAAACAGCAGAAAGGGAGATATATGAATATTTCTTTACCCATCTAGGTAACATTTTCAGGGTTAATGAATGTGGGATTTGCTTCTTGTTTGTATACAGTAGCTTGTCCTATGAGTATTGGTGGGAGTGTGATTTTCTCCACAGTTGCGCCTTGGTTGTAGGTATCCCTCTACTTATGACCACAACAGGGACCAGAAAATTGGTTGTTAAGTAAGGCATCACATGACTGCACCCAATTGTAGGGCTTTTTTTGTTGCGATTATTAAATAAACCATTGAATCATCACATGATCATGACTTGCTACCTTCCCAATTGTATCAGAAGCCATCTGGAAAGGTCACAAACTGATCATGTGATCATGGGATATTGCAGGCATCGTAAATGCACCACTATTGCCAAGCCTCCAAATTGCACACTGTGATATTTTCAGCACCCTCATAACTTAAAATGGTCATTAACCAAATGACCATAGGTTATAACATCAGAGTATTATTTTCTATTTAATAGTCTGGTGTTAATTCCTTCTTATCTGAGCGCTGGGTGCTGAAAAGCGCTGTGCCATTGGTCTTTATTTTTCCCCCTTAGCTATTTTTAATTGGCCCTTTGAATGGTATGTAAATGAGGTTTACGTTATGTGTATGTTAATAGCTCATTTGTTTGAATGCCAAGCTTCTAGGAATTCCCTAGCATTTTTGGATTTAGATTGGTCTAGGTAGGATGCTTGCAGTTTCCTAATTGAAACTATGGTTGAATTTGTGCATGTGTTGTGAGAGTAGTGTCTTCTGACTTATAGTTGGCATTCATGGATGGGGGTTTGCCGGTCTGCATGCGCACACTGGCCAGATGATTTTCAGCATTGGGGAAGGCTATTTTCGCCCTCCCCAATGGGTTTGCCCATTGGGCCGCTTTTCACACTCTGGAGACTTCGGGAGGCTTTCCTGAAGCCTTCAGAATGCAAAAAACAGCCCAGCAGGCAAAGCAGAAGTCAATTTTTCAAAATTTCTGCTTTGCCCGTTCAGCTGTTTTTTGCACTCCAGAGGCTATAGGAAAGCTTCCTGAAGTCTCCAGAGTGTAAAAAACGGCCCAATGGGCAAACTGGACGTCCATTTTTCTGAACTTCCGTTTTGCCCGTTGGGCTGTTTTTTGCACTCCAGAGGCCCCCTGGAAGCATGAGAGTGACAAACGGCCCAACAGGGGGCACATACTTGGGGGTGCAGGCATGCTTAATGTGGCACATGTGTGTTGGCATTCCCATATTTGGCAGGCAAAAAGAAAAAGGTTCACCATCACTGTTATAGATGATTCTTGGTTTTTTTTTTCTTTTTGGGCTATTGGATCTTTTAGTTTACTTAAAATGTTTTGGAAGGCTTAATTTGGTTTGCATGATGCTGTGTAGTTGAAATATTAGATATAGTATAGTTATCTATATTCTGTTGTGAGTCTGTGGTTTCTTTTATTGTATAAGAATGGAAAAATAATGTATTGAAGTGTTATCTTTTTCATAGCTTGTGTTAATTGTGCTATAGATGATTGAGTGGTCAGGCACTTTTTATCAAAACCGCTACAATACATACCAGTGCTCAAACCACTACAACATAACCAAATATCAAATTCAGGGGTAAGAATCATTCTTAGCTTTGCTGACAGACAGTAATTAAAAAGTACAAAGACATTCAAAACATAGGGGTTAGCAAGGAGCAGTTGCTGATCCACAGTCTATCATATGAAAACAACAATATATTCAATGAACACAGTCTGAAGTATTAAAACATTTTTATAATGCATTAGGTGCTCTTTAAATAATTTATCTGCCCTCTAGTGGTTATTTCACACACCACTTGAGTTTGAGTTTAAGATGGAAAGGAAAATTAAAATGAAGGGAAACTTTATTACAGTATTTGTTTTATTCATCACCCGCACGGTCTTCAAATTGGGGCAAAATAATTAAAAATAGAAACAATAAAACAATATATAAAAATAAAAATAGTTATTATGTAGCGTATAAAAGATATACTTAAATAGCTTGTGTTTAAGCAACCTGCTTTTAGATTTAGTCATCCCTAAATCTAGTTTCAATCAAAATAAGTTGAACTTTTTCCAAATGATGGTTAAACTTGACACAGATGAGGAAAGTCTTTATAAACATGTCAACTGGATACTAGTACAGTTAGCACTAGTAAAGTATTAGTCTCTGAGTTAGTTTAGTTCTTCTTCTATGATCCTTTCAAATAGGACATAATTAAGTTTATGACCAAAATTGTGCTTATACCACCAAAACTGTTTAATCCAAGCATTATTTTTCTAACTGATTTACTGCCCATCTCCCCATAAAGGAAACCACACACTCACAGCAGAATATTGTTAACTATCACCTTAGTGTCTTTTAAGGATTAGAGCACACCTTGACTGATAGGCACATTTAAAAATTGAAGCTATGTGTGACTGTCATAGAGGGATTTTGTGTGTTTAAAACGTGGCTGCAAAAATGGGAATCACCAATAATTAAAATAAGGGCCCTGAGAGAAACTAGTGAAGATTCTCTCCTCATAACCTCCTAAGGTAGTGATGGCAAACCTTTTTTCCCTTGGGTGCTGAAACAGTTTGCGTACGTGCTATCACACATGCATGAGTGCCCACACCCATAGTTCAATGCCTGGGGAGGGCGAAAATGGCCTCCCCCACTTCCCTGGAGGCCCTCTGGAGGCCAGAAACGGCTTGTTTTCCAACTTCTAGTGGGCCCAGTAGGCCCATTTTTCACCCTGCCCAGGCTCAGATTAGATTAGATTAGATTAGATTAGATTTATTGGATGTATATGCCGCCCCTCTCCGCAAACTCAGGGCGGCTCACAACAATAGTAAAAACAGTACATAATAACAAATCCAATGCCCACCAATCTAATTACAATTTTAAGTTCATAGGCTTTCCTGGAGCCTGGGGAGGGCAAAAACATCCTCCCCATCCCCCCAGAAAACTTCCAGAAGCCGAAAATATCATTCCAGAGCTTCTGTGTAAGCCGAAAAACAGCTGGCCGGCACGCACATGTGTGCTGAAGTTGAACTCATGTGCCGGTAGATATGGCTCCACATGCCACTTATGGCACAGGTGCCATAGGTTCACCATCACTGTCCTAAGGTATCCTCTGTCACTCTTTTCAAGGCTTTAACTTTTTTCTGGAGAATGATCTTCACACCCCACTATTATTATGTTCAAGGAATTTACGGGAGACCTACAGACCATTGTGAAAGCAACGCTGGTGGTGCTGTTCCTTAATTTAGTAAAGGAGCAAAAGGAAAAGTGTCCAGATGTGCCAATGTTGCCAATATGGCTGCTTGATTTTTGCCATGAAGAATGGCGGGTGTTGCAGCCTCATTGGCACCTATGAGCAGCTCCTTTGTGGTAAGCCAAGGAAGTCTCACATTACTGAGTACAGTATACAGTATATGGAAATGAGTCAGAAGACAGAGGATAAGTTACCTCAGGTTTTTTTTATTTCACCAGGGGGAAAAGTGAGAGAAAGAGAGACAAAAGACAGGGAAGTGGATGCTTATTGATGTTGTTTCTTTCATTTTTGAGGTGAAGGAGAATACGGTGGCTGGAGGAGGAGTCAAGCCGCACGTTTATTCTCTGCTGTAGTTAGGGAAGCCGCAGTCACACTGTGGCACTGTCCTCCATTACATCAGATGCGCCTGCAGTTAATTACAAGTTACCTTCCTGAATTTGCTGCAGTAAGAAGCGTATATTTAACAAACCAAAATGCAATACAAGAAGCTGGTGTGGTCCTTGTGGTTGTGTTTAGGGCTAGTTTCAGAGCATTGCAACATTCAGGCTGTTTTTTATACAAACCATCTGAAGGAAGAGACGCTATTAATACCTCCAGGTTCTAAAAAAGGATTTCTCTTTTCCTGAAACAACAGGTTGGAAAGGACTAGAAATGTAATATAATCATATGTACTGCTGGTTTGAGCACGCATCAAAATAGAGGGAAATAACATTTAATTTGCTGCTTCTGAATATACAACTATGGCAACCTGTAGGGGATCATCCCAACTTGGTGTCCTCCACAGGCGTACAAAATAAAACTTTCTAAATTTTACTAATTGCCCTATGACTAGTAAAGTCCATGGTTAACTTTGATTTGTTCAAACTAAATAGTGCAATTTCTATAGATGTGTCAAATAAAATGTTTAACTTTGGGCTTATTCCAGAATAACAATGCAGAAGAGACAAACCAGCTGCATTTCCTAAGCAATATAGGGCAGGTATTTCTTTCCTCTTGTCCTTGCTCTTGGGATTTCCCCTTTCCTTCTAAACCAAAGTCCCGTGGTACCATTCTGCCATTCTGCCATTTTTGACTTGTCTAAATACGGTTTTGCCAGTGGCTGCTTTTCAAGGTAATTCAAGGGTAAAAAGCACAACAGAGGATGGAAGCTGTTTTTAACATTCCATCATTGGCCAACATGGAAGTACATTGGATGACTTAAATAGAAAAATGTGAAGACAGTCCAAGCAACTGCAGAAAAACAAGAGAGCTGGGAGGATGAATGTGGGAGCCATGTGAAAGGGGTCTTGGTATATTTATTTTACAAACTTTATTAGATATTCTGAAGGTCTGGATTCAGTTTCTGAGTCAACCTGGACGCTTACCAAAAAACTCTTGAGAAAGGTATATCACTTCTGGATCGATCTTGGTTTGTTCTATCCTTAATATCGTTAAATATAACATGTGTATTTTCAAAGGTGTAATCTTTTACCTCAAATTCTTAATTGTTTCTAGAATTTGTTAGTTAAATAGTTATGAATATAGAATACAAGAATTGGAATACGCTAAGTTGTACAGTGGTTAAAGTCTTGGATTAAGATTGAGGAGAGATTGATTTCAATGGACAGCAAAGAAACCTTGATGAGTGATTTTGGGCTAGGCAACCTACATCACAGGATTGCAGCTCGGAATAGAAGATGGAGTCAGAGCCTCAAATAGATACCTTGAAGTCCTGAAGGAAAGCAAGGATGTATTAAAATGTTATTCTAATACTGCACAGTACAAGTATAGAGAATTATATGGTTATAAGAATATTTTTAAAATTATTAATAAATAAATATTTCTGTCTTTGCTAGCCATATGAGTGCTGTGCTTAGATATTTGTATATCTAAGTTGCAGAATAAAATTTCAAAAACCTAAAAATGAAAAAAAAATAGCTATTTGAATATATTACTTTTATTATATTTATTGTCTTTGTATCTCAACTCCATCCAATCACCCTAACTCTTCTGGGAATAAGCAGCACCAGTTCAACACAACAGATTCAAGCTTAATATTAACCGCTCCAAACTTGATTGTAAAAAATATGACTTTAGTAATTGGGTTGTCGAAGCGTGGAACTCCTTACTGGACTCTATAGTATCATCCCCTAACCCCCAACATTTTACCCTTAGACTATCCACAGTTGACCAATCCAGATTCCTAAGAGGTCAGTAAGGGGCATACATAAGTGCACTAGAGTGCCTTCCGTCCCCTGTCCTATAGTTTCTCCTATATCTCGTATTTCTTCTCTACTATATCCTCTATAACCTTCATTGTGTATTATTGTGTTTTGGACAAAATAAATAAATAATTTTTTTAAAAAATTGTAAAGACAGAGTTTTCATTGTCTTTATAGGGCTATATTTAAGGTTACTGTAAGTTTTTGTAAATCTACCGTAATTAAAATAATATTTCTCTCACTTTTTGTTTCCAAAACAGAAACAAAGCACATGATGGCCTTAGTTCTGATAATTTCCACTCTTGCCTTCAGCCTCACAAATGGAATACAACTACAAGATTTCAGCTGGCATTTAAAAAAAATACCACAGATTGTGAAGGAAAAGACTTTCTTCCTTGACACTCCTAAATATGAAGCCAGTGCCAAATTAGAACTGAGCGGAGTGTGTGGGATTGAGTGCCAGAGGACATTGCCAGTGCCACATTGGTCTGATCTGAAGGAGCTGCTGTCCTATGAGACAGTCTTTGAGAATGGCACGAGGACCTTGACAGAAGTGGAGGTTCTGGGAATGGAGCCCGACGCAGTTGTAAACATTACTACTAAGATGCCAACAAGAAGAAAGAGGCAGGTCTACGGCACAGACAGCAGATTCAGCATTTCAGACACTCGATTTCTGACCAATTATCCTTTTAACACCGCGGTAAAGATCTCCACGGGCTGCAGTGGCATCCTTATTTCTCCAAAGCATGTGCTCACCGCTGCCCATTGTGTGCATGACGGTAAAGATTACATTAAAGGCAGCAAGAAACTGAGAGTGGGGCTGTTGAAGCTGAAATCCAAAGGTGGCGGCAAGAAGCGCAGGGGGGCCAAGAGGAGTAAGAGGGAGATTCCAGAAGTCAAAGAGGATGAGGTTCACAACAAACTCCAGAAAAGGAGATCTGGCGGTAGAGCTGAGAGAAAACAAAAGACACCTGTGTTGAATGAGAGGAAGTCAGAGCGTAAACCCTCCTTCCAGTGGACTAGAGTTAAAAGTACTCAGATCCCCAAAGGCTGGACAACTGACGTGACAAGAGATGTTGCAGTAGATTATGACTATGCAGTTCTTGAACTCAGGCGTCCTCACAAGAAGAAATACATGGAACTTGGCATCAGCCCGAACAGCAAGATGATTCCTGGAAATATGATCCACTTTTCCGGATACGATGCGGACCGCGCTGGCAAACTGGTTTATCGCTTTTGCAGTATATCCGATGAATCCAACGATCTCTTCTACCAGTACTGTGATGCTGAGCCTGGTTCTACTGGTTCAGGAATCTACCTTCGCCTTAAAGAACCAAACAAGAAGAAATGGAAACGCAAGATTATTGCCATTTATTCCGGTCATCAGTGGGTGGATGTCAATGGAGAACAACAGGATTACAATGTCGCAGTTCGAATTACACCGCTCAAATATGCTCAGATTTGCCTGTGGTTAGGGAACAATGACACCTGTGCACGGGGCTAGTGAGAATGCAGGATCACCTAATATCTAGTAGCGTTAGGCCATGGAAGTCATACATTGATTTGCTTTGATTGTATTGAACTTGATGCCAGAAATTAGATTTTTTGTTTGTTTTAAGAAACAAAAACAAACACCTCATCATTTATGAAAATTTTTCGGCTAAGTTAATTAAGTTAACTGTAGACATGAGGTGCACTTAAATCCTGGGTTGTATATGTATGTATATGTCTCTCTGTGTGTACACACAAACACACAGATCTGTAGGTAAGTTTATATCATTCATACTAAAGGACAAATATTCTTTGCTCTTTCAGTTTGTTACTCACTCAACACTTTAAAGAAAAGTTTCTTCTCTGGTAACTGGTATTATTCAAACATTTATTATTTTATTTCCAATGTATTAACTTATCTCAGGGTTCTGCTCAAATAACCATCACACATTCATTATTGAAACATAGAGGTAAGACAAAATGAAAAAAATAATCTTCACACTTTGATGATCCTACCAAATTAGTATTTATGAAAATGGAAAGCCATTTTCTTGAATTCCAATCCAATAACCCTAACCCAAACCAATAAAATGAAGCTTAATCAAAGTAGCACATTCCAAATTTGAAGAAAAGAAGACCATGTAATTTAAATGCCTTGAAATCATGTTCAGAAAATAAACAAAACTGGGAGTATTAAAACTGGATTTGTTTTATTCAGTCACTACTTTGAACAAATCCCTGCTTTTTAAAATTGTTATTAAAGTGCAATAGTTACATTTATGTATTGTAATTTTTAAAACTTTCAAAAGCTAAACGTATTATCCTATCAGATGTGGGAGATAACAATAGTCCAATAAGCCATGCATATGCTCCTAATGGTAAGAGTAGCTTGATGGAGTAGAAAATAGCTCTATAGTTTAAAATGTAAACATATATTGAGGTGTACATAAAAGTTGCACCACAAAGGTAACATGAGATGCACAAGTTGTACTGTTTCCCAACCTCAACAACATGGAGATATGAATACTTCAATTACTAAAATTCTAAGTAGTGGTTATTCTGACTGGGGAATTCTAGGAGTTGAAGTCCATTCTCCTTAAAGTTGCTGAGATCGAAAAACTCTGTGTTAGGTTTTATGAATGAACCTTTCTTTCTTCAAATGATAGGCCATATGTGGAAACAGTTCTTCAGAGTTCCACCACAACTACCAAAGGCAATAATTATTTGTTAATTAATCATGATCTAATGTTTACAGAATTTGTAGGTTAACATTTATGTAAATATTACTGATTTCTTATGTAGTAAGAATTCTTATGGGTTCTTTTATTAAAAAAGGATTTAAAGTACGCTTGTTATTTAAAATGTACACATTGCAATAGCTTTTCAAAATAATCTCTCCTGTGCTTTCTGCTTCAAGGACTGTCATGTTTGTGAAGGCCATTTGGAGAAAAATCATCGGGACTATATTTATAAGATTAAGGTGAAATATTCCTGACCATATGTAATCTTAGTTTTATTAATATTACCATAATTTCATTTTAACTTGAATTGATCAACATTTTTGTAAAAAACTCTGTAATAAGACACAAAGTTTTAAAATATATGTATAAATGTAAAAATCACTAGATTCTTAAAAGTACTTCAGTTTGAATAAAATATTTTAAATTTGTTTTTTTTGTATAATTTTTGAAAAAGAATTAAATGTAGAATTGACATGCAAAGACATTTTTATTATTTCTCTGAACTGTGCATTTGAAAATATTCCATATCAGATTAATTATAATCTACAAGCTTTATTCAGAAGTATTCTTATTTTGAATTATTTTTATGAAATATAATATGCTTAAAATTATAATATCCATAATAAATGAAACATATAGCAGGCATTTGTCCATCATGATGTTCTCAAACGTCTTCAAGATATAAAACATAGTGAAGGTTTGCAGGATTGTAATTTAAAAACTAAAACTAAAACTACTTATCTGGAAACTGTTCTACTTGCTATTATTTTCAACAAAATATTAAACACAATTCACAGCCAGTGGATATTCCAATTCAATAATATCAGAGGTTTCCTGCCATTGGTTTAAAAGTATTCCCAAGCAATGATAAGACATCCCTCTTCAAAGAGTTATATGTTTTGTGTCACAAAGTATGAGTAGATATTATTGAAGTACAGTGTGAAAGTAAGAAAGTGAATGTTGCATGTTATATTGCTGGGAGTGCTGATTGCTGGGTTCACTGAATTGAACAATCGGAGATGAATTAGGAGGAAAATTATATAATATTTTGAATAGATGGGAACAAAATAGCCTAGCTCTGTTCAAAAGTACTATTGCTAACATGTTGTAAGCCGCCCTGAGTCTAAGGACAAGGGCGGCATAAAAATCAAATAAATAAACTAAAAAAAAAAAATAAGAGGAAGAAAATTATTCTATGTATCATAAGCAATAGCAATATCACCTAGACTTCACAGTGCTTTACAACCCTCTCTATGGGGTTTACAGAGTCAGCATATTGCCCCCAACATGGGTCATTTTACCCACCTCGGCAGGATGGAAGGCTGAATCACCTTGATCCAGTGAGAATTGAACGGCAGCCAGCAGTCAGCAGAGGTAGCTTGTAATTCTGCACTCTAACTACTACGTCACCATGGCTTGGTGGTGTGTGAATTTGAAAAAAGAAAAAATGCGAGACCATGTAGAGATCCAAGAATGGGTTACTGTTTATAAAATATATCTTTGTTTAATATGGGATTTAAGCAGAAGACAGCTCATATGTACCTATGGCAAACTAATGCATAAATATAAAAGCATTAGTTTATGACAAAAACAGAAAATTAGTGAAGGACAATAAGAATAACAAATAGGGATTTGCAGACTACTTCACACACAGTTTGCTAGCTTTTGGACAATCTGGATAGGGTGAATAATAATAATAATAATAATAATAATAATAATAATAATAATAATAATAATTTATTGGATTTGTATGCTGCCCCTCTCCGTAGACTCGGGGCGGCTAACAACAATGCATGCACAATATTGTTTGCTGTGGTTGGAATCTGGTATGCTTTGGAGAGTATCCAAATTCCACCCTAACCAATTCCCTGAGATTTTGATAGCTGAACCTTATAAATTTTTTGCAAGATGTAGAAATCTTAAGATGTTTTCTATGCCTTGTCATGTTATGTGGGAAAGTCCTAAGGGAGGGGTGTCAAGCTCAAGGCCTGTGGGCCACATCTGGGCCAAAATGTGGTTTGATCCAGCCCATGGAGCCGTCTCAGAAAATGTAAGGGGCCATCCTGTGTCGCTTTGGCCTGGTCTACCCAATGCAAAGAGGAAATATTGTGTCCGCATCGCTTTGCCCCTGTCTACCCAATGTGAAGAGGAAACATGCCAGCAATTTTGGAAATGGATTTAAATTGGTCATGCCCACCCAGTTGGCCACACCCACCCTGTCGCCCATGGCTGCCTGGCCACCTGAGGTCCACCCCAGCTCTGATGCGGCCCTCGATGAAATTGAGTTTGATACCCCTCACCTAGGGAGATGAAGTGATGTTGCCTAGGAAACAGTCAGATAAGAGGCAGCATAGCCACAGTTGTACATAGGGAGGAGCAAGAGATTCAGAAGACAACTTCCATAGGATCTTGGGCTATAAAGATGATATTATACTTTCAGACTCGAAAAAATATCTGGTTGTGTCTCTTGTTTGGTCGTAGTAGATAAATCCACAGTAACTGAATTTAAACATGCCTGGGATAAACATATATCCATTGTAAGATAAAATACAGAAAATAGTATAAGGGCAGACTAGATGGACCATGAGGTCTTTTTCTGCTGTCAGACTTCTATGTTTCTACCTGATAAAGATGACAGGCAGATAGCTGACCTCTGCTATTAGTAGTATATCTTTTCTATTTATCATTGGGCATCTGCGGTTATTTATTGAGGTTTTGTTTATCTGTTAATCCTTATGAGTAACCCAAAGTCGCAAAGTCATTAGTAAATGGGGTTCTTTTAAAACTTTTTTAAATATTTTAAATTTATTTGGATTTTTTACGATTTGTTATATTTTGCTGTGAGCCGCCCCGAGTCCGCGGAGAGGGGCGGCATACAAATCTAAATAATTAATAAATAAATAAATAAATAAATAAATAAACACTTTTCAGATATATAAATAAACTGTAATTTTAATTCCTCACAGAGAGACCTTCTTACCTTAGTGCTTTACACAAGAGACTAAAGGGGGGGGGGAGCTCTGAGATGAGCTAAGAGAAAAAAGTTTTTTAAAAGCATAGGCCATCCAGAGTGCCTATGGCATTATTTTTCCATCTGATCTACTCTACTAAAAGAAACCAAATACTCAGAGCAAAATATTGTGTTAATGAACAGGGAAAAATTGGGGTGCCAACTTATATTCAAATGCCACTCCTCCAGATCAGGTACTCCAAGAATTTTTAAAATGTTCCATACCATGAAAGTTTTAAGATCTTTTTCAGATAATCAGAATGGAATGGAATGGAATAGAATAGAATAGAATAGAATTCTTTATTGGCCAAGTGCGATTGGACACACAAGGAATTTGTCATTGGTGCATATGTACATAAAAGAAGAGATACATTTATCAGTCATGAGGTACAACTCTTAATGATTGTCACAGGGTACAAATAAGCAATCAGGAGACAATATTAATATAAATCATAAGGATACAAACAACAAGTCATACAGTCATAAGTGGGTGCAGATGGGTGATAGGAACAATCGATGAGAAGATTAATAGCAATGCAGCCTAGTGAATAGTTTGACAGTGATGAGGGAATTATTTGGAAAAAAACTGTTCTTGTATCTAGTTGTCTTGGTGTGCAGTGCTCTATAGCATCGTTTTGAGGGTAGGAGTTGACACAATTTATGCCCAGGATGTAAGGGGTTTGTAAATATCTATTCAGCAGAGAATATGTATCACTTCTGCAAGTTTGCTGAGCAAGGATTGCTATCTCCTGCTGCCAGTAAAAGCCACCAGGACACAGGAATATCTTAGGCAAATGTTAAAATTGGATGTTTACCAGTGACAAAAGACCAAAAAGAAAAAAAAGACTGTACTTTCAATGGAAGAACTGCTTGTCCCCAAATGGAAATGACAAGTTCCATAAATATTCCACAAATATAGGTTGAGAAGATGACATTACAAGACCTTTCCTACATCAAGACTAACGTACTAATGAGAGGGATAAAAAAACATAAAAGAAAAAAATAGCATACTCAAAGACTGCGTACATTTTTCAGACATCAAGGGGTTCATTCCAACAAGGTTAGTAAAGTGTAGATCATTGTGGCTACTTCAAAGTAATCCCTCTTCCCTTTTTATCAAATCCTATAATTAGAACAAGGGCAAGGCTAGATGAAAAGTTCCCCATCAAATTCATTTGAGCTCCAAAAATGAGTGTGTGAGTAGACCTGAGTGTGTCTTTCCTTATCTTTACTATAGTTATTATATGGCTGTGATGGTTGCAATTAAACTTCCTGTTCCTTGTGGATACAAGTGTTAACCCACGAACAGAAAGAACAAGAGATATATTCAGACAATGATCAGCTCCACACACTATTATACAATATAAAGCCTCTTCATCAATGATACACTGTCAGTGTTTGGCTGGATGTCATAATGTTAGTGTTGCACAATTATAAAACTCTACAATTAAAATGGTTTTCATTGCCAATTTCTCTTAGTGTACAATATATTCTCACGGTACAATTTAAAATCCACATGAAAAGTTAGAGTCTTTCAATCCATGTTATGTACACATATACATAAGCAAATATAGAATAGAGTAGAGTAGAGTAGAATTAAATTGAATTGAATTCTTTATTGTCCAAGTGTGATTGAATACACGAGGAATTTGTCATTGATGCATATGCTTTCAGTGTACATAAAAGATACATTTGTCAAGAATCATGAGGTATAACAATGATTGTCATAGGGGTCGAATAGAATATAATTGAATAGAATTCTTTATTGGCCAAGTGTGATTGGACACAAGGAATTTGTCTTGGTGCATAGGCTCTAAGTGTACATAAAAGAAAATATAGATTTGTCAAGAATTATGTGGTACAACACTTAATATTGTCATAGGGGTCAAATAAGCAATGAAGAAACAATCAATATTAATAAAAATCTTAGGATACGAGCAACAGTCATACAGTCCTAAGTGGGAGGAAAAGGGTGATAGGAATGATGAGAAAAAACCAGTAGAAATAGAAGTACAGACTTAGTAAAAAGTTAAAAATAAAATAAAGCAAGCAACCAAACAATGTGGACAGTGGGCTTCTCCTTTCCCAAATTGTAGCATTTAGCAATAATGTTTAGACTTATACAGTGATCCCTCGATTTTCGCGATCTCGATCTTCGCGAAATGCTATATCATGATTTTTCCCACCCGATGACATCACTCTCTTCCTTCCTTTCTCATCTTTCTTTCTCTCTCTCTTTCTCTATCTTGCTTCTTCCTCTCTCACACTCTCTTCCTCCCTCTCTCATCTCTTTCTTTCCTTCTCTCTCTTTCTCTATCTCTCCCCCTCTTGCTGGCGGGCGGCGGGCGGGCGAGCGGGGGCATCAGCGAGGAGCCGGGGTTTCCCCTTTGCGTGGGCGGCTGGGAAACCCCGATCTTTGTCTGCTCGCTGCTGCTGCGCCGAGCAAATCAGCTGCTGGGCGGCCGAAGGAACCTTCCCTGGGTCTTCCCCCTCTTGCTGGCGGGCGGGCGAGCGGCGGGCATCAGCGAGGAGCTGGGGTTTCCCCTTTGCGTGGGCGGCCGGGAAGACCCAGGGAAGGTTCCTTCGGCCGCCCAGCAGCTGATCTGCTCGGTAGCGCAGCAGCAGCGAGGAGCCGAATTGGGGTTTCCCCTTTGCGTGGGCGGCGGGGAACGCAAACTCCACCATCTACGCATGCACGGCCATAGAAAAAAGGGCGCGCATGCGCAGATGGTGTTTTTACTTCCGCAACCCTACATCGCGAAAAATCGATTATCGCGAGGGGTCTTGGAACGGAACCCTCGCGATAATAGAGGGATCACTGTATACCGCTTCATAGTGCTTAATGATTGCCATACGGTACAAATAAGCAATCAGGAAACAATCAATATTAATATAAATCACAAGGATATAAGCCACAAGTTACAATCATACAGTCATAAGTGGGAGGACATGGGTGATAGGAGCGATGAGAAGATTAATACTAATAGTAATGCATCCTTAGTGAATAGTTTGACAGTCGTGAGGCAATTATTTGTTTATATTACATTTAATTTAATATAAAATAATTTAATTTAACTTAATATATTAACTAATTTTCATGTAATATAATATATAATTATATTACAGGGTTGTTGTTGTTTTTAAAAAAGCATTTGAAGGACAATCAGTTAACTTTCTGCTTTTTGTTCCATTCCTAAAAACTCAACAAAAGAATGGTTAGTTCCATACATGTAGACAATGAAATATGTTACAGAATTATATATTTAATTTGGGTTTGTTATCAAATATGAAACTCAGTAAAGTATGAATACATAGATACTCAACAGTTTTACATAAATGTAAAAAAGGTGGATGAATTGCATGCTAAAAGTATTGGATTATTTCCCAGACATTAATCTCAATCTGGAGTTCCCCCTCAGCAATTAAAGAAGCCACTGTAATGAGAAAATAAAGAGGTTATAGAAATATAATGTGACTGTAGCAAGGTGTATTCTGAAGCCTGGGAGTTATTCTAAGGTGAGTAGCTATAAATCTGATCTGTGCTGAGGTTAACAAAATTATATAAATAAAAGATAAACAGTAATAAAAATAGCAAAAGTACAAATCTGTGTTTAATTTTTATTTTCTATACTTAATAGTTTCTCAGCAAGAATTGTTTTTGTTTGGAAAAATGAATTCTTACTGATATATCAGTGACAAATGAAATTTCAAATTTGATTTTTGAATTATTTTGATATGTCCAAAATGGGCAAGTAATAACAATGAAATTTTGGAAAGGTTAAGGAAAAGTCAAACAATTTCAAAGTTGAATGCATAAGTACAATCTGAGACATAGATGAACAATTAGTCTGACAATTATTCCTGACAAAAAATATGTAGAAATGATCCACTGATTTAATTCATCAGAGTGGGCAGGTGAGCGAGCAAATAGAACTATTTTATAATCAGTAAAAATTTACTGTTATTTTAAATTCACTGGGGTCTCCGTGTATTTTAAACAACCGTTTATATCTCTGTGTTCAGTTGAAAGTGATTTAAGTATGGCAATTTTCCAGGCCTGCAAGTGTGTGAGTAAACGACTCTAAAGTGAACCTGAGAGCACATTTTTGTAACACTATGTTCTGTCGAGCTCTCTGGTAGAATCCTCCCAAAAATGCACAGATACAATTTCAGACACACACACGTTTGAAAATTCAAAACTATGTTCTTTATAATGAAAATTCACTTAAACCAAGCCCTCTTTTGGTATAGCAAAGAGCACTTGTCTCCAAACAAACTGGTAATTTGTACAAGTCCCTTATCAGTTCTGTGATACTTAGCTTGCAGCTGTGAGGCAATTCACAGTCCTTCTTTTTTCACAAAGTGAAACACACTTTGCCCTGGTTTAGTTTCAAAACGGGGAAAAATCAGCACACAAAAGGTCAAAGTCAGCAAGGCAGGCCCGAAACACAACGATCAGATAATCTCCACAATGGCCAAACCCACAGGCTGCTATTTATAGCAGCCTCACTAATTACCACAGCCCCATCCAACCACAGGTGGCCTCATTTTCTTTGATAATAATCTCTCAGCTGTTGTTGCCTGTGCATCGCTCTCCGCATGCGTGGCTGTATCATTAACTCTTGTTCTAAATCCAAGGAGGAGCTAGATAATTGATCTCCTTCTGAGCTGTCTGCCACACTCTCCTCCTCCCTGTCACTCATGTCTTCTTGGTCAGAGGAGCCTTCATAAGCAGATTCCACCGGGGGCAAAACAGGCCTGCAGCATGTGGATGTCTCCCCCACATCCACAGTCCTTGGGGCAGGAGCTGGGCCAGAGCTAACCACAACACACTATGAACCTCTCCATTTGCAGAAAAGTATTGAGAAAATGGTATGGTGACATTTACAGAGGGATCTTGTCACACAGTAATCAAAGCAGAGGTGGGTTTCAGCAGGTTCTGACCAGTTCTGGAGAACCAGTAGTGGAAATTCTGAGTAGGTCGGAGAAGCAGTAGTGGAAATGTTGAGTAGTTCAGACAACAGGTAAATACCACCTCTGATTGATCCAATACCCATCTATTCTCTGCTTCCAGAGTCCCAGGATATTTTACAGTATCCTTACCGCCACGCCCACCAAGGCACGCCCAAAGAACCAGTAGTAAAAAAAATTAAATCCTTTCACTGAATCAAAGCTTTCTCAGGAGCAAAAGGAATATAATTCTATTTAGATAAATCTAATATTCACAACCCCACACTTGAGATCTCATTTCATAAGTGAGATTTTCCAACTGCCATTAAGTATGACCTTAAACATCTCAATATATGAGGGTCACCTAGAAGGTAATACAGTGTTCCCTCAATTTTCGCGGGGGATGCATTCCGAGACCGCCCGCGAAAGTCGAAATTTCCGCAAAGAAGAGATGCGGAAGTAAATACACCATTTTTGGCTATGGACAGTATCACAAGCCATCCCTTAACACTTTAAACCCCTAAATTACCATTTCCCATTCCCTTAACAACCATTTACTCACCATTATTACTGGTACTCACCATTGAATAAGACACTTAGTGATCCTGATATTTATAAACATCATTATTTATTAACAATAATTTTTTTTGGTTATTTATTTGCAAAAATTATTAGTTTGGCGATGACGAATGACGTCATCAGGTGGGAAAAACCGTGGTATAGGAAAAAAACTGCAAAGTATTTTTTAATTAATATTTTTTTAAAAAACGTGGTATAGGCTATTCGTGAAGTTCGAACCCGCAAAAATCGAGGGAACACTGTACACCACATTTTTTTCTCAGCCTACAGTAATGGTCTGAATGCAAAACTTTAGTTATACATTATTTGAATTGTCAGGGGTGCATGTGTAAATTTTGTTTCTTCAGACAGATAGCGTAGCTACAACAGTGTTTCAAAATGGCGTCTGTAAGAGATGTACGTTACAAGCAGCGTGTCGCCATTGAATTTCTCAGTGTGGAGAAAGAAACTGTTGGAAACATTCAGAAATGTTTGTGTACAGTTTATGGAGAATCTGCAATTGACAGAAGTATGGTTAGTCGCTGGGCACAGAGGGTAAGGCTATTAGAGGCAATTTGCACAGTGCAGAAATGGCTTCGTGACCAGAACAAGGAGTGGTACCAACAGGGCATACACGCCCTTGTGTCTCGCTGGAGGAAGGCCATAGAATGGGACGGAGATTATGTGGAAAAATAGGGGATGTAGAAGAAATATCATTCTTTCTTGTATGTAAGTTTCATTGTGTTCAATAAATAATTGTTGGAGAAAAAAAATATGGTGCATTACGTTCTGGGCGACCCTCGTATATGATGGAAAGTCAACTTTAAGCAAGAAAATAGAATGGCAGGATGAAATTTCAGTAACGAGATGCCTAATGGTCCTATTCTATGCCCAGTGGCAGATATATAAAGACAATAAATCTCGCTTTGGAAAAAAATATTGGATTAATTTTATCCACCTAGTTGGCCATGATGTGTATCACATGGAATCTTTTTTTTTTCAATGTTACAAATGCACAGAAACTGCTTTTGATTAACGACTAAAGTTATGTAAACATTGCTGCTCTAAATAAGAGAAATAAAAATGAAGCCACCGAGCCTAATTTTGTATTTTGAAATCGCAAATTAGAGTGAGCTCCAAATGGGATAGGTGGATTTTTAACACACATTATCTTATTTATTTATTTATTTATTTATTTATTTATTTATTTATTTATTTATTTATTTATTTATTTATTTATTTATTTATTTATTATTTATTTATTTATTTATTTATTTATTTATTTTGTCCAATACACAATGAGGGTTTTAGTGGGTATATATCTATATACACATAGTAAAATACATGATGAAGGTTATAGAGGAGATGCTCATAGTAAAATATATCTAAGAAAGAATAGAAAAGAAGATATAGTAATAGAACATAACAATGAAAGAGTAGAAGAAGAGATATAGGGATAGAAGAAAGGTATAGGAGATATAGGAGAGCAATAGGACAGGGGACGGAAGGCACTCTAGTGCACTTGTACTCGCCCCTTACTGACCTCTTAGGAATCTGGAAAGGTCAACCATAGATAATCTAAGGGTAAATTGTTGGGGGTTTGGGGATGACACTATGGAGTCCGGTAATGAGTTCCACGCTTCGACAACTCAGTTTCTGAAGTCATATTTTTTACAGTCAAATTTGGAGCGGTTAATATTAAGTTTAAATCTGTTGTGTGCTCTTGTGTTGTTGTGTTGTTGCGTGCGACAGTTGTCACACGCATTGCTACATGCTTCAAAGATATCCACATGTTGTGAAAAGACTGTGGCAAAAATATAGGATTTTGTCTCTGCAGTTAAGGAAACTCCTCTTCATAGTGTATCACACAGCAGTAGTTCAGGGTTGCTAAATAGCATCCTTATTGTTATTGCTATGACAACAAGGCTGACACATCCTAATAGCAGCCCTGCAAGGAAGCACAGGTTGCCTTGGCAACAGGGATGCACTCCTTTGCCCTCCCTTTTTCTCACTTTCCTCCAGGCCATTTCAATGAGGACAAAACACTATTTTCATGGCAGTCATGACGAGGAGTGCCAGCTAGGATCACACAGCTACAATGACTGTTTGGAGATGACCTGAAGGCTTCAGAGAGGACAGGAGGATAACAGAGGCCTCGGTAATGTTGAAAAATTAAACACCAAAGGAATGAAAGAAAAGGAGACGGGGGAAAAAAAGAGTGTTGTATGTAATGCCCAGATCATTGGTGTTGTTTTGGGTCATGAGAGGCAGGCGGCCCGCAGGTGGCTCGAATGGTATATTTTAGCAGGTGGCTCCAGTATTGGGTTCCTACTGGTACAGATAAGGACACCACACTGGTAGTATAACTGGAGCTGCGGACGCAGCATCGGGTCTCTGGAGTGTGCACGTGTGTATCCCAGTGAGATTTTGCTTCTGCGCATGCACAGGAAGCAAAATCTTGTGAGGGGATGTGTGTGCTAGAGAGATTTTGGCAATCTTTGGCTTCTGCACATGTGCAGAAGCAAAAAAAAAAATCATCAAAATATCGCGTGCGTGTCCTGTTGTGAGATTTTGCTTCCTGCGTATCCCACCTTTGTCACCACTTGTAATGTCCAGATCGCAGAAATAACAAGACGAGGTGAGAATGTTTGACAAAAGGCCTTTAATAAAGGCTTGAACGAAGAACAGCACAAACAAACGCCAAACGGAGATGCCAGAAACAGAAAATCTCCTCAGCCACATCTGACAACACACTCCGCAGTCTGCATTGGTTGCCGATCAATTTCCGTTTACAATTCAAAGTGTTGGTTTTGACCTATAAAGCCCTTCATGGCATCAGACCAGAATATCTCCGGGACCACCTTCTGCCGCACGAATCCCAGCGACCGATTAGGTCCCACAGAGTTGGCCTTCTCCGGGTCCCGTCGACTAAACAATGTCATTTGGGGGGTCCCAGGGGAAGAGCCTTCTCTGTGGCAGCCCCGACCCTCTGGAACCAGCTAGCCCCTGAGATTAGAACTGCCCCCACCCTCCTTGCCTTTCGTAAGCTCCTTAAAACCCACTTCTGTCGTCAGGCATGGGGGAACTGATATAACTTCCCCAGGCCTATATAGTTTATGTATGGTATGTTGTGTGCATGTTTTTTAAATTATGGGTTTTTAGTTTTAATTATTAGATTTGTATTCTACATTGTTTTTTCTGTTACTGTTGTGAGCCGCCCCGAGTCTACGGAGAGGGGCAGCATACAAATTTAATAAATAAATAAATAAATTTTATACGCAGTCAATGTAGCAGCCAATTAGAGGCCAGGATTCTCCCTCTCAGCAGCTGAGTTGGTTCTAACCAATCAGCAGCTGCAGTGGCAGCTAGCAATGTCCTGAGGGGACATAACATTATATTTATTTCAGGTGGCCAACTGAAATTATATAGACATTGACCAGAATGGCATTAGGGCAGACTATGAGTTCTACACCGATCTCTCTTCAGCTGCCCATGGCTGGGCCTCGCTTCCAAAATTGGTTTCCTACAGCTGGCTCACTCCAATTGTCAGGCCAGCCAGGGGATATTCTGGGACTGCTTTAATCCTTATTTTTGTTGTGAGGTTTTATGTCTGCAAATGTTACAGCAGCAGCCTCCCCATTTACAAAATGGAAGATATGGAATTGCCTTGAGGTGGCTGAAAAACTGCAGAGGAAAGTAGCAGTCTTTAAACAATGAGAAAAATTATTTTTTAGATTATAACTTTAAACTTGGAAAAATCAGCACACACACTCAAAGCTTTGCAGGCTATTTATTCTAATGAAGTACTCTTCTAAGTTTCATCTGCATCTCTTTCTAGAACTATATCTTTCAAAGATCCTGGACAACTGGGGAACTGCCAGAGGACCGGAAAAGAGCTGATGTAGTTCCTATCTTCAGAAAGGGAAAAAAAATAGATCCAGGAATCTACAGACCTATCAGCCTGACTTCAATACCGGGGAAGATTCTGGAAAAGATAATCAAGCAACGAGTCAGCGAACATCTAGAAGCAAGCAAAGTCATAACCAAAAGCCAACATGGGTTTGTCAAAAAACAGATCATGCCAGACTAATCTTATTGTATTCTTTGACAAAATTGTGACAAAATTAGAGAACCAGAGGAATACTGTTGTTATAATTTACTGGGACTTCAGTAAATTAAAGTAGACCATAACCTACTACCAGAAAAAGTAGAAAAATGTGGGTTAGACACCATCACCACCAGATGGATTCGTAACTAGCTGACCAACGGAGACATCAATGGAGGGAAGTATATAGTGGAATACCCCAATATTCTGTTTTAGGCCCCGTACTCTTCAACATCTTCCTCAACGACTTGGACAGAGGGATAGATGGGGAACTCATCAAATTTGCAGATGACACCAAACTGGCAGGAGTAGCCAATACTTCAGATAATAGACTCAAGATACAGAAGGATCTTGACAAACTTGAACATTGGGTACTATCTAACAAAATAAAATTCAATGGTGAAAAAAGTAAGGTTCTACATTTAGGCAAGAAAAACAAAATGCACAGGTACAGAATATATGGTACCTTACTCAATAGTAGTAACTGTGAGAGCAATCTTGGAGTCCTAGTGGACAACCATTTAGATATGAGCCAGCAGTGTGCAGCAGCTACCAAAAAAGCCAACACAGTTCTAGGCTGCATTAATAGAGGGATAGAATCAATATCACATGAAGTATTAATACAACTTTATAATGCCTTGGTAAGGCTACACTTGGAATACTGCATTTAGTTTTGGTTGCCACGATGTAAAAAAGATGTTGAGATTCTGGAAAGAGTGCAGAGAAGAGCAACAATGATTAGGGGACTGGAGGCTAAAACATATGAAAAACGGTTGCAGGAACTGGATATGTCCAGTTTAATGAAAATAAGGAGCAAGGGAGACATGATAGCAGTGTTCCAATATCTCAGGAGTTGCCACAAAGAAGAGGGAGTCCAACTATTCTCTAAAGCAGTGTTTTTCAACCAGTGTGCCGCGGCCACTGGTCAGATGTGCCATGGGGAAATTAAACATGGGTCCCCAAACTATGGTCCGCGTGCCAGCCGCCTCCATCCGAACATAAACATTCCCCTCACAATCCCTCCAGCTATCAGCGACAGGAAGAGTGGAGGCACAGGAAACACTCACTGACCAATCACCTTCTAGGATTCATCCCGACCACTAGCGATGAACCAATAGCAGACCACCTCTCATCCACACTCAGGAAGGTCCCTGCTCGGGCTGCCGCGCACTTGTCATTGTGTGGCCACGGCAAGTAGTTGAAGCTGCTACTCCTCCCCATGATCCCGATTTCTAATCCTGGTCAGGACTAGAGGTAAATGTTTAACTATATGTATAATAAGTACTGTGTTAGAGTGTCATTTGTGTCATTTTGGTTGGTGGTGTGCCACAGGATTTTGTAAATGTAAAAAATGTGCCGTGGTTCAAAAAAGATTGAAAATCACTGCTCTAAAGTACCTGATGGTAGGCAAGAAGCAATGGGTGAAAACTAAACAAGGAGCGAAAGCAACTTAGAACTAAGTAGAAATTTCCTGACAGTTAGAACAATTAATCCATGGAACGGCTTGCCTCCAGAAATTGTGAATGCTCCAACACTGAGGTTTTTAAGAAGTTGGATAACCATTTGGCTGATGTGGTGTAGGGTTTCCTGCCTGGGCATGGGGTTGGACTAGAAGACCTCCAAGGTCCCTTCTAACTCTGTTATTCTATTCTATTCTATCTGAAAGCCTGCATAAGCAAGCTGCAGAAAAAAAATTATGCATTGCCTAAAGTCAAATGAAAGCTGTATCAAGCTCCAAAGAAAGTAATTGTGTTTTAGTTCTGTTATTGAAAGTAAGTCTTAAAAAGAAGGAAATCTTTAGTATGAACAATAGTTGCAGTTCAGAACACAAATTACATGATTTTGGATTTGGCAGTCATAATCCAGGAATAAAACTAGATTGAGTGGCTGTGGGTTTTGCCTCCCAAGGACCGTTCCATCTGTCCACCCATAACTTAGATGTGTGTGGAGTTTTAACCCCCTCGGAGTGTCCACAATTGGAGTTCTCTTAGATCCGCAGCTGAGATTAGAACATCACCTCTTGGTGTGGCTAGGCCTGGGGGGACTTTTGCACAGATCCGCCTAGTGCACCAGTTGCAGCCCTATTTGGATAGGGAGTCTTTCCTCACAAGTCACTCACGCCCTTGTCACCTCGCAGCTTGACTACTGCAATGCCCTCCACATGGGGCTACCCTTAAAGAACAATTAGTCCAGAACACAGCCGCACGAGCTGTTATGGGTGTGCCTAGGTATACCCACACAACTCCAACACTCCACCAGCTGCACATTGGTCTCCAGATGCAACTTAAGGTGTTGGTTATGACCTATAAAGCCCTACATAAATAATAAAATCCAAATTCAAAAAACAAAAATCACGTGTAGAGAATCTAGCAATATAAGTGTGCATGCTACACATTTCTTGTTGTTCAGTTGCTAAGTCATGTCTGACTCTTTGTGACCCCATGGACCATAGCACTCCAGGCCTTCCTGTCCCCCACTCTCTCTCTCTGAGCCCGCTCAAATTCATGCCCGCTGTGTTGGTGACACTATCTAACCCTCTCGTCCTCTGCCATTCCCTTCTCCTTTTGCTTTCAATCTTTTCGAAGGAGCCCTCTCTTCTCATTTGGTAGTCACCAAAAGTATTTTGAGTTTTAGCTTCAGTATCTGTCCCTCCAAAGAACAGTCAGGTTAGATTTCCTTTAGGATTGACATGGGTAATGTAATCACAGTGATTTATAGCTGCCATTTACCTATAGAGGTAGTATATTAATGAACTTAATGAACTCAATCTGCATAGTCTGGAGGACAGAAGGAAAAGGGGGGACATGATCGAAACATTTAAATATGTTAAAGGGTTAAATAAGGTTCAGGAGGGAAGTGTTTTTAATAGGAAAGTGAATACAAGAACAAGGGGACACAATCTGAAGTTAGTTGGGGGAAAGATCAAAAGCAACATGAGAAAATATTATTTTACTGAAAGAGTAGTAGATCCTTGGAACAAACTTCCAGCATACATGGTTGGTAAATCCACAGTAACTGAATTTAAACATGCCTGGGATAAACATATATCCATCCTAAGATAAAATACAGGAAATAGTATAAGGGCAGGATAGATGGACCATGAGGTCTTTTTCTGCCATCGGTCTTCTATGTTTCTATATGAAAGAGGATATACAATAAATCAGACCCTCTGAGGCTAGGTAGGTTGGGAAGACTGCACCAGTTTACATGATGGAATAAAGATAGAAAGCTTGTTTTTTTAATGGAATTTTTAAACGTCAAAATGGATGGAACTGCAAAATTAATCATTATTACCACCAGCATGTTCTTACATTAGAAGAACATGCATTTCAACAAGGAGCTGTAGATAAGATGATCATCATTCCTGTTGCTGGAAATTTTATGTGTTGATTTTTGCATCCTTTAGGAATGCAGGATTATAAAAAGTGGGTCTAGTGGATATAATGCTACATTTATTATCTTTAACATATGGCCAGGAGGGCAAATTTAGGTAGACTGAAGTTTAAATGGTTGCCACTGAAGTACATATGTGGTGCAATTTCACACGCTCCTCTATTTTTTACCTTCTGTAGTATTCCATCAATTGATTGGGTCAGGTAAATAAAATTCTATCTGGTAAGAGAGAGCTGTATTTTGAACAAAACTAGCACATAATGCCTCACAAAGCTCCCCATCACTAAATTGTGACTGACATCAGAGATAATTAATCCGTACTCCTCTAGTGAAAGTGACTCAGATGTCAGCGCTGTTCAACCTAAATTGGAAAAGACAACCTTTAATTTCGACAAGTTAAGGTGGAGACTTCATTGCAAAGCACATGACAGTTTACTAAGTGGACCTTGTGTCTGCTCCTCTAACCACATCAGTTGCAGACGGCTGTTTTGGGCTGAAATTATACGGTGTTTAACAGCTGGGTGCAGCCATGTACTTGATCTGTATCATGACCACATTGGAGAGTTTTCTGCAGCTGGAAGTTGGTTTAGAATGACATCTGCAGAACTGGTACCTTCAGTTCATTTTGGAGCCTATTTGTCCAGCTAAATTTGGATACTTACTTTATAGCTGAAGATGAAGCCAGAAACAAGATAATGACTGACAGGCTTTATAATGTACATTGTATGTATGTAGCAGTATGTAAGCTGTACTATATGCATGTATATTATGTACCATCAAGTTGTTTTTGACTCCTAGTGAACACATAGACAAAATATACAGATGTGTAGAAATGGATAAAATCACAAATTCAATCAAGGGAAATAAAATTAATGAATCAAAACGAACATGGTGCAAATGGCATGAATGGATTCAAAAGAAAATATAAAAATACAATACAAAGTATCAGTACAAATGGAAAAAATAACAGATACCTTGCAAATGTCTTTTTCTCTTATTTAGAAAATGTATTATATTAATGAAATATATAAATGAATGTATATTATTAAATGTAAGATGTAAAAGAATGAAAGATATACACAAAAGGTAATGGAGTTGGATTAAGATCTGTAAAACCAATCAAAAGTTGTGATAAATGTTTTTGAAAACAATAAAGAAATTTAATTTTTAAAAAAGTTGTTTTTGACTCCTAGTGAACACATAGATTTTCTCCATATTCCATCTATGTAAATCCATCCATTATTATTAAACAGGGCACCAGACAGTTTAATTTTGTTCATTAAAAGTATTTAAAGTATGCTGAATAATTTTATTTTTATCCAACAACATATCACCTTTCAGAACAGCCAAATATATGAACTACCAGCATAGTGCTCGTAAGAATATATGAGACAATTTTCAATTGTATCTGTAACTGTAGTCGGATAAACCTTTATCAATTTTGTGTCTGAGGCAAAACAGTTATTTACAAATATTTTCTAAAACATCACTGTTGTGGCCTGTTCTCGTCCTGCACTATTAGCAATGGATCCAGAGGACTCAGAGACAGTGGAAGTGTGGTATAAGTGGTATTCCTGGTACCTGAGCCTGAGTGCGAAGAGGACATAGTGTCAGAGGCTGAAGAGCAACCAGGGTCTTCTGCACCTCCTGAGATGAGGGACTCAGGAGAAGAGGAGCCTCTTCTTGAAGCTAGGACTAGCAGGGCCTATAGGAGGCAAGAGTGGTTACTCAGGAGGAGGCTTCCTTGTGAGCAGCACTGCTGGCTACTGGGCCACGCCCTCAGGCTATTTAAGGTGGAGTCATGCATTGCTTTAGTGCAGAGGACAACGCCATTTTGTTTCAGATTCTTGTGGCATGTATTGTCCTGGCTTGTGATTTTAAAAGAACCACATTAATTAGCTCCGGGCTTTAATTAGCTCTGGGCTTTCAGCCAACTTCTGTAAGGCTATGATAAGGAACTGTGCTACAATCTAGTAATTACTGTTGTGTTTACCTATCTTGGGATTCTGGCCAGCTGCTAAGACATTATTAGCATCATGGTGAAGACTTTATAGATTTTACTTTCTTTTAGAAGAGACTCCAAACTGCTAAGACTTTTATTAGTAGTAAACTTTTAATACTAAATCTGGTGGTATGCATCTTATTTTGGGGGGCTCGATGCTGGGACAGAACCAGTGATGGGCTCCTACGAGTACAGTCAGGTACGCAGAACCGGTAGAAAAGTTTTGAATTTTTTTCTTTTCTTTCCTTCTGGGTTCCGGGTATGGTTTTCCTATCGCAGTAAATGAGGTTGTGTATCATTTTAGAAGAGCTGTGTGTGTATGTGTGTGTGTACATACACATACAATTTATATAGTAGATAATGTATATTTTTGTCTGCCTGTGTATAATATGTATGTACATATACGGCATATATACGTAGAATTAAATAGTATATTTTGGATGTTCAGTAATAGTAAATAGATAGGGAAATTGTATCTCTTTGAGGCGAGGAGAGGCTGGGTACCCTAACCTTACCCCAAATCCTTGAAGTGACTGACGTCAATTTGGCCACCTTTAAGCCTGTCACATGACCTTAAAGCCACCCAGGTCACATGATCATCAAGCCACTCCTACCCGGTCACATGGCCAGCAAGCCACACCCACAAAATAAACCACACCCACAGTGTGGTAGTAAATTTTTTTGCAGCCTTTCACTGGACTGAACAATCACACACCTATTTTAAGATGTTATATTGAGCATACAGTATTTGGATACTAAATTATGTCATATTAACTTTTTTGATAACCTATTCCAGCAAGTTTTGTTTTTTGAGCATTTAAATATGCTTTCTTAAGAATATTGTTGGAATCGTAATTGTATACTTGTTAAAATGTTTCTTTCTCAGGATATTGACCATTTCCTATTGAAATTATTTATCAATATATGACAGTTCTTTTGGGTTCAAGGAGGATATGCTCTTGTGCAGCTCATCTGTGGACACAGTCCCAGTCCCAATCTAGAACATAGACTCTAGAATACAGTAATGGTGACAATTTTCATAGTAACTGTGAATGTTTTCTGTGATGTTACTCAGAGTTTTCTACCTGTGATAAGACAAATTTGTGTAACAATCTTGTATATATTTTTTTCTTGAATAGAAAAATAACATTCCTCACATAAAGCTCTGGAGCAAATGTGCAATTCAAGCCCTGCCTTTGAAATTTCTCTGAACATAAGTTACGAAGAATTTTATTTCAGGTACCACCATGCCTTTTACAATCTTAAAACCAGTAAATTTTAAGCTTGTAAAATACCATGTTGGCAAATTTCATGTTTTATTTGACAACTTTTAAAAATATCACAAAACAAAAGTTAATATTTTTAGTTGGTGGTTAACTAAAAAAAAAGAAAAGAAGAAAATCACTCAAAAATTACAGAGTAACTAAAAAGAAAACCATAATGTTAACTTATGGACTAAAATGTTCTCAAGATCCAAAAAAAATTTCCCCAGTAAATAGAAGCTGCAATACTATACGAAGTCTTCCCTCAAAGCACTTAAGACTCTTTGTTTGCTGAACCAATTTAATGTACTGTGAGAAATGTATTTAGAAAGGAAAAACTGCTTTTACCTTTTTATTTATGCAATTTTGATTTTGCATACTGTTTTTGATTAATCAATAGATTTTGTTTAGATCTCAAAGGATGACTGGTTTTGTGCTTGCTTTATATTGTAAGTTCCTATGATATTTTTATAAGTTGCATGTTGTTTTCTAAGTTTTTTTAAAAATATGGACAAAGTTAACTTGCATGTACAGTATTTCTCTAGATTGTAACTAAATTCCCTTACCTTTTTTGAGTTAGTTTGACAACAGAACATTCTGAAACACTTCAAATAGGATAACATTTATCCTATTTAAAATTCATCCTATTTGAATATTCAAATAGGATAAAAAAATTGTGACAAGACAATCAGATACCCTACACCAGGCTAGGGTTCCCAAAAGTTTTACTGCCACTGTGGGCGTGGCTTATTTTATGGATGTTGCTTAATGGTCATGTGACCAGGTGGCTTGTCAACCATGAGACCAGTGGGAGTGGCTTGATGATCACGTCATTTTCTTTTTTTCGCTTCTTCCGTTCCACCTGTTTCCTTTCCTTCTTTCCTTTCCTTTCCTTTCCCATTCCATCCCTTTCCTTCTTTCCTTTCCTCCAAATCTTGGAATCTTGGTGGATAATCAACTAAACATGAGCCAGAAATGTGCAGCAGCGGCCAAAAAAGCCAACACCATCCTAAGCTGCATCAACAGGGGGATACACTCCAAGACCAGGGAAGAATTAATACCACTCTACTACGCCCTGGTCAGACCACATCTGGAGTACTGCATCCAGTTCTGGTCACCACACTTCAAAAGAGACATTGAAACTCTGGAGAAGGTGCAGCAAAGAGCAACCAAAATGATTAGGGGACTTGAAACCAAGACTTACGAAGAGAGATTGCGGGAACTGGGCATGGATAGCCTAGAGAAAAGGAGGGCCAGAGGGGACATGATAGCTGTATACAGGTATATGAGGGGTTGCCATAGAGAAGAGGGGGCCACTCTATTCTCCAGAGCACCAGAGGGTCGGACGAGGAACAACGGCTGGAAGCTGACCAAGGAGAGATTCAACCTAGAAGTAAGGAAGAACTTCCTGATGGTCAGACCAATCAACCAGTGGAACAACCTGCCTGCGGAGGTGGTGAACTCCCCAACTCTGGACACTTTCAAGAGGAGATTGGACTGCCACCTGGCTGGGGTGCTTTAGGATTCCTGCTCAGGCAGGGGGTTGGACTTGATCACCTGCATGGTCCCTTTCAACTCTAATAATTAATAAACAAACAAACAAACAAACAAACAAACAAACAAACAAACTCCTCCCTTCCCCTTCCTTCCTTCCTTCAGTGGTGGGAGAGTGGTGGGAGTGGGAGAAGGTGGGAGAAGGAATAAAGTGGTGGGAGAAGGAATAAAGTGCTCTAGTAGGGCAGATGGCCTGGCAACGGTGAGTCCCATCAGGGTCTGGATGCAGGGAGTGGGACCCGAGGCAGAGGACAACTTCTGTCATGACCAGGCCAGTGGAAAGCACAGACTTTTTCCACTGGACCAGGCATGACAAAAGCTGTCCTGTTGGCTGAGGTGGGGAGGAAAAAGGCAGCAGAAGCGATCCCCATAATTAATGGGGATGTCATAATTAATAAGGCCTGAGGCAGAGACAAAAGAGTAGATGGTTAACTTCATTCAAATTTACGAATTACAAATGTCAGGGAATTGAACCGGGCTTACTTTTGAATACATAGATTGCATTTCCTTTCGGGGCTCCCTTATTATTATTATTTTTTAAAATAAAAATCAGGAAACATACTTTATACTTCTTATTTTATTTTTAAAATGTATTTATTTGACTTCTATGCCGCCCAATCCTGAAGGACTCAGGGCGGCTATACATTTCTATTAGATCAGCTACATTTATGCATAGGAACAGGTAGAGCCAAGGCTTGAAGAAGAGATGGCAACATCTCTCAATTGAGAGATGAATCAATTAATTAATTGAGAGCTGATTATTTTTCTGCTCATCTGAAGAGCTTTGCAGTATAAACTGAGGGTATTCCAGAGGTAAACCCAATGTGTTACCCTGAAAATCCTTGAAATGGAATTACTGGAAGGAATAAAGCTTCCTGGCCACGTATCTCCAAATTAGGCCCCTTCAAAGCTTTCTCTTTGATTAGTAGAGTTGGCTCTTCAGTCGTTGCAGTACAACAATGCAGGGCCGCCAATAGGGCAGTATTACCGGTACTGGCGTCAGGGGCCCGGCCAAATTGAAAAATTAGGGGGCCCCGGCGATTGAAGAAGACCGGTAACCTCTGTGGTGGCATTCTAAGGAAGCTAATTGGATTCAGTTGCAAAATTGTTACAATCGGGACAGCACAGATCAGCAAAAATGCCTAGTTTTCTCTATTCTGCCTGAAGAGCTTCATATCTGTTGAAGATGAAGTTTGGATCAGAGCTAATTTGGTATACATTTTGATTATGGTGTTAGGTTTTTTTCGAAATTGTTCCCTTCTAAGTGTGAGGGTAAGATGTGTTGCTTTGGAGTTGACATGTTTTTTGGAGCCATCTCGCCATTTTAGATTTGAGAATCAAAAACACTATCCTGGATTCGAGAAGCAAGCATTGTGGGAAGTGGAATGATTTGAATATGCAAAGGAGAAGCTGGGTAATGCTACTATGGTCTTTTCAAAAAAACAAAGCTACATCATATTTTGACACTTGTACAGAGAAGATCTGAAGCAGGAGTTGGTTATTTTACATTTTACCTTCTAAATTATATTAAATGCATACACAGTAATATCTCACCGTATGTTTAATAGATATGATAACATCCTAGGAAAAGAAGAAGAACGAATAAAGAAGAAAAAAGGTGTTGCTCTTAGAGCCACGGACATGCTATTTGTTAAGAGACATTATACATTACACATTTAAAAGCTTAAATATATTAAGTTATGGAACTCAATAGCAGGTACATGTATGAGAAAAAAATCTTGGATTTTTTGCACATTTGCTTCATAATGTGGATTTGATAATACATGAGGGTATGTTCTTTTTTATAAAGCAATTTTAAAATTTTGCAAACTTTGGAAAATGCTATAAGGAGATAGGTGGAGAGGTTAATGAGAAGAAGAGGGAAGGGTTTTTTGCTCTTCTCTCTTCTTTATCTTCTTTTTTCTTGCACTGTGCTTTTTACACCTATGGTGGAGTTTACCTATAGTTTTAAACATTAATGCGTATAATTTATCTTCTGGTTACCTGTTATTTATTGGTATTATTGTGAAAACAAATATTTTTCTAGTGTGATGCAGGAGCATTTTGTCTTTATCCTTTGTGCCATCTTATTGCTGCTTTTAATATTATTGATGGCAAAATTAATAATATTTTGTTAATTTGGTGTATTTGCACTGTTCTGGTTATTTATTTATATGTATGTAATATGTTGATGTCACTTGAATATATTTTCTGCGTTATTAACATATTATTATTCTGTCAAACGAGTGTACCTTGTTGTAGTGGCAGGGTTTAAATTTTTTTTTTGAAAGGTAAATTTAATACATAATTGGTATGTCGCAAAATAAAGTAGTTTTAAAATGGTGGGGGGGGGGCAGACACTTCAGCTGTATGGGGCCCCAAAATTCCTGATGGCAGCCCTGCACCAATGGCAATGTCTCGCAGAGTCTGTGGCTTACAGTGCTCTTCTATCTGTTCTGGATTCTGGTTGGAACTTTGGTTAATTGGAAATAACGCTTACTGAATGCAGAGATTTATAAGTAAAAACTCCATCTTTATTTCTCCTCTCCTCCGTTATCAAAATGCATTACACGCAGTCAAATTCTTTCATCTCATTTCTTCATGATAAGAGCACAAAAGCATTTCACTTATCTTAAGATTTATGGCTAGGCAGTGTTAGTCCAAAGCAATAAAAAAAGATGTTAAATAACAGAAAAGACATACCTTACTTCGTAGCTGCATCGTGGCATGTCCATAATTGATTACAACATTGAAAACTCCACCCTTCTTCTCTGCTGGCACCCAGACGTGACAAATAAATCACTTAATTAACCTGTTCCTCCCCTTAATATTTCTTCCCTGGCACTTGTTCTCTGCATCTCTGCACCCGCCTGAAATGCGGATTTAACCATCTATTATCTGTCTCTTCTTCACTGAAGTCTGGCTATGGCTGGCCTCCCACCTGTTCTGATACCTGTAACCCAGGACCTGCCACTAATTCATAAACACTATCTGAATCAGAATCTTCAAAATCTTCAAAATCTTCCAACTGAGCAGGAGTATATACAACACTATCCAGTTGAAAACACAAGCTGAGAGCTCTTGAAAACTTGTTACAGAGATGGAGGCATTAAAGGATTGGAACAAGGAGTCCACGATACCTTGGAAAACATTGAACTTCACTTGGTCAGAGATCTGATTCTTTCCTTCATTGGGATTGTCCTGGTGAGCTTTAATAATATCTTCACAGTTTACTTCCTTCCTCTTCTTATTTTTCCCCATAACAACAACCCGGTGAAGTGGGTTTGATTGATGGATTGAGAGAAAGAGAGAGATTAGTCCAAGTCTTCCAGATAGCAAAATGGGTGATCCAAGCATTGTATTCGATTTTATCTCATTTTCTATATGCTAGAACAGTGGTCTCCAACCTTGGCAACTTTATGAGGTGTGGACTTCAACTCCCAGAATTCCTCAGCCAATATGGCTGGCTGAGGAATTCTGGGAGTTGAAGTCCACACCTCATAAAGTTGCCAAGGTTGGAGACCTCTGTGCTAGAGAACAGGTATTTCTCTGCACAATTGATTCTTACTTGCAACCAGAAAAATTCTGTCTGAAAGAATCTTGAGTCTATGCAGCTCCATTTCACAGCATGTTCCTGACTATCACCAATTAGCTATATGATTATTGTACCAGTGTTGTGATACAGTAAATAAAAGCATGACATGGAGCCTCATGGTGTTATTTCTTTACATTTATCATACCATACTGTTATCCAGCAGGGGGCAGTCTTGGATATAAAAGTCTGTTTCAGTTTAACATTTCTTTAACATTTTGAACCTATAACAAAACCAGTTGTCAATTCAACTTTCTAAGCATCAGGGGTTTTTTAACCTTTAAACAGGAATGTCAAATGTAAAAACTCATCAAATATTCATTTTATTTCCAGTTTTAATACAAATTCTTTGAAGTAGAAGTTATAATAAAATGGAAAAAGGCTGTTTCTAAAAATCAGTGTCGCACTGTTAAAAAAAAAGCACCTTCATAACCAATTTCTTTGAAATAATACATGAAACAAGATCTCCACTTAACACTTTTCTCAAAATTAAAATATTGGTATGCTAAGAAGCTTCCCTCTTAAGCCTTTGCAGTTAATTCAAATAATGAACCTGAACATGCCCAGACTTGATCAACAGGATTTAAATTAAGGCTCCAAAATTATTACTTTTCCCTTTCATTTGTGGAGATGGAAAGGACTATATAAATGAAGGGCTATTAAAAATCTCAAAATCAAGAATAAATTGTATTCATAAATACATGGCAACGAGGCAATCTGGAATTAAAACATCTTTCTTTTGAATGTAATTTTATGTACAATGTTAAAGTCTTTAAGAAACTAAGCTAAGACAATATAATTCTCCCAGTTAATTAAAATCTAATTTCCTTCCTTAAGACGAAGCTGGATCTTGAGAGTATCATAAGCACAATTCTGGGAGTTTTTTCGTTATATGGACTGAAGAAATACACAGGTAGTCCTCAATTTACAACAGTTCATTTAATGACCGTTCAAAGTTACAACGGCACTGAAAAAGTGATTAATGACCAGTTTTCACAGTTATAATCTTTGTAGACTCCCCATGATCATGGGAACTCAGCCCAGAAGATATTTTAGGGCCATTTTATCTACAAGACAAAAGACCTTCAGCTCCAGGGAGATAGGATCATTTGTCACTCAAGATCCAAACCAGGACAAAGTTATTAAGCCATAATAAGAATTGTCCAAAGCCCCTTCATTACATCAACAACCTACAAAGTTACCCCTGCATGACCCCATGGGAGTCTGACAACCAATCAGGATACATTTCTTTTAAAGGAACCAAGTTCAAAGCCCAAAAGAGCTTTCTCACATACCCATGTACTCAATTGCCCAGGACTTCAAACCGTGCAGCAATGTCCACCATTAAATCATCTTTCCAAATAGCCTCCATGTTTCCAGTGTCTTTCTCTCCACTTCGAACTGAACCCAAATGGACATTTCTTCCAACAGTAGCACAATCAACATTGTGTCTAACATCCATAAGTGTTATCCTTTCATGAATTTGTCTTACATTTTTTAAGTTGTCAAACTTGGTGGCAGTGCCAAAGTAAGGGACTCTGAGACTTAACTAAGCATTGTGCTTGTTATAAATTCCCATTATCAACTTTACTGGGCTATTTCGCACCTCTCACAGTATGAAAAATAAAATCCAGTCTGCGTGTTAATAAGAAAACACTGTAATTGCTTTCATCAAACTATAATTTTACACTTCTCTATTATGTTCTTCTTAATCCCTTTTATTTGTTTTAATATGACTCAACCAGGTGCACTGATACTATAATTCCCAGAATGTGGCCAACATGAACAAAGACAGGGAATTTCAGAAAATGGCAGTTCCAAAACCTCATTCTAGTTGAAAAAAAGGGTTCCTAGCTTTCTGATAATTTTATTTTTGCCATTTAGAATCTTTTCCAAATCTGCACTACGTCTTTTGAGATAAAATCATTGTTAAATTTGTTTCAACAAGTAAAAAACCCACGTATTGCAATGCCAGTTAACCCAATGTATCAACTGACACCAATACTAAATATCTTACCAGTATACTTTTTGTATTGATGGATATTGCTGTGCATATTTTTTAGAATCAAGCTTCCCTGATCAAATAAATTGTCATTGAATAACAATACAGAACACTATATTTCCGATTGTTGAAGTGACTTTGCACATTTCAGGGAATTTAAAATGCAGAGGGTATGTTTGGCACGACTTAAATTTATCTCAGCATCTACTGTTGTCCTACTATCGCAGCACCATTGAGAGTGTCCTGACATACGGCATTCTAGCTTGGTATGGGAGAAGCTCTGTAGTGAACAAAAAAGCTCTACAAAGAATTATTAAAACTGCCCAGAACATCATTGGGCTCTAGCTACCCGCCCTGGATGACATTTTCACATCTTGCTGTTCTAGGAAGGTGCATACCATTCTCAAAGACTCTTCTCATCCTGCTTACAATCTTTTTGAAGTGGTGCCTTCTCGCAGAAGATACAGAACAACTATAACTTGGACCACACGTTTCCTGAATAGTTTTTATCCCAGAGCTATACTCGCACTTAACAACGAACTAAAGGGTCACCATCGGTGAACTGTTGGACAATATTACTCAGTTTGTCATGTGGATGGTTGAGTTGTTCAGGGTGGGGAATTTGTAGTGGGTGGGACATTTTATTCTATTTTTTTATTCTATTTTTAAATTTACCTATTCTGATTTTATGTATGGTGGGACTGGTCTCTGGGTGTCATACGACTTTCATTGCCTATGACAATTCGTTGTTTTGACAATGACAATAAATTTATTATTATTAATTTTAAAATAAAATAACAAGATCATTTAGTTTTGTAGAAAGGTTAAAAAAAATGTAAATTGTCATTGTTGTATACTGGTTTAGGCTTCCACCATTGGCATTGGCTGGATAGTGATGAGCTTCAGTGTTTAATGACCGATGTCTAGAAAACAAGATTTCTTGACATTTCACTAGCAACTGTGTATGCAGTAAAGGGCAACCATTCCCGGCCCTACTGGAATGCTCCCGGGGGGGGGGGGGGGCATGTGCGTGCACTCACTTCGCCATCCTGTGCATGCACAGGACAAATCGTCTGCTGCTCAGGGGGCGAGGGGAGCAGACAGAGTGCTCCTCCACCGAGCGAGATCCTCCCTTCTCCTTGCCCACTTCTGCACAGGTAAGACGTCGCAGTCCTGAACAGAACGAAGGATGGGGTGGGCGGGGATGGTCTTACTTGCACAGGGTGGATGGAGGATGTCGCTCGACGAAAGGGCAGTCTGTTTGTTCCCCTTGTCCTCCGCTGCTGCAGCCTATTTATCCGGGTTCGATGGAGAGCAAATGCGCAGGAGCCAAATCTTGCGTGCACAGCCAGCGGTGATGGAGCTGTGCGCGCAGCTCCATTTCCACCGGTGGAACGGCGTTCCACACTGTCCCGCCTCTTGCCCACCCGTGTGTATGGCATCATCAGAACAAAGCACATAAGAAAATGAGCAGGATGTGACTGAGCCCTTGTTTTTAATAACGAGGCGTCCTCACTTCTGATTGGCCTTTAGTTGAGCTAATTTCTGATTGGTGCAGGTCGGTGTCCCTGCTTAGTTGCCTAGCAGATCGTTTTGCCTCTGAAGATACCACAGTTGCTGGCAAAACGTCAAGAAACCTGTTTTCTAAACCACAATCATTAAACTCTGAAAACCGGCCCTTGTGCAGTTGTACTCTGCTATAATCATAAATTGGATAATAAAAAAAAATAGAGACCACTTTATTTTGAATTTACTTTGATCAAGGTGTTTTATTGCATCTCAGAGGGTATACATGCATTGGGTTTTCCTCAAACCAAAAATACAAAGCAAATCCATTTGAAATTCTCTCTCTAACTCTCTGTCGTTACAGGGTATGTTATCCCCACAATATACAACCACTTTTTTAAAAATGGTACCACATGTTGATTAAATATTAATTTGAAAGACTTAGATGAACATCTTTCCAACCTAATATGCTTTAACGAAGAGCTGCCAAGCCACTTGTAACACTGATCAACAGTGACCTTATTATGAAGTCAAAAATCTTAAGCTAAGCCATCAGCACACACAGTATGAGAGAACAAACTAAAACGATAAAAGAACACTTTTGTTTACGGTAAAGGATATAATTCGGGTTTAGTGTGACCGCTAATCACAAACAGTACAGAAAATACATAGTGCTGTATGGGGATGAAAAACACTAATCTAAGATATGTACAGAGAAGAACGAAACTGACAGATGTACATAAAAGCAAAAGAGGAGGAAAATTCATGATTTGCCCCTGGAAACAGTAGGCAGCCAAAGTAGCCTGACAAACTTAAAGGACTTTGCTTTTTCTGTTTGCTTTTTGTTATGTTTGATTTATATGGCAAGAAACTTATCCTTTACTTGTTTTCAGTGCATTTTAAGTAACAATGATAAATATGATGGTTTTATATGAAAATAAAAGGCAAATGTTTTTTAAAGAAATCTGATAAAATATTTTTATGCAGGGGATTTTTTTAAAACAACTTTTGTCAAGTAACGTGATAGATTATTAATATGAATTTCATTCATATTAGAAGATAGAATGTCAGGAAATTAAAACGTACCCCACAACAACTTTGATAATAATCCTGCTCGGGGGTGGGGGGGATTACATTCCACACACTTTAAAAAAAAAGGATTGACAGTGTTCTTCTTGCTACCTGGTATAACCACAATATTGTTTTGTATAACTGATATGCAAAGGAAACTGGATTTGAAGAGAAAATTTAGAGGGTCGCCAAGGTTATTTACATTAAGACCTCCAGAAACACAGACACATCGCTCCAAATGGCTCACCACACAACAGCTGCATAATCTGTTCCTAATGGATTGGTTCAGAAAAGCACTAAGAAGGCATCAGAAACATACATCCATTGTTTAAATTGAGAAACACATAAATTATAACCCAAGTACACAAACAGAGAGAGAGAGAGAGAGAAAGGGATAACAACTAAAGTGGTACACATTCCTATGATCACTTTCACAGCTGTGCTACACGTTTTGGAAGTAGGAGAGAAGTCTGAGTAAGCACTGGGTTTGGTACTGGTGGCTCACTTGGAAATTCTGAGCAACAAAATTCTTGATTGCAGATTCCAAATTTGCATCTTCACTTATCCTTTCACACAACTACAATCACGAAAAGAGGGGGAAAGGTGTGTTACAAAGTATAAGGGACAGGAATTCAAATTCAAATTCATAATCTGATTCATATGCCAGAAGACAAATGATATAACCTTCCTTTCCCTCTTTTCTTCCTAAGATTCAAAATAATTGGAAACACATTTTCTTTCATATCTATTCTACAGAAAGGAGTTTAAAACACTTTTCATTCTCTGTCTTTGGCACATATACATACACAGAGAGCAACAGAACTGCAACATTTGATTCAAGATACTAATCTATTGCTTAAATTCTACTCTTGAAATGGAGGTCAGGAGAAATAGGAATGTTTGCTAGCATCTGCACACATGAATGTCTGCGTTTTCTGTGTAAGGGAAGGAAAAGATACTGCTGCGTTTAAGATTCATAGTTTTCACCGTCAAGTGCAAACTTTATTACTTTCTTGAGATTTATAGTAAGTCTTTTTTCCTCTCTCCACAATAATCATTTTGTGAAGCAGAATGGGCTGACAAAAGAGCTCTCCAAGTGAGCTTCTGTGATTGTGTTTGAAACATAGAAACATAGAAGTCTGATGGCAGAAAAAGACCTCATGGTCCATCTAGTCTGCCCTTATACTATTTTCTGTATTTTATCTTAGGATGGATATATGTTTATCCCAGGCATGTTTACATTCAGTTACTGTGGATTTATCTACCACGTCTGCTGGAAGTTTGTTCCAAGGATCTACTACTCTTTCAGTAAAATAATATTTTCTCATGTTGCTTTTGATCTTTCCCCCAACTAACTTCAGATTGTGTCCTCTTGTTCCTGTGTTCACTTTCCTATTAAAAACACTTCCCTCCTGGACCTTATTTAACCCTTTAATATATTTAAATGTTTCGATCATGTCCCCCCTTTTCCTTCTGTCCTCCAGACTATACAGATTGAGTTCATTAAGTCTTTCCTGATACGTTTTATGCTTAAGACCTTCCACCATTCTTGTAGCCCGTCTTTGGACCTGTTCAATTTTGTCAATATCTTTTTGTAGGTGAGGTCTCCAGAACTGAACACAGTATTCCAAATGTGGTCTCACCAGCATTCTATATAGCGGGATCATAATCTCCCTCTTCCTGCTTGTTATACCTCTAGCTATGCAGCCAAGCATCCTACTTGCTTTCCCTACTGCCTGACTGCACTGTTCACCCATTTTGAGACTGTCAGAAATCACTACCCCTAAATCCTTTTCTTCTGAAGTATTTGCTAACACAGAACTTCCAATACAATACTCAGATTGAGGATTCCTTTTCCCCAAGTGCATTATTTTACATTTGGAAACATTAAACTGCAGTTTCCATTGCTTTGACCATTTATCTAGTAAGGCTAAATCATTTACCATATTACAGACGCCTCCAGGAATATCAATCCTATTGCACACTTTAGAGTCATCGGCAAATAGGCAAACCTTCCCTACCAAACCTTCCCCTATGTCACTCACAAACATATTAAAAAGAATAGGACCCAGAACAGACCCTTGTGGCACACCGCTTGTAACCTGACTCTGCTCAGAATACTCGCCATTAACAATAACTCTCTGATGTCTATGCTTCAGCCAGCTGCAAATCCATTGAACTATCCAGGGATTAAGTCCAATCTTCACTAATTTATCTATCAGCTCTTTATGTGGAACCGTATCAAAGGCTTTGCTGAAGTCCAGGTAGGCAATATCCACGGCACCACCTTTGTGACATAGTCAAAGAAATCAATGAGATTAGTCTGACATGATTTGCCTTCAGTAAAGCCATGCTGATTTGGGTCCAATAAGTTATTGTTTTTTAGGTGCTGATTTATCCTCTTTTTGAGTAGAGTCTCCATCATTTTAACTACAACTGATGTCAAGCTAACTGGCCTGTAGTTACCAGCTTCTTCTCTACTGCCCTTCTTGTGAATAGGCACAACACTGGCCATTCTCCAATCCTCAGGAACTTCTCCTATTAACAAGGATTGGTTAAACAAATCATGAACATGAACATGGGTGTTTTCTGTCCTAGTTCAACCTTTCAACAACTACTGTTCTTTCAGCAAGCTCAGTACTGATTTAACACCATTCAAATCAAAACAAATTCTTAGCATCTCCTGTGAAATATAAAGGAGAATACAAGCTTGAGCATATTTGAAGGAAGGATGGGAGAAGAAAACCGTACCTTAAATAGCTCATAAGAAATCTTTGATGTTAAGATCTGCTAATGGGTCCTTTGTTGGAGGCTTCTTGGGACTCTGGGTGGCAGGTGTTGGACTTGGAGAAACCTTAATAGTTTTCCATTATTCCAGAAGGATAAGGGTACAAAAGAAGAAGAAAGTACAATTACGAGTATTACGATCCATCTTTAACCAAAATTAATATGCACTTCACAAATATGGGCATATGCGATGTGTCACTGAATGAATATGAGAACTATTGTAATATTCAGTTTTTAAATTAATAAATAAAAACTGAAATAAAATTGCTTTATCATGTTATCAAGTCTCTTTGAGGTAGGTAAGAGGTTTAGAAGTATGAAATATAAATAAACAAATATAAATTAAGAAATCCAATAAATAAACAAACAAATAAATAAATTTGAACATTCACTCGGAGCAGAAATAATTTCTGGACCAGTGGCACACTTGTTAAAGCAGCTTAAGAAGTAGGTTATTTTGTTTATAAAGTGTATTAAAAATGAAAAACTAAAGAATTACACAGATTCCATAATGTAGCTTTGAAAAGTCTTGATAGTGTGAATTGAAAACAATAACATTTCACACTAGACTGCCTATCAGAAGTAAAAATGAAATAACTTAGAACATTGGCCTATATGACTTAAGAAAAAGGATACCCCCCCTGTTTTTCCCCCAAACCAGGCAAGTTCTCACTTGTGCACCAGGTCCTGCAGCTGCTCCAAATGGTGGCCTCATCATTGGTTGTCCATACATAAGAGGCTGCTGTGGCATCATCCCAACGCCAGCTCCAGGAGGCTGCTGGAAAAGATTTGAGAACAAATAATGTCTAAGAGATGCCATTTTATCATGAAATCTCTTGATCAAATAGGTGTGTTTCATTGTTTTGCGTGTGCATGTGTGTGCACACATATTTTCAGTGCCTTTTCAGATGTGAAGCCATTTCCACCTACATGCATCTCGGAGTAGAGTACATTAACTTAAGATATCAGCTGGAAATTCCAGCAACTGGACTGTGAACATAGCATCAGAAGAATACAATATTCAGTACACAATACATTGTATGCGGAGAGGGGTGGCATACAAATCTAATAAATTATTATCATTATCACTATCATTATCATTATCATTATGCATTTCTAACACACACACACACACACACACACACACACACACACACACACACACACCTTCCCCAGAAAGAAATTACATATAATGCACATTTTTTTCCTGGGGAAAAACAGCATATATTTTGGCCACAATGTTCAGAAGATAAACTTCAGGGCATAGATCCTTAAAATGCAGTTGGGAAAAACAGGACTATTTTGCAGGAAGAACTAGATTGATATCTCTAGTAATTATTTAAATTGTATTTTAAGGGCTACCCTTAAAAAGCGTTTGGAGACTACAATTAGTCCAGAATGTATCTGTGTGAACTGTTGTGGGTGTGCCTCGGTACACTCACATAACACCAACACTCGGTGAGCTGCACAGACGCAATTTAAGGTATTGGCTATCACCTGTAAAGCCCTACATGATTCAGGGCCAAATTATTTATGGAACTGTCTTCTGCCTCATACTTCTCAGAGACTGGTTAGATCCCACAGGGTTGGCCTTCTCCAGGTTCCATCGGTCAGCCAGTGCTGTCTGGTGAGACTGTGTGAGAGGGCCTTCTCTGTAGCGGCTCCGGCTCTCTGAAACCAGCTACCTCCGGAGATCCACACTGCCCCCACCATCCTGGCCTCCTGGAGAGTCTAAAAAACCTGGCTCTGCCGGAAAGCCTGGGGCTGTTGAGTAATAGCATCTAGCTCCAGCCCAGAAGTATAAGTGCTTTTATTAATAGGGTTTTAACTGTTTTATATTATTTTTTCCTGTTGTACACCACCCAGAGTCCAAAAGGAGCTGGGCGGCTCACAAATCCAATAAATTAAATTAAAATTTTCCAGATAAGTCCAGTATAAAGGAAGAAGTCACTTGGAGAAGTGGAAAGTAGTTGTTATGTTCGGAGTAATAAGAGAGACACGTTGTGACCTGATTTGTTTTTATTAGGAATCGGCTCATAAAGCAACGTAGCCGCAACAAAGTATATCAGTGTACTACCAGGCAAAAAGTGAAGTTGCGCGGCTGGGTTTCCCTTTTTAAAAGTTTTTTCCTGTAGGCACGGCTTTGACAGTCTCTTGAATTTCCCAGTCGCGGCTTAGCCAATCCATGGCCGGTATGCAAATACATTACATTAACATAACCTATTTACATATTGTTCATTTGCATTCTCAGTATTTGCATACATAACAGTAGTACTCCCCCTCCCCCCCCACATCATTCTTTGAGTCAATCCTTACCATCCCAAATCCTGATCCAGTTTGTGGAGAAGCAGCACCTGATGTAGGTGGACCAGCACCTGCTGGAGGCCCAGATCCTGTCTAGAGATTGGAGTAATAAGAGATAAATCACTAACTGCTTAAATCTTAGGCACATAGAAACAGTTTATTCCAACGCCTTTTATGTGGGGCTACATTTGAACAATGTTCTGAAGATGCACCTGGGGGGTACAAAATGTGGCCAAAAGGCAGCTATTCAGCAGGATAAAATGGCTATACTTTTCCCTTATTAATGAAGACAATAAAATATCTAAAATAAATATTCCTGCCCCTCTGTTTCCACTGTACAGGAAGAAAAAATTCCTGGAAATACCTATCAAGCAGAAAATAACTTGATCTACAGATGCAAGGGTTATTTGCAAATTAGTAACTCAAGTTTAGGTTGACTGTAAAAATAAAGAAATTTTGCATTAGTTTGGTAGTAGCCAAGTCTCTCAGTTAGTACAACTTCATAACGAAAGGCTACTTACATAAAAAACAATCGTCCAACCTTTCTGGTAGAAAAAAACAACAACTTGAATTTAATGTACTGCTTTCCTTACCTGGAAAGACCATTACACTGTACAATATTTTATATTTTACAGTCTTTGGTTAAAATGTTTCTTACTGCAATTTCACTATTGCATTATCATTATAAGCTTGTAGGAAGAGCATAACTCCAAAAATAAATGCTTAACCAAAACTATATGAAAACTGCAAAACAAACTCAAAACATATTATCATTTGAGAAATGAGGAAGCGTTCCACTGCTAGAACAGTAAGATAATGCAACATATAACAATAATAGGATGGGAGTCCCATTTCCTTTAAAAACGTATCAAAACTACAGTTTTGGAATAGACAAATTATGCTGATAATTTCAGATGTCAAAAATTTAGTATCTGGCTGCATTTTAACATACTAACTCTGTCCCAATAGTTTAGCAGTCACATGGAATTTTGTACATCTAAAAAATATGCAGTTATCTCCACATACCAAGGGGCCACTTGGAGGAACCCCAGAAGACCATGTTGCAGGTGCTACTTTTGGTTGCCAGTTGGCGCCTCCTGTTAACTTCCTCTCTCCTGCATTCCACTGAAGGTCTCCCCTAAGATTGAGAATGATTTTGAATACCAGTGCTAACTTATTGCCAAAGCAGAACTGCAACCATAGCAAAGTTATGGGCTGGAATCTTGCTGGCATGCTTACAAAATGCAATTTGTAAAGTGTTTGAATGGCGAGCACAAAAGATAATTTGATACCCATTAACTGCACTCCACAATACAGAAGAAACTGCATCAATTAAGTACTGTATATAGAGGCACTGCTGTACCTCTTCATATTCATTCAGGAATAGACATAGTCATGGACTTAGGACTAGACATTTAATGACTATTTGAAGTTATGAAAGTCTCAGAAAAGGTGACTTATAGGCTGTAAAAGTACTTTTCGCTGTTGTAAAATGTTGGCCCACCCATCCCCCCAGCTACCTCATCACAATCTGGGTGTTTAGCAACTTGTTTGCACTTACGAGCACTTGCCAAGACGCCCACAATCATGTGTTCATCATTTGAAATCTTCTCTGTTGGCTTTCCCAGAGAGACATTGGAGAAGCCAACAGGAAATGGTGCAGGTTGCTGCTGCCTGCCAAGAGAATTTTCTCTGGACTCGGGAGACTGGCTGAAAGAGCTGCCTCCCAAGGAGAAATGAACTGCTTCAGTGAGGTGAAGAACTGGAACTCAGATCCTGATGATTTGAGCTTCGTTTCTCTACCCCATGAAAAGAGTTCCATTGATTGATTGATTGATTGATTGATTGATTGATTGATTGGTTGTGTTTCTTTGCTGCTCAATCCAAATTGGACTCAGAGCGGCTAACAAGTGGAGTTACTTACTTCTTTGTTGTGGAACCAGAAATTCCAAGATCTGCAAAAGAAACCAGGAATTTGAAAGATTGTTTCATTTGATAGTAGATGTCAAGACAAATCAATTCACCAGGCAAAATTAGGGTTAGCTGACGTAAGGCAGCAGTCAGTTATCTAAAAGTCACAATAAACTATATAATGATATAATTATATTTTATATATAATTACACTACATCTCTGAAAACCTTCTTATACCATATTTTCTGATGTCATAACCCTACCTGATCTAGACCTCAATTTACATGATTACTTTACCAAGTTACACTTTCTTGATAGAAACATAAAAGATTGACGGCAGAAAAAGACCTCATGGTCCATCTAGTCTGCCCTTATATTATTTCCTGTATTTTATCTTAGGATGGATATATGTTTATCCCAGGTATGTTTAAATTCAGTTACTGTGGATTTACCAACCACGTCTGCTGGAAGTTTGTTCCAAGGATCTACTACTCTTTCAGTAAAATAATATTTTCTCATGTTGCTTCTGATCTTTCCCCCAACTAACTTCAGATTGTGTCCCCTTGTTCTTGTGTTCACTTTCCTATTAAAAACACTTCCCTCCTGAACCTTATTTAACCCTTTCACATATTTAAATGTTTCGATCATGTCCCCCCTTTTCCTTCTGTCCTCTAGACTATACAGATTGAGTTCATTAAGTCTTTCCTGATAAGTCTTATGCTTAAGACATTCCACAGAAAAAGAAAATCACTGTCAACAGTTAACAGTTTCTCTGACTTACTTCCTACTAGGTTTGCAAGAGAAGAATCAAGATCACTTCCAATAGGTTTGGTTGCAGCTGAAGCAGAAGGAATGGCTGTGCCCATGCTGGGCAAAGGCTGACCAGTTTGCATTGTGGTGGGCATAAGAAGATCACCTAAGCCATCAAATACTGAAGATTTAAGAAAACCAATAGATTAGGTCAGGCAATGAAGCTTTCACATAGTCAACAGATGCTTAATTCACAACCTTTTAAAAACATACAAAAATCACTACTGATCATTGAAACATCACATATATTTAATGCCAACGTAATGCTAACAGAAGGCATGCAAGCTTTTTTGACCAACACATTGAAATAAATGAATTCCAAACATACTACAAATAAGACAAAGCATTAGACAACACAAACTTTTAAAATTAAGATTTAAGATTGAAAATAGTTCATGTTTCATGTTTATGTTTTTAACACTGATATATGGAAGAATTGATTAACATATTATTGTGTCCACAAATCTAATGAGAATGTTACCATTTTCTGGAACAGTAAAAAAAAAAGTCAGGTTTGACATTACTTTCACCTATTATGGCCCTAAAATTAATTCAGGTTTGCCTATTCCATTTCTAAGTTTTTCCAACAACACTTGAACCAGAGTTTTTAATATGCAATTCCAAATGAATAATAATTTATAAGCCAATTAGCTATTTAAGAATTACATCAGGTTTGTCTGAAGTGGGAGTATTGTCACTAATTATTATTTCCTGATTTACAGATTTGGAAGGGAATCATAATAAAGGATGTAAGGATTGTTTTTATTAAAATATTGACATAATAAAGGAAGCTAGAAAGTAAAATACTACAACCTACTAATGAGTGCTTTCTAGGAACAAGTTCAGGGAAAGAGAAAACAGAGCTAGTAGAGAGAGAAAGTAAAGTAAAAGACAAAGGTTTGGGGAAAGCATTGTTTTTGCTGGGAAGTTCAAAAAAAATCCCAGTGGGTAGGAAATCTTTTTCAGTGGAAAGAGCATGACTACCTTGTTTCCCTGAAAATAAGACCCTGTCTTATATTTGAACCCTGAAATAAGGGCTTGGCCTTATTGCCATGCACTCAAAAACCTGATTGGGCTTATTATCAGGGGATGTCTTATTTTGGGGAAGACAGGGTATGTATTTTCAAGTTTGTGTCCCTGTTAGCAACCACAGATTTTTCTTCTGGGACAATCTGTCCTAGTCTGGCCCTTTGGGTTTTGGAAAGGGCACAGATGATAGGAAATTCTTGTATAGTAGGGGGAGGGAGGCCAGGGCATCTTATGAACATACCTATATGGGCATAAATAAACTATCATATCCTCCACCTGTCTTTAGGAGAGGAAGAGATTACTAAACAGGGGATGTAGTGTCTATTGCCAGTGACTGGCTCTTCTTGGCTGTATTAATATTTCCAAGGAACAAGGTGAGGGCCGTTCTCCTTATTTATGGTGGTAAAGTCATTACCACTCTGCTGCTAACAGAAGCACCACAGTAGGCACCTGTTATTTACCATGCAATTCATATCAGACTGCCTGGGGTTTTGAGATGGATTTCACAAAAAAATCCCAATGATGCTCTACACAAAACACATTTATGTCTTCCAATTTATCATCAAAATATATGGACCAACATGGATAAGATATGGGGTGGATATCAACTCCCAGAATTCCTGAGACAGGAAGAAATTTGCATTGAAGGTTCAAATGACAATCATGTGATCATCGGGCACTTGTCACTTTAAGTGCAAATGGGTTGCCAAGCACCCAGATCATGGTCACATGACTGCAAGGATGCTGGAATTGTTGCTGACCAAATGGTTGTATACCAAAAAACCCTCATGAAAAAAACACAACCAACATTGTCCCTGTGTATCTAATGAAACAGAACGATCTAATCCAGGCCAACATTACATAATCAGTAACGCCAATTCATAACAGATATAGTACGCATGCTAATGTTAGTAAGCAGAGTTGCACTAGGCTCCGGCAAGCAGTAACTACAAAGCAAAGTACTACTAACTACTATTTGGTTTCTTTACTTCTTTCTGTTGCAGAACTCACCCAAAAGGCAAATTTGTAGCAAGGCCCCAGCATGGAAGTAGACAATGAAAGAGACACAAACAGAAACGACAGAGCAGTAATGAAAAGTCAAGCCTTGGGTCAATGGACAAAATACCCTGGACCTCTTCTTTTATTTTTAAATTCTGGTGCCATGCATGCTTGGGAAAGGCTCTGGAGAGTGGCAGCACCACACAGCCCTATGCTGAGTGTACAGGAATAAGGTATCGGCAATTTCAGGAGTTTCTTTTAAATGGGCATGCATATAAAGCACATGCAGAAATTCAGAATATATGCACTTCAGTTTGATGTGTGCCAAAATCCTATGGAAGAGAACTGAGCAGAAGGAACTACTTTGCAAATTATGTATTCAGAGTAGTATGCTATTTATTCAACTGTTACTGAATGCTTTCAGGAAAAAAAACAGAAATGAATACTTTGGACGTCTGGGAGAATTACAGTAACATATTTTGGAGACGAAGGCTGCACAGAAGAATCCTTTCACTCACCTGAGGGATCGAAGGAACTGCTTGCAGGGGAAGGAGAAGGGGCTGATCCAAATGCCGCTTCAAAATTGGGCTGCAATATAGTAGCCTGAGCTGGTGTGATGGGCGAAGGTGATGGAGATGGAGCAATAAAAGAACCTCCAAAGCCTTTAAAAAAAATTGCAAGAGAAATTACTTATTAGCCTGATACTAAGGACTAATCCACAGGCCTGAAAAAAAAAACTATAATTGTCTTTAACAAACCCAAAGTTCCTTTCCTCTTCTTGATAAATTTATTATTATTATTGTTCCCACACTGAAACTAAAAGGCACCAAAAATGAATGCAGAAAAGTATAGAGGAAGGGTTAGCAAACTTCTGCCTGTAAACGTATAAAGTGTGGCAATGAGCAACATTTGGGAAGGTAAATGTGGATTCACATCAGATAAGGAGAATTCTGCTCTTCTACAGATCACTGAAAAACAAATCAATGAGAAACCTTCATTTAAAGAAAACATGTTTTGTGTGAAAGTGTTCATTCCTAAAATAAACAGTCTACGAAAGAAGTATGGCAAGCATAGGAATGAATGAAAAGGTTAGTGAACTGTTCAATAGAGAGTAAAGCCGTGGATGTGTGATTTTCCCCTTGTTACATAATGTATTGTATATGTATACAAGTATCTAAGGAATGCCTGTGATCAGTCTAGTGTTGTCAGCGATTTGTATTTGTGTAGGACAGTGATGGTGAACCTTTTTTTCCTTGGGTGCCGAAAAAGTGTGGGCATACACCATTGCCCATGTGTGAGTGCCCACACCCATAATTCAATGCCTGGGGAGGGTGAAAACAGCTTCTCTTGCCTTCCGGAGGCCCTCTGGAGGCAGGAGAAAGCCTGTTTCCCAACTTCTGGTAGGCCCAGTAGGCTTGTGTTTCACCTCCCCTGGCTCCAAAGGCATCCCTGGAGCTGGGGGAGAGTAAAAACGCCCTCCCCATCACCCCAGAGGCTCTCTGGAAGCAAAAAATGCCCTCTCAGAGCCTCTGTGCAAGCCAAAAATCAGCTGGCCAGCACACACATGCACATTGGATCTGAGCTAGGGCAATAGCTCGTGTGCCAGCAGATATGGCTCTGCGTGCCACCTGTGACACCCGTGCCATAGGTTCGCCATCACTGGTGTAGGAGAAAGGTTACATGTTTACATTTATTCTTTAAACATTAATCTCAGGAGGACACAATAGACCAGCAATTAATGTCATTCTTTTCCCCTATGTGTTATAAACAGTTGCGGATTTGGCAAAGATTAGACCAACAACCCGTTTTGACAACTGCTATTTCAGTTGGTACGAATTGCTTTTCCTTCCTGCTGTAAATTGCAGAAGAAATAACCTGGAGGAACAAGACGAAGAGCAGCAACCAAGACAACATTGAGATAAAAGAAATCTGAGTCAGACCTATAACTATGATCTGAGTAAATATTTCAGGCAAGACCTTCCATACTTCTTAGAAAGGTAAAAGGGAAAGGGAAGCAAATTCAGACTCTTGTAATGAAAACAATATTAGCATGCATGACTTTACTTTTCTAACTTGGTGAACAGAAAACATTATACACTTTAGCATGCACTATCAAATTTCAACCATATCAAAGAAAAAAACTATGAAGCATATTTTCTGAACTGTGTATCTCAAATAAAATAAAAGGTTAATTAATATGTAGCTGTTTATCAGAACATACACTTTCTAATGCACTTGTATCTGTTTTATATCTTCTCTTCTGGGTGGATTCACTGGATATTCAAAGCAGTAACAACAATGACAAATTTACGAAGCTAGAAATGGGATTTTTCTGAAGTCTGAATGAACTTCCATTCCTTGCCCTGTTGAGGACCCACGCTCCAGACATTTCAGTAAATATAATAATAAGGATAATAATTAATAATTTATTAGATTTGTATGCTGCCCCTCTCCAAAACAGAAAGCCATTCTAAACTAATATAAGAAATATCCTATACAGCGACCAGTCAGGTCCCACAGAGTGGACCTTCTCCGGGTCCCATCAACTAAACAATGTCGTTTGGCAGGACCCAGGGGAAGAGCCTTCTCTGTGGCGGCCCCGGCCCTCTGGAACCAACTCCCCCCCAGAGATTAGAATAGCCCCCACCCTTCTTGCCTTTTGTAAGCTCCTTAAAACCCACCTCTGTTGTCAGGCGTGGGGGAACTGAGATATTCTTTCCCCCTAGGCTTCTACAATTTATGTATGGTATGTTTGTATGTATGATTGGTTTTTAAAATAAGGGTTTTTAGCTGTTTTAGTATTGGATTGTCGCATGTTGTTTTTACCACTGTTGTTAGCCGCCCCGAGTCTACGGAGAGGGGCGGCATACAAATCCAATAAATGAATGAATGAATGAATGAATGAATACATACATACATACATACATACATACATAAATAAATAAATAAATAAATAAATAAACAAACAAACAAACAAATAAATCCTGTCATATAATTTAATTGGTTCATCTACCCTGGATTGAGAGGATTGTTTAGCAAACAATTTATGCCTTCTTTCCTGACCATTCTTTCAAATCTAGTACACAGTTGCAAAAGAATCATATTGCTACGAATTACATAACATTACTCAATTGTGATTGTAGTATAGGCCAATGTGTAGCTACATAGAATGGCAACATATAAATTCATAGGTAAACACACGAGCTTCTCAATGTCTTAATTATGATTAAGGATATTTTCTGCAAACAGTAGTGACTAATACTTATAATGATCCTGTAAAGACAAATCAATATAGCTTCCTGGAGTGGTGGGTGTCATAGGACGTTTATAGTTTGGAAGTCTAGTAGCCTTAGTGATGATTCATTGGCTATTCACAGTGCAGAAAAGATGCAGTAAAAAACATGCACAGCCTTTATTTAAAAATACCACAATTATATTTCATTACCAGCTAATAGGTCAGCAGCAGCAGAAGCACTAGAAGCAGTTGAAACTGCAGGTTGGGGCTCTGAAGGGCCACTTCCAAAAGCATCTATTTTTTCCCCATAAGGCAGCAATAAAAGATAATGGGATTTAAAGATATTGTAAATATATAAACATGTGATATTTGGAGGGAGAATGCAACTATGAATATGATGTAATTTTCAAGACTATAGTGGAATGATTGGTAAAATATGTGAAACAATCTGAGGAATAGTTGTAGCTGAGTAGGAGTGGCAGAACCTGGGAATGGAGTCAAAACAAGAATCAGACTGGAGTATCTATGTTGACGTTTGTGGCTGCGTACCAGGGGTGGGTTCCTCCCAGTTCTGACCAGATTGCCTGGACTGGTAGCGACCTGCTGGTGACATCACAACGGCATCACATATCTGGTTCATCGTTGCCAGTCCGTGGGTGCCACCATCTTTTTGGGGGGATTTTTTTCTGATTTTTTTTTTTACTGTTTGGAAGTTTTTCTTCTGCATTGCGAGCATGAGAGTGCAAAACATCATGATGTAAACCAGTGGTGAAGGTAAATGGAATCCACCCCTACTACATAGAGATTCTAGGCTGGTTCTTCTTTTGACCCTGCCTCTCCTTGAACTACAAGTTATTCTATTGAAATCAGAAGCAACCAAAAAAGGACCCAGACAGTCTATTCAAGAAGTATGACAGTTGTACTGAAGACAAGTGATGGCAGTGTTAAGATTTTCCATAGAAAGATGACCCCAAGAAAACTTCTAGCTTTCTAAAAGCATGTTCTCTTCCTCATTTCTCCAAACCATTTTGAAAATAGTTCTGCAACCCTATGTAGATCTATGCACAGAAACTTTAAGGGATACATGAGCCTGTCTGTAAGTATTTCCTGCCCAATGTCCAATAGAATTTTGACCTCATTCAATTTTTGTGCTGCTGCAAAACATAGCCCTTAGATCTCCCTTTCCCCATAAGCCATGCAGAAAATAAAGAAAATGTATTGTCACTTCCCTGGTATCATTTCATATTTTCTTAAGATCTTGTATATACTCATCTAGCCATCTGTAAAATATGTCTGACTACAAAAGGGGTAGCTGCAAAATTCCAAGGCAACTTTCTTCTAATTGCCTTTTAAACTGTATTGCTAGCTCCGATGTGGAAAGCTGGCACTTCTGCAAAGAGCTTTTCTCAGTAGCTGTAACCATAGTTACACGAGGGTGTGGTTGTGCAGTGAGAAGGAAAGATATATTGTAGTCTAAACAAATCCTACACAGAGGCATCGCAAACAGGACACTGAAAGGTTGACCGGAAGTAGGCTGGAAGCAGATAGTACTCTTAATGAAATAAGAAGGGATGAAAAAATATTGGTATCTTGTCATTTGCAAAGCGGCCACTTAAGAAATCAAAAAGTACTGTGAGTAATATAGTGATTTGCCATTGCCAAAAATTAAAATGCAGACAGAAGGGGTGTATAAAACATTTGAATAAAGTGCTTTGCAAGACACTTCACAGGAAAGAAAATCAATGGGCGTTTCTGTTTATTAAGACATCTGCAAGTAGGTTTTTGGAGCAGGCACAAAAGTTCTGACCCCAGAATTCAATAGAAACCTTTTATTTTCTCTTTTCTAATGAACTGGTTTTTTTTCTTTTCCTCTTCTACATCTTACCTATCTATCCATCATCGAAGGTTTTGTGTGCACGCACGAGCAAGACAAACAATCTCTGCTTGTTCCCACAAACATGCAGTTCCCACAAGAATACCCTTTACTGCCTCTCTTTCCTTGGCATTCTGCTGCTTTCCTTCTCTGGATGTCATTTCAGGAAAACCTGCAGACAGATTGTTCCAGCACCCACTGAGCTGCCTGCTTGCCTGCCTTCCCATCTGCCTTTGGCAAATATATAAGGACATTAAAGCCAGGAGAGAGAGAGAGAGAGAAAGAGAGAGAGAAATTAACTGCTGGGAAGCATACGGAATACGGATTGGTTGAGATGGAGGCTGTACCACATACCAACAGTATTTTCAGGAGAAAATATTCACGTTTATTTCTGGTATCTAAAATGAACCAAATTTATCTGTGAAATTTAATGAGTGTGCTATCTAATATCATATTTCGTATCTATTACTATTCTGTAAATCTGGGGTCTTTCCTAAGTTATACTGCTTCCAATCCTTAAAAAAACAGTATTTTCTATAAGGTAAATGTTCTGCCTGGTTGTATATCATCATCATCATCATCATCATCATCATCATCATCATCATCATCACCACTACTAATGAAAGTTGTCGTCATTTGTGCTTTTTCCCCTTTATGTATCTAATGATTTAGAAACATAGAAACATAGAAGACTGACGGCAGCAAAAGACCTCATGGTCCATCTAGTCTGCCCTTATACTATTTCCTGTATTTTATCTTACAATGGATATATGTTTATCCCAGGCATGTTTAAATTCAGTTACTGTGGATTTACCAACCACGTCTGCTGGAAATTTGTTCCAAGGATCTACTACTCTTTCAGTAAAATAATATTTTGTCATGTTGCCTTTGATCTTTCCCCCAACTAACTTCAGATTGTGTCCCCTTGTTCTTGTGTTCACTTTCCTATTAAAAACACTTCCCTCCTGAACCTTATTTAACCCTTTAACATATTTAAATGTTTCGATCATGTCCCCCCTTTTCCTTCTGTCCTCCAGTCCAGACTATACAGATTGAGTTCATTAAGTCTTTCCTGATACTTTTTATACTTAAGACCTTCCACCATTCTTGTAGCCCGTCTTTTTGTCAATATCTTTTTGTAGGTGTTTCTTGAGTAATATTGCAAACTATGAAGAACGTGCCTTTTGATTAGAAGTAGTAACAGTTTGTGTTTTATGCTGGACCAGAGTTATATAATTCCCCTCATGGTTTGTAAATTAAAGACCGTAGATGCTATGTATGAAAAGAATTTCGATGTACATCCCAGAAGCCCATAGAGCAAACCTGGGCATTTTACAGTCTTCAGGTCATACTGATGTCTTTTTAAATGTCCCTATCAGGCCTGTGTGAGGTGAATTGGAAATTAGAAATAAAAGATAAGTAAGTGTATGCCACACACACAATACAACTGCATTATTTTTATTTCAGCACTGTCAAACTATTTACTAAGTCTGCACTACTATTACTGCATTTTTTTTCTCATCAATCCTATCATCCATCTTCTTCCACTTCTGACTGTAATTTATTGCTCCTGTTCTTAAGATTTTTTATTAATATTGTTTCCTGATTGCTTATGAAAATCACTAAGTGTTGTACCTCATGATTCTTGACAAATGTATATTTTCTTTTGTGTACACTGAGAGCATATGCACCAAAGACAAATTCCTTGTGTGTCCAATCACACTTGGCCAATAAAGAATTCTATTCTATTCCATTCCATTCCATTCCATTCCAATCAAATCTATTTTGGAAGTGACTATTTTTTTTCAATTTACGTATATTCTTCCATGCATGTGTGTAACCCTATTTGTTTGCCTTCCCCCACCCAATAGAACCCATTTCTCATGTGGCCCCTTGGGAAAATTAATTTCCAACTCCTGCCATAGAGAAATAATTGCTAAGCATCACAAGAGAGCATTCAATTCTACCCGACTCATCTGAATAGATCGATGGTAGATTGGTAGGTAGCAGAGGGCATTTCTACCTGTTCTAACTGTTTCTTTAGAACCATTAGTAAACTGGTCATGATGTCACGGAGCCGGTTCTGTCTGTGCTGGTCTATGGGCATTGATTTTTAATTATTTTTGTGAAGGGACACATGAACAAAACGTGCACTTCTGTCATGATGCAAACAGGTGGGGAAGGTAAGTAGAACTCATCGCTGGTTGGTTGGTTGGTAGGTAGGTAGGTAGATAGATAGATCATAGATAGATAGATAAATGATAGATAGATAGATAGATAGATAGATAGATAGATTATAGATAGACAGACAGATGATAGATAGATAGATAGATAGATATATGATAGATAGATAGATAGACAGATGATAGATAGATAGATAGATAGATATATGATAGATAGACAGATAGATAGATAATAGATAGACAGATAGATAGATAGATAATAGATATATATATATATATATATATATATATATATGATAGATATACAGATAGATAGATAGATAGATAGATAGATAATAGATAGATAGATAGATATATGATAGATAGATAGATAGATAGACAGATGATAGATAGATAGATGATAGATAGATAGATCATAGATAATAGATAGATAGATAGATAGATATATGATAGATAGATAGATAGATAGATAGATCATAGATAGACAATAGATAGATAGATAGATAGATAGATAGATAGATCATAGATAGATAATAGATAGATAGATAAACAGATAGATTATAGATAAACAGACAGATGATAGATAGATAGATGATAGATAGATAGATAGATAGATATATGATAGATAGCTATATGATAGATATATGATAGATAGATAGATATATGATAGATAGATGATTGATAGATAGATAGATAGATGATAGATAGATAGATGATAGATGATAGATAGATAGATATATGATAGATATATATATGATAGATAGATAGATAGATAGATGATAGATAGATGATAGATAGATAGATAGATAGATAGATAGATAGATGATAGATAGATGATAGATAGACAGACAGACAGACAGACTGACCCCTTACTCCATCCTTAACTACAAATATATAACAAGTAACTGCCAAGAAAAATATACATGCTACAGAGAAGCATAATTGTAAAACTTAAAATTGTATACTGTAGGAGGAAGAATGAAATATCGGTAGTTATTTGAACAAGAAAGGAATTCCATGCACGGAAATAAGGACATACGACAATACACCTCCCCCCCCCATTGCATTTTATAACACTCAGTTAAAAAAGCAAGCAAGCACAACACAGCACAATAAAAGTAACTGTTGTGAAACGTTGAATAGCTGGCAAAGGAAAATGAAATGAACCCTGAAATGAAATGGGAAGTACTTGAACGGTGAGGAACAACAATACCCACCACAAAACAGGTCAATCACACCTGAAGAGTCCACTTTAGCCGGGGAAGCAGTGGGCAGGGGCGATGGTGCTGCAAATGCATCCACTGGAGTAAGCATGATAATATTTAGTATCAGCAAATTAGGAATGATGAGGCCATTACCTTGAGTACATGACAACACAATGTATATACAGTAGAACCTCTGGTCACAACCATAATTTGTTCCATTACTTTGGTTGCAAACAAATTTGGTCATGACCCGAACCTAATTTTGGAAATTTGGCGATTACAAAATAAATGGTGCAGAAGGGAAAATCCGTTGCGGGGAAAAAATGTGACTTTTTTGAGTTGGAACCTGATTTGGTCATGGTCAGAAGCATTAGTGACCAGAGGGTCTACTGTATATTTGAAAGATTTCTAAAAACTAAATCCCCTTTGCATTCTTAACAGAGTATCCATTATAAAAACAGCATGTTTAAAAATTAGATTGAAAAGAAAAGCTGTTCTTTGACCATTCTCTATTTATTTTGTACACATGCAGGGATTGCACATGGTAATACATATGTATTTTATTATATAAATATATATTAGCCTTGGTTTAATATTATTACATGCATATGCTCAGGAACTGTTGCTTTCAGATTTCTCATTTCATTCACGCCATGGGAATTCTGGTTAAGTCAAATTTTATAGCCAGATATGTTTAACAACTATTTAGATTTTCTGGATTCTGGATAGCATGAAAACTTCCTAATCATGGCAGCTTCATGATCCTTCTTTTAATAGATAAGCTGTGGAGGACAATATTATGACCCTGGAGCCTGGAAATGCTTATTAATATAGCAGGTAAATAGTCACTTATAACTACATTTAAATCACCAGGTAAATCTACACCAGGCCCTGTAAGACTAAAGTTCTTTTCCTGGTTTATAATTATAAACAATCTCTGCAGGTAGCTTTTGACTCTGTCTATTTTTCAGTAATAATTTGAATATAAGAAATGGAATATAAATTGCACACAGAGGTCTGTAAACAGAATTAGCACTACAAATTTAGCACCTTCCTAAATTAAAATATTATCAAGATCTTACAAGCATTTGAGCCACCCCAAGTCCTCGGAGAGAGGCGGCATACAATTCTAATAAATTATTATTATTATTATTATTATTATTATTATTATTATTATTATTATATTATTATTATTATTATTATTATTATTATTATTATTATTATTATTATTATTATTATTATTATTATTATTAACAGTCTCATGTTCTAGGTCAACTTCTTGTGTGGGAACTTGGGCAGAGCTTATACAATCTAAAATTTGGGAGAGGGAGTTGCCCCTTTTTAAATATAACAGTGTAAATGTTCTCAAATATTCTCAAACTGGCCCCAAGGTTTTGGGGGACAGGCCGGTTTTTCTGTGGAGCGGAAGGGTGTGGTTTTGTACACTGCCTGAATCCCACGCCTGTGTGGATGGGGGCTTCACTCATTTGCACAGCCCAGTTCCTAGTGAGCTGTGGACCAGTGCTGGTCTGTGGACCAAGGATTAGGGATTCCTGCTTAATGGTCATTTAAAGTGACTCAGGGAGTATTCAAGAGCTCAGCTCAGTTTTGACTTTACTAACTTTTCAACAGTTTAAAACTGACCGTGTTTCACAGCTCTTTTGGAAGGAAAGTGACAAGCCACACGAGAATAAAACTTAGGTCTAAGGAGAAAGTGCCTACCTGATAAGAGATCACCAGTGAGAGAATTCTCGGGCCCAGGAGAAACTCCAGTAGTTGAGGAAGAAAAAGTATCTTGCAGAAGCCAAAGAAAAATGAATGATAAATTACATGAAGGTTAGAGATATGTGTATGATTGACAAAAAAATGCAAACAAATAAAAAGTAAATTTGAAAACATAACCTTGCCTTATTATAGGACAGTACTTTTATATATATTTACCTGTCCCAAATAGATCTATGCCAGGAGCTGCCTCTGACTTAGGTGGTGCAGGAGCCTCAGCAGTTGTGGATTCAAACAAATCTAGATGAGGAATATATTGTGACTTACTAATTTATACCTTCATGCTGTGAATTTTGTTTCTTTTAAAAAAAAAAAATTATTGCCGTAAAGTCTAAATATGCAAAAAAAAAAAAAAGACTGTTTCCATAGGCTGAAAATCTAATTCACCCCAAAATGTGTCAGAAAAGAAGGAAGGAAGAATTAAGTAAATTACCACCAAAGATATCTAGAGCAGGAGGAGGAGCAGAGGTGGTGGTAGTGGTGGTAGGAGCAGATGTAGTAGCAGTAGTGACAGTAGCAGTAGTAGCAGCAGCAGTTGTAGCAGGGACTGGAGGGGCCACAGCAGCAACTGGAGTAGGACTGGTTGCGGAAGTAGCTGCACTAGTTGTAGGGGTAACTACAGGAACGCCGGTCTCAGCTGGCTTCATAGCAAAGAGGTCCAGCTCAGGAGCAGCCTCTGCATTGCCTTCTGATGGGGCAAAGGGGTCTTGTAAAAGGAAACGGCAGAATATACATATATTTAAAGGATCGGCTGGGAAGAAGATAGGAAAAGCCACACCCTGTGTGGATTAAATCATAGACACACATATGATCATTTATACATACATGCAAAACAAAGATCAAAGGTACAGTTTTGTTAATTATTATTGATTCTCTGACATTTGTACCAGGGGTGAAATGCTCCCGGTTTGGGTGGGCCAGTCGGTCATCGTAGAGCCAGTAGCAATCGCAGTATGAGGCTTCCCGCACCCACCCGGATGCTGCCATTTGGGTTCTTTTACCCTCTGTGCATGCAGAGGGTAAAAGAACCCAAATGGCAGTGTCAGGGGTTGGTGGAAAACCTTGTACAGTGGTACCTTGACATACGAGTTTAGTTCGTTCCAGACCCGAGCTCGTAAGTCGATCAACTTGCATCTTGAACGAATGCCTTTAGACTTTATTTTTCGCGCCGAGATAACCAGAAGCAAGGAGATTCTTGCGCCACCTAGTGGAACCTCGGCTCGTATCCCAAATTTGAGCTCGGGTGTCGAACAGAAATTTCGCTCGCGTTGCGGCTCGTAACTTGGAATACTCGCATGTGGAGCAGCTCGTATCTAGAGGAACTAATGTACTGCGATCACTACCAGCTCTACGATGACCTACTGGCCCACTCGAACTCAAAGCATTTCACCCCTGATCTGTACTAATAGGCGCCCATGTGCCCATATGCATTTTCCCTCTCAATTAAACTAAGGTGCTTTGAAAAGATCTGTTCCTAATTGGAGAAACTTTCTACCAGCTACATGCAAGGTTCAGCGTTGTTAACATTTTTCAATTAAAAAAGGCTTTGGCGAAATCATGTAGGAATGCTTTCCTGACACAATTTTGTTTGATTACAACTTTTGTCCAAATTCCTGGGGAATTTTTTTGTTTAGTTTTTCTAGGGAAAAAAAATTCCCCTCCCATATCCTTAAGTGACAAACATACTGCCATGAAGTTTATTTTAATTAGTATGACACATACACACATACACGCGAGACGACAGACGAGCTAATGAGATGGAACCCACCATTTCCTGAACATGCATCAAGAGCTGCTGCTACGGGGGTTGGGGTAGCTGGTGTGGCTGCCCCTTCAGATGCTGCGGGGGCGTCACCAGGAGAAGCTGCAAAGGCATCTTGGGTGCAGGTTTAGAAACAGAAATTAAGAAGGATATAAATATAAAAAAGAAGAAAATATAGGAAAAGAACCAAGTTAAAATAGCATTAAAAAAAACGCCCTTAAACAAAATGTTGGTTCCTAGGGAGAAGGTTGCATATGTTTTGTGCAACTCCCAACAGTTTTCAAACTAAACTCAACCCACGTAATTATATTAGGTCATGATGATTGTGATAGTCTGCAAATTAGATAAGCAGAAAAGCTAATGGCGGAAAATGCTCCTTGTATAAGGGTCTTGAGCAGCCTGCATATATAACCTCCAAGGGGGAGAGGACCCCAATAAACAGCATAAAATTCATTCAGTAGCCAATACACTGAATGGAGTAACTTTTCCTGTTCTTTTCCTGTTTCACAAGAGAGAATGATTAAGACTCTGGATCAAGACCCAATCTCCTTTTCAGAAACACCCTGGGAAAGGGAAACTTTCTGGATTTAAACTTCATACAATATAACTGAAAATAGCCAAAATCAGGGCACGATTTCTAATTCTTGCTTGTGTCAATAAACCATAGCTCAAACTAATTCCCAGTTTAAGATACTGAGTGAAAAATACTCAGAGAGTTAACTGGTGAAATTAGCAGTTGTTTATTCGGCTAGAGCTGACAGGGTTAACGCAAATGGGTTACAGTCAAAATCGCTCTAAAGAAAGTGCCACGGCTTTTGTATTTATAGGGTTCACAATGTAACAAACTCTATCTGACATGGTAACAAGTCTCCCGCCAAACGAAGCAACCAATCAGGAGGCTCAGGAGGCTCCATGCAGATTTTGAACTCTGAATATTTAACACTGAGGCAAAGTATTATTGGTTCATCACTTAGAAAACAGGAATTTATGGCTTGCTAATGGCTAATTTGGGGTCAGAGATGTTAGAAAGTACAATGTTGGGGTGGAACAACTTTTCCAGTGTTATTAATACAACTGATTATTTTGGTAGGACTACCTTCTTGACACTAGTCTTTTCTTTTCATCCTCTTCAAAAGTATTTCTTGTTATGGGTATGGGCCCTTGCGCATGCACAATAGTGTGTCCATGTGCACTTCTGGCACCCGAGGGGAAAAAAGGTTTGCCATCACTGCTTTAAAGTTAATCGAAACAAGCCCTCCTTTATCAACTAGCAAAGAAAAATATAGACTACAATTCACCTGGGCTACATGATTGAGAAAATCAAGCCTTTGCACTTGCTGCAGTCGAGAAGTATCCACTGAGTTGTGGGAAACAGAAAATGGCTAGATCTAAATTCAAGTCTAGAAAAATCTCCTGCCTCTAAGTAACATTAAAGCTATAAAAAAAGTAGAAGCTATGCTTTATCAATTTCCTCACTCTCTGTTGTGTACAGTACTAACCCTGCCAGCTCCAGCAGCATTAAATAAGATTGAGCAAAAGGATCGGAAGAAATGGGGAAAGACTGAAGTAACCACAATGGTGGGGAGTTTGAAAAGGCAATTAAAGCAAGATGCTGTTGGCTTTGCTGTCATGCAATTTCCCACTGGAAAGATCAAACTTACTATTTCTCTAGAAACAGGAAGACTCACATGCTTATTTAGACACAACTTAACGTTGAAAATAAAAATCCTGCTGCCTATTCTAAAAAGCTCACATAGACATGCATCTGATCTGCAACGGAATAAGTTAAAGCTGCCTGTAAGAGCTATTAAAGAGCAAAATAATAAAGGGGAAAAAAGCGACAGGAAATGGAGTCTGCCAAATTCTCATTGTGCTGAACTTGTATTCTAATAAATGAAGCTTTTAAGCAATTTTGTTTTGCTTAACACGTTACAGAAAACTGTATGGCAGTTGTCCAATAATGGAGAACATTTCAATTTCAAGAACTCTACTTAGTTAAGGTAAACAGGAAGCTTTGCCCCAAAGTCACACTGAAAGGCTGAAGGCAGATACTGATAATGGGATAAAATTTCACAGCTGTTATATTGGAAACATTTTGCTTACCTGAAGTATCACTAAATCAAATGTATGTCTCCCCAGGGTGGCATAATATGGCTAACGGTGATATGTGCAGCAATACCAATAAATCTATTTCTCCCATTCAGGGAAAGAAACTTGAACAACAGGGATGTCAACCTTCTGGACCACGTGCCGGATGTGTCATATGATGGCCATGCCCACCCCCGGTTTAGCAAAGGGGAAAAAGTCATGATATGTCATGCGGCAACATGACACCGCGGGTTTGACACCCCTGTTATACAATACTTATAACGAGCCTCTCTGGTAAGCAATTTTTTTGCTTAATTATCCAAAGTTCAATTTGCTTCAGAGGGTATAGCGAATACATTTGGTGTACTAATGGGCACCTCCAAGTCATGTTGACTTCAGAACAAGGAACCACCAATAAGCAGAGAGGGGGGAAAAGATTGAGCTCTTCTACAGGTCTCAAACCTATTGCTATGTGCAAAGAAAGAGATTTATGCTACTTAATGTTACATTCTGAGGCATGTCTCCTTATTTGCATGCAGCCTGCTGATTGGCTAATCAGCAGGCGGCAGATTTGAACAGCTGTCAGTGACTGGTCGCCTTCAGGCCAGCCCTTAAAAGCGGCTTGCCTGGAGCCAGCCGGCATTCAGTATTCGCTACAGCTAGGATAGAAATAAAGTGCTGAATTGTTACTGTGTGTTGGATCTTCCATTACACGTGAACCAAACACCTATTTATGACAGGTTAAATTCATTCCACCCATGTTCCTATGAAAATTACTTCCCAGAATAATTTTTGCAGGAGGTAACGTGCAATTTTTATTAATTCTGTAGGTGAAGTGAAGAAAATTACCAAAAATTGTCCGTGTTTCCTCCATCCTCCCCGTGTTTCAATCGAGAAATTGGCAGCGAGTAAGTAAGCTAACTAACCTCCAAAGAGATCCACCTCAGCAGCTGCAGCCGCAGGAGCAGCACCGGTAGTAGTTGCAGAAGTAGTTGCTGTGTCAGCCGTTACAGCAGGAGGAGCTACGATAGGTTCTGGTGCAAATGGATCTGAAATCTGTGGTTCAGAGGTAACACTGGAAAATCCAGCCAAACTGTCTACATGCGTCCATACAGGAAGATCAAACAGGAACAGTAAGCAGAAAAGGCCAAAATAACACTAGATTGCACAGTAAAACAATTGAACAGAGACAGACCTAGTCTAATTGAATATTTAAACATTCCAGCTGGAAGAATTGCTTAAAAATCAAGCATTACTCACCCTCTCCCAGGAGGTCTGTAACGTGTCCATTAAAAGACAGCATTGTAAAGAAAATAAAGAGGGTTAAGAAAGCCAACATTCATGCTACTCAGCAGTCACTCTCTGCCAATCTGGGGCTATTTCAAATCAGTAGGATGCTGCACTAAGTCCAGATATGTCACAGGTATTGGCATGCAGTTTTACATGATGCTGTCACTTTTCCTTTTCCAAAGCACCTAGAAACAAAGGCTTAAGTGACTAAGGCTTATCACAACCCATCTCCGACACAACTATCCAACTACAAACTATTGCTGACAGCAAGAATTAACTTGATATGTTTGGCAAATATTTATCAGGGTATTTTTTTTTCAACACTGTGAAAACTGAAGAAATGGCACAACACTTGGCAATCTAACGGGTAGCAAAATCAGCAGATGCATATTGATTTTAGAAATCACAGAAGCAAGGCAGTTTTAAAAGTTTAGAATTAAGCATCTCTGCTTGAATGCAAATAAACAATTCCAATAGTGGGTTTATACACGTGTGCCATCCATTCACTAATAAATAGAAAAATACTTTTCCCACCTTTGAAGCTGCAGAGGTGAGCAAAAATTGCCTGAATAACTGTTCTAGGGTTCTTATCCCATTTAGGTCAAGAGTGGAAAAAAATGGTAAGCTTATTTTGTCAATTTGGAAAGGAGACCCAAAATGCAATCATGTAAATATAATGAAACGAGGGAGGCAGCTGCTTTGGGATTTACAGAAACCCTCTCATTGCCCATTTCTGCCCTGTGCTTCCAACAACTGTTGTGACAATTTCCCTGTGGAAAATTCTCTCCTTGTTCCAGAAATTGTCCAATTGAAGTTAACTAAGACTGTGCCTAGGATGAAGCCATCCAACAGAAGCCAGAAACTTAATTCTGATATAGGTTTTGTGATGACATTGCCCAAACATGCCAAACTTGTTTTGGATAGTGCATATGGTCATTTCCAGGGAAAGATATTGTTTGATGGTTTGATAGGCAGCCCAGAACACTCCATATCATGCTAACTGAGCAAAGCATGGGAAAGAAGAAAGACTCCATATTGAGACCAAAATTTATGTTGATAAGCAAGAAAGTTAAGTGAATTTTGCCTCCCTTTACAAACTTTCTTGCCACAGTTGTTAAGCGAATCACTTCAGTTGTTAAGTTATTAACACGACTGTTATGTTAATCTGGCTTTCCCATTGATTTGGCTTGTCAGAAGGTCGCAAAAGGAGATCATGTGATTTGGGGGACACTGCAATGGTCATAAAGATGAGTCAGTTGCCAAACATGTGAATTTTGATCCCATGTGACCATGGGGATGTTGCAATGGTTGTAAGTGTGAAAAATGGTCATAAGCCACTTTTTTCAGTGCATGGTAACTTTAAATGGTCACTAAATGAACTGCTGTAAGTCGGAGGACTACATGTATATGCAGTTGGGTTAAAAGGGGATGCTAATGCCAGGGGTATATAGACATGCTGCAGTGTAAAAGCAATGTTGCCAGCAACTCACACAAACAAACATTACATGCACTCTCCCTTGCAGGTTTATTTTGTCACATTCTGACGGCCTAGGAGAAAGCTATGGCTATTTCTCAAAAAAAACAAATTCTGAAACAAAGTAGATAGATTTGCATGCATATTAAGAGTTAATTAAGAGTTAATTAAGAGTTAATCAATTAAGTTAATTAATTAATTAATTAATTAATTTTGTGCACATTACAAGTCAACCTAATCTTGAGAAGCTTCTTCTCCGGTAATATTGTACTGCAAAACTAGGGCACACAAAAACTTTGCTACATCCTTTCTCGAATACAGCTTGTCTGCCTGGAACCCCCACTGTATATCAGACATTAATACAATTAAGCAAGTCCAGAGGTATTTCACGAGAAGAGTCCTCCATTCCACTGCTTGCAACAGAATACTTTATGACACCAGGCTTGAAATTTTGGAATTAGACAACTCAGAACTACGCCGCCTTCGGACTGATTTAAGAGTAGTACACAAAATTATCTGCTACAAAACACTAACTGTCAATGATTACTTCAGCTTCAACTGCAATAATATTATTGCACACACAAGCACACAATAGATACAAACTTAAGGTAAACTGCTCCAGATACGATTGCATAAAATACGACTTCAGCAACAGAGTGGTCAATGCCTGGACTGCACTACTCTGACTCTGTGGTTTACTTCCCCAAACCTCCATAACTTTAACATTAGACTGTCTACTGTTGACCTCACCCCATTCCTAACAGGTCTGTAAGGGGCGTGCATAAGTGCACCAACGTGCCTTCCATCCCTGTCCTAATGTCTCCATGTATTCGTCTCCTTAGCCTATATTCATAATCATGTGTATATATATCTGTTATCTTATACATGTTTGACAAAAAAATAAAATCAATCAATAAATACTCTGAAAAATAATGTCTTTCTATCCATCTGTTGTATAATTTTAGTCATGCCAACTGTGTACGGGCAGACTTTAATCATGTTATTCTGTCTGGCTCGTGATCCCTTTAAAAGGTAAACAAATTTTCATCTTCAATGGCCCTCCAAAAACTCTATCAACAGGACAAAAGAGCATAAATAAACATAGGCCCACGCTCAGATAACCAGTATAGGTTTTCTTTCCCAAAAGGATTTGGTTGGCTGGTTGATTTGATGGCTCTGATGTTTGTGTATAATTCCATGCATATGTTCTCCATTCATGCTCTTGTATATTAAAGCATGGGTGTCAAACTTGCCATGTCATGTTGCCATCACGTGACATATCATGACATTTTTCCCTTCCTAGAGAGAGAGAGAGAGGAGAGAGAGAGAGAGAGAGAGAGAGAGAGAGAGAGAGAGAGAGAGACGGAGGCAGAGAGACGAGATGTAAAGGGGGGGGAGTGAGGGACAATGTATGGGGGAGAGAGAGAGAGAAAATCCTACTTCGCTGATTTTCATTTACCGCAGGTCGTCCTGGAATGTAACCCCCGCGATAAACGAGGGATCACTGTATTACCCCCATTTGCTATTATCAATTGATGGATTCTGTGAATTATGGTCATGAAAATCTGTTGACAGTAATTAACTAACTCATCTAGTATCAGTGATCATCATTAGCAATTTCCCTAAATTACAGTTTTTAAACATCAAATGTAGTACTGTCTTTTAGAAGTTATGGAAGCCAGTCATATCTCTGATCAAAACTAACAAAAACCCTCCGCTCCCCCGAGAAAGTAATTGTTCTCTAAAACTATTCCAGTCTGAGCAGTACTAATATTGCATCTTCTATAATTGCCAAAATAAAAAAAATAGATCCTGCAGGAATACAATCCCTTCCTTCACAGCCAGAGCAGTGTTGATGTAGGTATAGGATTAAAAATAAATTTCCCCTCATCCTTCCTGGAAAGACTCTTGAGACAATTCAGATATATGCGGATGTACTAAACAATTCTTGCTTGGATAGGGCAAACTAGGGAAGGAAAAAGATAGCGAAAACAATATTTCATTAAGTCTCAGAAAGGAAAGATCTATCTGCATTCTTCCCTAGGAGAGGACATAGATGGGATTTTCTCTTTATGTTTAACCTCCGGAGAGAGCAGATGCATAGAAGTGAGCATACAGCTGACAATACATTTATTATCTTCCACTGCCAAAGCATACATTAAACAAATGCAATGAAATGAAGAAGACCTCTTGGATAGAACTAGCTTTACCACTGAAGATTGAGGGAGTCAATTCAAGTGGCAAAAGATGAAGAGGTAGCATCCTAATTGTTTACATGTATATGCTACAAGTGATCTTTTAGCCCCAAAGCCAGGAAACAAATCTAGTTGAGTTTGTCCAACCTCTTGGCCTCTTTTTCTGTTATAACCTGGTATAGTGAAGGATACCATTAACAAACCTAACCCACAATACCTGTGTTAGTCTGCTACAATAGACTAGGTTGCACCTTTGCACATTGTTAGAAACAATGCCACTCAGTAAGAAAAATATTATATAAAATGCTATTTTTAAATGACTAAAATCTAGGTATCCTATGGGTTTTATGACAGGTTCAATATTCTCAAGAGATGTTTTAAAATGTTCTGAGTTCCAATTGTATCCACTGTAGTTCCAACCTCCTGTATTTTTATTGGCAATTTAAAACATTCAAATTTTCGATGTCAAATTCCTTCTGTAAAAGGAGAAAATTAAATCCAACAGAACTAGGAATATAGCGCTTTGATTGTAAGCCAATGAAATGTAAAATGAGAAACACATTTTAGAATTTCTTTAGAATCAACCACAGGCTGATTCATGTAACAAAAACCTTCAGGATACATTTGTTTGAAACATACAATGGAATAATGTCAGTACAAATAATATTCAAAAATATTATTCCGAAGTTAAAATAAATTGTAAAGATGAAACTTTAAAATTATTTATAATGGTATCTCCCCCGCCCCCCAAACTGGAGATTCTAGATCCTTATTTCTGATGGCTGGTAGGTAGAAATGATGTAGTCTGACATATATGGAGGCCTGAATGACTTAGAAAGTCCAATTTACAAAATTGCTATAATCAGAACAAATAAGTAGCCTTAGACATATGAAGGTGGACTAAGGAAGCATGGTAGCATTCCAGCTTTATTCTGAATTTAAGTTTTAGGGATCAAAAATCATAAAAGTTTTACCTCCCCATGAAGTTGTTCCACCAGTGGGAGCTGCTGAAGCTGCTTGTGCAGAGCCAGATGTGAAGTCTGGTTGAAGATCTAGAAGATCACTTGAGAGCTTAGAAGCACTATTGAAAGGGGGGGGGGGGGAACCAAAAAATATTTAGATAAAAAAGTCATAAAAGTAATGCTGAAGTCCCACAAATACATTTGCAAGAATTAAACAAAAAACAATGGCACATTCAAGAACATCATTAGAACTGTACAAATTGTTGAGATCTTATATCCGCTTTCCCCAACTAAATGTTTTCCGGGTAAGTTAGGCTTCAAAAGTCATTATTTGCAAATTGATAAAGCTCATTTACTTATTATTAATCCACATTCCACAAAATTTTCAGGCAGAAAGAATTTGTAGGACATTTTGTAGGAATAAGGTATGTCTACAGCCTGTTGGGGATCCGTTCTTCCCCTTTCAAAAGAGAAACGTTAACATTTTGAGGATGAATATGATTTCTACATTGAAGTTGCACATATATGGCTTATGCAGGCTTTTGTCTGCAATGCATTTATAAAAACTTTATCTTCTACCATTGAAAAAAATTTAACAGAAATACAAGAATGAACACACTTTATAACATCTTGTAAGTAGTGACCACAATGGAGCCCAAAAATTTATGTTGTTAAGTAGGACATCTGTTAAGTGAATTTTGTCCCATTTTATAACCTTTTCTGCCACAGTTGTTAAGTGAATCACCACAGTCGAAACCAGGTTGCTAAATGATTCTGCTTTCCACACTGACTTCGCTTTTCAGGTCACAAAATGTGATCACATGACCTTGGGACACAGCAACCATTATAAATATGAACCAGTTGCTAAGCATGAATTTTAGATTACATGATCATTGAGATGATGTAAAATTTGTAAATGTGGAAAAAACAGTTATGTCACTTTTATCAATGCCCTTGTAACTTTGAATGCTCGCTAAATGAACTGTTTTAAGTCAAGGACTACTTGAAGCGAATGTTATAAAGTTAAGAATCATATCTGCAACTAAACTAACCTGACTGGAGCTGTCGTTGAAGATGTTGCAAAAAGATCAACTGGTGGAGATGTATCAATACTTTTTGCTGGGGTAGAATTGGGAGATGTAACCGTTGTGGCTGGAGAAGACTGGAAAAGAAGAGCTGGTTAGGACACAACACATTTATTTTATTTAAGAAAATTTATATGGCACCCATTCACTCCCAGTGCCTCTGGGCAGCTTACAAAAAAAATAAAATAACTTAAACTAGATCTATTTGATTTCCTGTTAAATGGGAAGCTGAAGTAACATTAATCATGCTATCATCATAAAAGACATTTTTCTAAAATAGTAACAATTTCTGTTAATTATTGGTACAGTGATACCTCGTCTGACGAACTTAATTGGTTCCAGGACGAGGTTTGTAAGGTGAAAAGTTTGTAAGACGAAACAATGTTTCCCATAGGAATCAATGGAAAAGCGATTAATGCGTGCAAGCCCACAACTCACCTCTTTTGCCAGCCGAAGCGCTCATTTTTGCGCTGGGATTCTCCTGAGGCTCCCCTCCATGGGAAACCCCACCTCCGGACTTCCATGTTTTTGTGATGCTGCGATTTCGCTGAGGCTCCCCTCACTGGGAAACCCACCTCCGGACTTCCGTTGCCAGCTAAGCGCCCGTTTTTGCGCTGCTGGGATTCCCCTGCAGCATCAAAAAATCATGGGAGTCCGGAGGTGGTGTTTCCCATGGAGGGGAGTCTCAGGGGAATCCCAGCAACACAAAAATGGGTGCTTCATTTGCAACAGAAGTCCGGAGGTGGGGTATCCCAGTGGCAGCAGCTTGGGTTTGTAAGGTGAAAATAGTTTGGAAGAAGAGGCAAAAAAAATCTTAAACCCAAGTTTGTATCTTGAAAAATGTGTATGACGAGGGGTTTGTAAGACGAGGTATCACTGTATAGCCTAACCCCCCTCTTTTCCAGGTTGATACCAGGAATACTGCATCTGTATAGTCATTTAATTAAAAAAATTACATATCACTTAAGTTGAATTGTTTACGTCTATATTTTAAATATGCTTAAAAGGATAAATGTGAATTGGGAGGGGTGGAGAAATGCAGTAAATATTCCTCTTAATAATATATCTTTAGTAATGTGAAGCAAGTGGAAAGCAGGGTAAAGAGCAGTATAAAAGAGACGGAGAGAAAGTATGTACCAGCAAGGTACATCTTTTAGATTCATTCCCCAGCAAGTCAGCATTAATACTTCCTCAGATGGAAGGAAAGCCTGCAAATCATATGCAGATTTTAATGGTGAACAAAAAGCTAAAATATCCCCATTTTCATAGGAAGTTTCCAAGCCTGGACAGACTCTCTCAAAAATATTCACTAATATCACAACAGAGTAACATGAAGTTTGACTTAAATGAACTCTATTTAATCATTATGTAATAAACTTCAAATTAGCTTTATTAAAAACCCAACCCATTTTAAAATTATTATTTTGAATAGTCCTTAAGGAACAGAGCACCTAGGCTAATATTAAAGAATCAAGAGCCAAAACAAGAATTACAGTATGAAAAGCATTTCAAAAAGGCTGCACTGAACATGTCCCTTGAATTTTTGCTCACAATTCAGCATTATTTGGGATCAGTGACTAAGTAAGATCTCAAATTCCCTGGCCAGCATAAAAATTGGCATTTTGTCAAGATAGGAAAAGATACTAGCAGCATATCTTTCTATCAAGAATGCTCCGTTCCTGTAAGAGTTCACATGCATTTTCCCTTTAAAAGAAAAACAGTACATTTCTGATGAAGGGGAGTTGTATGGAGTGTGAATCTCTGTACAATAAATGCATTAAATAAAGGCTTCAAAGCTAAATTCATTTTAAAAATGGATCTTAAAATTCAAGTCCTACTGAAATATTTTCTGGAAAAAATGTATTAGATCTTTCATCTATTTTAAGAAGTTCCTTTGTTCAGGATATGGTAGTAACCTTCAACCATCATATCAGAGCTATAAAACAATAACGTTTGCTTTGCCTTTAGGAAAGAAATTAAAATACTTTCATCCAAATCTTTGAATTACTGATTATTCGTGTTGATTTTTTTTCCACCTGGATTTTAGCTCTTTAAAATTATTCAACTTCTGTTTTGTCTGTTACCCAGAGCACTCTAGGGATTTCAATACTAAATATACTTCTTCATCTATATTTGGCTGTTGGTAAAACTGCAGTGTTGATAAAAGACAGCACAGGTTTTTATAAGAAGAGTCTGCTATGAAATAATCATAAAATGTATTAGTGGGAAGGCAGTCTTAGATTTAATCCTGAGAAAGTATTTCCAACCTTATTTTACAATTCTATTGCCAAATCAGTCTCGGCCAGCAATCTCAAAACTGTCAAATTTGAAATCTATAGTAACTAGGAAATGTCTGAGAAACCACTATGTTTCACATTTTTGTTTCACAGCAGGAAAATTTTCCATTCAATTATTTTCAAAGTTAAATCATGCATGAAACCTCATGTAGAATGAATTTTTAAAAAGCCTTTAAAAATATAACCTTCAACATGTCCAATAGACTGTCAGAAGAGCTTATGAGCATGGAAGTTACTTTAAAAAGGGGTAAATTTGTAATGTGAAAAATAGATCACAAGCATTGTTACAAAATAGCTGTCAGGAAGAACAATTACAAATACCACAGACAAACGTAACCATTGCTCAGCACAGTAGTCTGCTGTCTTCTCACCCACATATTCTAGCCCAGTGATTTTCTTTGGATTGGGTTCAAAATTGTCACACATAAGGCAAAGAAAAGATAATTCTTTCCCTTTTAATGGTGGGTTTAGAAACATAGAAGACTGACGGCAGAAAAAGACCTCATGGTCCATCTACTCTGCCCTTATACTATTTCCTGTATTTTATCTTACAATGGATATATGTTTATCCCAGGCATGTTTAAATTCAGTTACTGTGGATTTACCAACCACGTCTGCTGGAAGTTTGTTCCAAGGATCTACAGTAGTCCCTCGCTATACCGCGCTTCACCTACTGCGGCTTCACTTCATCGCGGGTTTCTGAGGAAGTCGATCGGCAGATTTAAACAGCCTGCCGAACTCTATCGGCAGGTTTTTCAAAAAAATATATATATCTAAAATTGTAAATACTGTATTTAAATACTGTATCTAAAATAAATAATGTGTGGGAAGGGTTTATAAACACTTAAAACAATGAAAACTTACCAAACAATTACAATATAAATACTTAAATAAGTACTATCAGTCGATAAATTCCCCATCGCGGATTTCACCTATCGCGGCCAGGTCTGGAACGTAACACCAGCGATAGGTGAGGGACTACTGTACTACTCTTTCAGTAAAATAATATTTTCTCATGTTGCCTTTGATCATTCCCCCAACTAACTTCAGATTGTGTCCCCTTGTTCTTGTGTTCACTTTCCTATTAAAAACACTTTCCTCCTGAACCTTATTTAACCCTTTAACATATTTAAATGTTTCGATCATGTCCCCCCTTTTCCTTCTGTCCTCCAGACAATACAGATTGAGTTCATTAAGTCTTTCCTTTGGGTTTTATTTTTTACAGATGACAAGAAGCAACTGTGTTCTGTGCTCACTACAGAACACAACTCTGTGTCCCCTATAGCTCAAGTCCTATTTCACATTAAACCAAATCCCAACATGGCTTAGCATGTTTTCTGTATGTGTTCATTATACAATAATGTGTGCATATCCAAGGCAGATTTCTTACTTTGGATACAGTTAGTAATAATCATTTTCCCAGCCACTCTTATTTTTAATTTCCTGTGCCCTAAAACACAGCAGCCTAATTTTTAAGGTGATGCTGTTTGTTTGTTTGTTTGTTTGTTTGTTTGTCTTCTATGCCACCCAGTCCCGAAGGACTCATTGGAAGACAAGACAGCACAATATGATTAAATCCATCATTATACATTTCCCCCCTTAAAATATAATTGTTGGTTGTAAATTCACTTGAGATGAGAAGGAAAATCTTACACAAATGGTATTATACACCAGCACAACTTGCACACTTCCAGGGGAAAGAGAAAGGTAATTGTTGGCATGGTTGCCAAAAGAAAGGAATTTTCATGCATATGTTCTGGGAGTGCGTAGAAATTCAGAAATTTTGGAAGGAAGTGCAGAACAAAATTAATAAAATGTTAAATATTAATTGGACAATTACAAAAGAAATTGCGATTTTAATTAAACAAAGAGAACTAGGAGATTTTAAAGAAATGAAAACTGCAGCATTGGAAAGTGCTCAAGCAGTAGTGGTATTGGGTTGGAAAGAGTCTACAAAATGGACACTACAGAATTGGTACTGGTACATGGTGGATCACATACATTTTGAAATCATGGAAATAAGATTAAACAACTTTGATGAAAATAAACTGGAGAAGCTGATGGTACGATGGAATAAGGTGAAAGGTTATATCTTGAGTAGAATCTGTGATGTAAATGTGAAAAATAAACTGCAATCACTCTTTTAGTAATAACAATGCAAAGTAGAGCCAAGGAAATATATATATATAAACTAGTAAATTCCGAACCCCTTGTAATGGGTGGTGGTGATGGGGGGGTTCTCTGTCGGTCAGGTGATGGGCACATGCACTGTGCACTGTTTTATGTTTGTTTTTATGTAACCATTTTTATAAAATCAATAAAAATATATTTAAAAAAAAAAAGCCTTAAAGTTTTGTAAATTCACTTGTCATGCAATCCTTATACAGTGGTACCTCTACTTAAGAACGCCTCTACTTAAGAACTTTTCTAAATAAGAACTGGGTGTTCAAGATTTTTTTGCCTCTACTTAAGAACCATTTTCTACTTAAGAACCCAAGCCCAGAAAAATTTCCCAGGAAATTTGAGAGGGGCACGAAGGCCCGGCCAGTTTCCTGCCATTTCCCCTTTAATTCTGACCATCTCAGGCTTTTCTGGGCAGCCAGAGGAGCCTTTAGGTGGCGCTTAAGGATGGTTTGGCAGTCTAGAGCGAACAAAGCATTTTCCTTTCTCTGAGCACTTGGAGAGGGAATAAACCTCTGCCAGCGCCCAGAGAAAAGAAACTCTCCCTTCACTCTGGGCAGCCCAGAGCGAATGGAGTGTTTTCCTTTCTCTGGGTGCTGCCTCAGAGTCCCCCCACTTTTTTTAAGCCTTAAAGTTTTGGATTTTTTTGATTCCCCTCACCTCACCTTCTTCCTTCAGCAGTGACTGTCCTCCTCCTCTTCTTCCTCCTCCTCCCACCCAAATTCCGAGCTTTTATTTCTTTCCTAATGGGTTTGCACGCATTACTTGCTTTTAACATTGATTCCTATGGGAAAAAATGCTTCTACTTAAGAACGTTTCTACTTAAGAACCTGGTCACGGAACGAATTAAGTTCTTAAGTAGAGGTACCACAGTAGCTTACTTTTGAGAGTGTTGGAGGTGTACAAGGGTGTGCAGCATGTGCTGCATTTGATTAGGGAGGGTACAATCCGCTACACAAGTGGCTAACACAGTTTGAATGCAGAGCGGTTGTAGATGAAGCACTGGTGGGGGAGATCTATAGCAGCAACTTGCAATCTTCCCAACTGGCTTCGCCACTGTTTTTCTGGAGATGCTGGCATGGAATATTGCATATGATGATCCCATGATTTCAAGGTGCTTAGCAATCTGATGTAAGTGCTATTTTGTAATTTCATGAGACACTGTAGTTACTGTTTCTTTATTTAGCAAAGACCAATCCTTGATTTTAGCTCATCTGTCTGGAACTCACACCGCATTTTGGACAGAAATACATTAGAAAACGTCCAGAGATACTTTACGAGAAGAACCCTCCACTGGCAACAGAATATCCTACGCAACCAGACTTGAAATTCTATGCTTAGGAAGCTTAGAACTACGTCGCTTTAAACACGACCTAAGCATAACCCTTAAAATCACCTGCTACAACATCCTTCCTGTTAACGATTATTTCAGCTTCAACCACAACAACACACAAGCACACAACAGATACAAACTCAAAGTAAACTGTTCCAAACTCGACTATAGGAAATGAGACTTTAGCAACCGAGTAGTTAATGCATGGAACTCACTACCTGACTTTGCAGTATCATCACCTAGCCGCCAAAATTTTACCCTGTTGACCTACCTGATTCCTGAGAGGTCAGTAAGGGGCGTGCATGCGCACTAGCATGCCTACCGTCCCTGTCCTAATGTTTTTCTAATATTAGTACAAATATCATGTATATAAGCATTGTTATGTTTTTGTATACTGCCAATATGTACTTAACAAAACAAACAAATAAATAAATAAAATAAACCTTGACTAATTGTAACCACCATTCATTCAGTGCTGTTCTAACCTGGAACTCATGCTGAGCAAAAAAAAAATCATGATTCAAAGACTACCTACTGTATTTTTCGGAGTATAAGATGCACCTTTCTTCTTCCTAAAAGAGACTGAAAATTCAGGTGCGTCTTATAATCTGAATGTAGCTTTTTTCAAAGCTTTTTCCCCCAGCCCTAACTAGGTGCTAACAATGTTCCCAGCTCTTACCCACTTACAAGCTCTTTCATTGTTACTCTCTGTGAAGAATGTTTTTCAAGCCCTAAGTCTTTCCAGGTTTTTTTTAAATTGCTCTACTTGCTACAAATGTTTCTTTCCAGCCCTAGCCATGTTCTAATGTTTTTCCCAGCTCTTAATGGCTTTCAAGCTCTTTCATTGTTACTCTCTCCGAATAAGTTTTTTTTTTAAAGCCCTAACCAGGGGATAAAATAATGTGCTTAAGCTGACCAGGCTAAGGATGCTAGCCAGATGAATACCTGGTAAGCAGATTCTTTTCCCTATTTTGCTCCCCAAAAACTAAAGCGCGTCTTATACTTCGGTGCATCTTATCCTCTGAAAAATACAGTATATTACTTGTTTGAATCTAGGGAATCGAGTGTCCCTTTGGTGCCACTGAAATCACATCTATATCACTGGGGCTAAAGGACAATTTATTTCCTGTGGATATATGTTTATGTTTGATTCTATAGTTTAAACCTCTGGAAAGAAGTCACAGTGGAAAGAGTTAAACTGTGTGATATTTTTACACAACCTGTGGAAAAATAATATAAGTGTGCAGGATATAAACTAAAAGAGACTGAATATCAATTTTATACATTCTTACAAAGTACAAGACTTTTCCAGTTTATATACTTAATTGAAGACTCAACTACTAATATCAATTTTTAGGTTACCTTGCCCAAGGGGGAACCAGCACCAGACCTAGAAAAATTAAATTAAGAAAATATGATTCAGGAACAGACTTTATTTGCTAGTTGTAAACTCACAGGAAAAATCTGACAGACTGTATACATGTGATTTTAAACAACAGTGATTGCCTATATAATTGTAAAATAAATGTTTCATTTTGAAAACAGATGGAAAACATATTAAAAATAGGGATAATTTGTTTCTTCCTGAACCATTTTTCATTGCTCTTTTTTTAAAAAAATTAGTTCTTACTCTCATCTTCCTGATGCTGCAACATATCATCCAAATGTTAATTTAACTCTTCAGGAAACCTTAGCTAACACTATATATCTTGATATGGCTATATTTTAAAGTAAATCAATAATTTTAGCTATAAGCTGTATAAAAATATATTTTTCAATTCTGTGAATTGTGTGGTTTTATAACCTTATAATATTATACATATAGTACTACATATATTCATATCTGTTAAGTACAGATGGACTTAGTGATTATTTGCATAGCTGCTGCTGATTGGCTAATCTAGCAGTGGGAGACATAAACTCCTGTCAGTGGCTAGCAAGCTTCAGGGAAGCCCTTTAAAGCAGCTTCCCTGCAGCCTGCCAGCAATCCGTATTGGTTCTAGCTAATAGAGTGCTGAATAAAGGTGCTGAACCGTTCCTGTGACTCACCTCTTCATTTACACGTGAATCTAACAATATCTATGTAATTTAATGTTATATTTCTGAACTGTCCATCCCTTCTATATATATATATATATAGCTAAATCTTGCCCTAAATACAAATCATAAATTAAAGTCTTATCAACTCCAAACAAAATTCAATCAATACTTGTTACCCAAATCTTTTTTTTTTAAGTTTTTTAACTTCCCTTTGATTTTGAATAGTTTGGTTAAAAAGATTAAATGTGGACTCTTATCACATCCTAAAAGCATTATAGGAGCTTAATCTTTTTATGGTTTACTGCAAGGGGCTAAATAAAATCAGTGAGCCAGTAAGCCATGTAACAATTTAGCTAACAGTATGAGTTTACAATTAATTATCTTTTTAGAATAGAAATTATATTTTCATAAATACTATAAACATGAAAATTACCATTGTGCTTCACAGGCATTTCATTTTCCAGAGTTCCAAAACAGCATGCCAATTACTGGTAAGAAACTAATATTCACAAAATATAAGCTTTCATTAAAGAGACTGATGCAAATACAGCCGGACACATAGTGTGTTAAGTTTACTTACCCGTCACTAAATGGCAAAAGATCCATTATGCAAATAAAAAAGAGGGATACAGAAAAACAAGATCAGTTACTGTCAGCCTATTTTAATTTCTTCTAATCTCTATTACCATTGGATGATAAAATATAGACCATTAAAAGAAGTCTGCTTAGAATAGAAACATAGAAACATAGAAGTCTGACGGCAGAAAAAGACCTCATGGTCCATCTAGTCTGCCCTTATACTATTTTCTGTATTTTATCTTAGGATGGATATATGTTTATCCCAGGCATGTTTAAATTCAGTTACTGTGGATTTATCTACCACTTCTGCTGGAAGTTTGTTCCAAGGATCTACTACTCTTTCAGTAAAATAATATTTTCTCATGTTGCTTTTGATCTTTCCCCCAACTAACTTCAGATTGTGTCCCCTTGTTCTTGTGTTCACTTTCCTATTAAAAACACTTCCCTCCTGGACCTTATTTAACCCTTTAATATATTTAAACGTCACCAGGACATAAGGAACTTTCTAGGTTAGCTTAAAAACTGGTTATTTGTAGCAGGTATACTCAGGAGGCAATTCTGTTGAGTTCTGTTAGCCTTGCGTTAATTAGGATTACAAACTTGGTTAAATTTAATTGGACTGTATTAGGCTACCTATAATATTCAAACATATTCTACTTTACAATAATTTCTGTGCAACATAAAGGTCAGATCTTGGATATCCCATTTTGTATTAATATCATGTAATTGATTTTTGGAATATGCCAAAAATGCAGAGATGAAAAGGAAGCAATATCCTTTAGTAATTTTATATAATATCATAAATGCATCCAGTTTTTATTGTACTAAGTGACACAGCCAAGTTTCAAGTTCACTGTGTGAGAAAAGGAACCCACTGATATAAGCTACAAATATCTGTTTTACTCATTTATAGTATCTGTATTTATAGTTGCAATCCTACATGGTCAAATATATCATGTGTATTAGCACACATCTATTCTATGTTACAGTTTCTTTCATCAGCTGGAAACATGACTGTTATGCCATGTTTGCTGCCCCGGAAAACCAATAATATATGGTACTTCATACCAACATGTAAGCAATAGTCTCAACATTACATATATGTACTACCCATTCTGAAAGGAAGAACTGGAGACAATGTGTTTGTGTGAAGAAGTACGGTAGATGTATAGATACTAGAAAAGCTCTATGTTGTTAATATTCCTTCAATTAGTGGCTATCAAATGCAAGCTATCATTAGACAATGAGAAGTTCAAGAACAGAGAGAAACGTGTGGCTTATTACAATCATCAGTTGAGATGCTGTTTTGTGTTTACTATATCATAATGAACGCTTAATGCTTTTGCTAGCAAGGAGCCAAAAACATCACCAAGCAATGCTCAAACTAGATTCTCTCCCTGCAACTTCATTAGATCAATCTATAAAATCTCTTCATACTTGTTCCCAGGTTTCTTTCCTTCCAAAGTATTTAGATGCTGTTCAAGAGTCTCCATAAGACTACTGGGAGCCTAAAAAATATAACCAAAAGATACATTTAAAACCAAGGAGCATTAGAAAAAGCAACTGATAAAGAGTTCAAGAGGCATTGCCAGGGGTTTTTCTCCTTCTCTGAATCTATTATTTGCATACATATGCTATTTATTTATTTATTTATTTATTTATTTATTTATTTATTTATTTATTTATTTGTTAGTTTGTTAAATTTATTTGTCATCTATCCCACTTAATGCATAAAACTGTGCAAAAGACAACTTCCATGCTACTATAGGTTGTATATTATGGTGAAGTACATTTTTTGAAGGAAGAGGTTATTAGTTGGAATACAAACTGAAACCAGAATGGGTATATATTAAACATTATTAATAGCACAAATATCAATTTCTACAAAAAATATATGCATGCCTACTTAAATACATATTCAATGAAAAATCTGGCAATTTCTTCTGTAGAATTAGATCTGTAACACAACACAATATATACAAAAATGATCTGTAACAATATATACAAAAATGGACACAAAACTTGAAGTCCTCCCTGTAATTTTAAACAATGCCTAAACAAACTTCCATTTTCTCATGTCTAATACTATAAAGGAGGGGCATAAGACACCGAACCCATTACATATTGGAGATTCTGAATGCTGAAGGTTAGTGATCAGAATTCTGTTTTTCATGAAACCTAGTTAGTCCTTCAAAGTTTGTTACTAGTCTGACTATTTCTTAAAAGCAGCTCAGGACGTTCTTTAGAATAATTTTTTCAGACCTGCTCAGGGCATGTTTTAATTTTTAAAAAGAATCATCAACTTACATCTAATGACCTAAGTGCCAGAGCCCACTGTAATAACATTGCCAAAAAAGCACTAAGAGCTGTTAATCTAATCTTGCATAGCTTCTTCTCTGGCAATATTACACTGTGAACCAGAGAATACAAAACATTTGCTAGACCAATTCTCTGATACAATTCACCTGTATGGAACCTGCACTGCGTATCGGACATTAATACAATTGAGAGAGTCCAGAAATATTTCACAAGAAGAGTCCTCCACTCCTCTACTTGCAACAGAATGCCTTATTCCACTAGATTTGAAATTTTGGGTTTAGATAAATTAGAGCTGCATCGCCTTCAATCGGATCTAAATGTAGTTCATAAAATCATCTATCACAATGTCCTACATGTCAATGAATACTTCAATTGCAACAATACAAGAGCACACAATAGATTCAAACTCAGTGTAAACCACTCGAAACGCAACTGCAGAAAATACGATTTCAGCAACAGAGTGATCAATGCCTGGAATGTACTACCTGAATCGGGGGCGGGGGGGGGGGCCCAAAACTTTAACCTTAGACGTCTACAGTCGACCTCACCTCATTCCTAAGATATCTGTAAGGGGCGTGCATAAGAACATCATTGTGCCTACTGTCCCTGTCTCACTGTCCTATTGTTCAAATTTACCTATACCTGCTTTGCTTTTGTTTATGTTTATACCAATACCTGCTAGCTTGAACATGTTTTGACAAACAAACAAATAATAAAGTAAGAGTTTTCTAGTCAGCCAATGTAAAAACATTTTTTAAAAAAACTCAAACATTAATATTACAATTATGATTAAATTCAATTTAAGTAATATCTCCCTTAATATTCATACTACTGCTTTAATCTATTCATGCTCTTGCTGTTACTGGTATTAATATGAGAAAAGACTCCAAGTGCAGTAAGAACAAAGAATATATTTGGAATTTCCAGAGGGAATAATACCTATATAAAAAGATTTCCAGTGATCAGAATTTTTTTCCAGCTTTTAGGTTACATTACATTTCATCAAGACAAGAAGTCCATAAATTGTACATGCTTTAAATGACTCTTCATTTTCATCACTTAGGTTAACAATACCTATGAGTTTTTAAATAGTAGATTAAATTTAAACCATTGAAAACTTGGTTGGGCATAATATAGAAAGATTGTAGCTAGGATTAAATTAGCAACACCGCTGCTGAACCTGTTTAATTTATAACAAATTACCTTCACATTGCAACAGAGTTGGACATACACCACAGATTTAATACAAACTTTTTTAACCTTGTGTAAACTTCAACTTCCAAAGTATACTTAGATTACTAGAAGTAATATCTAGATTCACAACAGAAAATCTGCAGTATAGATTTTATTTATTTATTTATTTATGTATTAATTACTTAATTATTTATTTATTTCAATTTCTAGACCTCCCTTCTCCGGAGACTCAGGACGGCATAAAAAATAAGAAATAAACATATAAACACAACACAGTAGAAATTGAAGTTAAAACTAAACCAATATACTTAATAATCTATTTTCCCCATGAGAACATCTGTTATAATTTTCCCCAGGGATATGGAATGAACTGGACTTACAAGCTATAAGTCACCAGTTCAAATCATATGATCTGTAATACTAATATTTGTTTGTTTGTTGATTTGATTGATTGATTGATTGATTCGACTTCTATGCCGCCCAATCCCAAAGGACTGTGCCAGAGCCTTTCTAGAACCATTACTTATAAAGGCATCATTAAAATAGAATTAAATCGACAAATATTCGACTTTTCCGTCAACTTTTTGTCCATTATCAGAGATGGAATAGTATGGTCTATTGGCCAACACATCCCTTTTCTCCAAATGTTAAAGAAATATATTTCACAACCTCCTCTATGATGATATGAATTGCTTATGTTCTTTCTTTAATATTTTGTCATAATGGATCACTGAATCATCCTATTCTTCATCATAAGACAGAAAAGCACTCAAGTATTATTCTATTATCATTTCTGAAAATATAAAAAGACACTAATAGGATGAATACCAAATACAAGATCATGAAATAATTAGGAAATTTACTTCTAATCTTACAAAAATGGGTAATGAAGACTTTATTGATTCATAATGTGTTAATAAAGCACCAATTTTTTGAGCACACACGTTTATTAGTTTATATAAATAGTTAAATACATAACTATTTAACAGTAAAATAAATATATAAACGAATATAAATAATGTAAAAACAAAAGTAGTCATTATGCTATTTCAAAGCATAATCAGAAATCTCCATTTGTGAATCCATAGGATGTTTGCTGTATGGAATTTATTCGAATTGATGAAGCTATGTTTTCCTCAAGTGGATATTGATGCTTGAGGAGGTCATATTGATGTTTTCTCTTGGCAACAATATAGAACTGATTTGCCACTGTCTCTGTTTATTTGTGTTAGTTTTTTTTTATTTTCCAATCTAATCTTAATCTGTTACTCTAGGATTTTGTGGTGTTCTCCCCTCCAAGCACCATTTGGTCTGCCTTGCTTGATTTTTTGAGACCAGTCAAGGTCAGCTAAGTGCTGCCATCTAGCTCACCATTTTAGAAAATACTTTTGTATTTTTGTATTTTGTATAGTATGATTACACTATGCCTTTCTATATTTAATAAGTCAAAACATTACTTGCAAACAGATAAGGGATCTTTCTGCAAATTTTATTTTTCTTTTTGTCTTTTCCCATCATTTCAACTTTCTTTTCTCCCTGCTTCTTTACCCTTTACTCATGTTACTGAAATTTAATAAATTACCTTAAAAACAAAAGAGAACATTAATCAAGGCCTCTAACTTATTCTGTTCAAATTGAAAGACGTATAAGTTAAGTACGGTAGGTGAAGGAGACTTTTAGGGAAATTAAATGATTGTGCTGTTATTTATTTATTTATTTTTATAATAATAGATCATCAACTGTGCAATACGATTATGCATATATTCAAAAATCAAGTTCTGTTCATGTTTCATTCATTTATACACTGGCCCCGCCCACCCTTGTTTTATCATGTGACGGCACCTAGAACAAGGAGTGAGTTTGCCACTCCAGTTCTAAATCATGTACAAGGACATTCAAAAATGCTCATAACAGCATGGATATTAAGATATCCAAAAGAAAGGGTAAGAAAAAAAGTAATTTAAATTAAAACAAAATGCTTTCAAACTCCAAGTTGTTTTAAACTATTGCTTTAGCTGCATGCCAACAGGCAAGCATGAAGTCATGACATTGGCTTTTATGGATGAGGAGCATTCTACCATGTCCATCATGGATGATGATGGTAAAGTCTGCAAATTCTCCATTATTGAATATGATACCAACAGCAGTCTTAAGAAGACCGGTGTGTTGAACAATTTCCTAGCACGCTAAAATACTGGAAGATATATAAAATATATAAAACTGGAAAATACAAATATTATTTTTCATGATTAAGGAATTTACAAAATGTCTTGGTTTCAATTTAAACAAGATTACATTTCCAACATTCACTTTCCAACTATGATTGGGCATTATCACGAAAAAGCACAAAATAAAAACTATAACCAAAGCAAGACAAAACATGTTCATTTGAAGCTACAGTAATCATCTATTCTGTCAAAAGAAAAGCAGTAAGCAAAAAGGAGAATGGTATCTGAACTTATTTACTGTACTTCAAACAAATTCTAGCACATTACTGTGAAAAAGCCAATGATTATTTTTATAGTTGTGTAATGCTAAGTCAGTGTAATTTTAATCCTACCTACCTGTAATGTGTAATTAGAACTATATCTGTTTCATTTAGATGCAAAATATTAAATTGTTATACAGATAGGATGCCATCATAATGCTTACAAGTACGTCATCCTTATGTTAAAACGTCTTCAAGCAAAACAAGAAGGTTGCCTTTGGGACAACTATGACATGGATGATTGAGAATCTCCATAGATATTGTACTCTCAGAGTTTGGAAAGGAGGGAAAAGTGGAAGCTTTTTTCGTTACATACAATATTTCTAAATAACCTAAAAATGGAAATTTTCTAAATTTTCTAAAATTGGAAATCCTAATGTAGAAACAAACCTATGATCAAAATTGTTGCCATTTTCAGGAAGCATATCTTGAAAAAAACCAACATATTTAGGTTGCTAGCTAACAGAATTTTTTTTTGTTACCTTTATCTACTGTCAAGCTGAATGCAACTTACTTGCGTGAGATCGGGAATATCGCCTTTGTCAATTCCAACTTGCTGTGGATCAAGAAACAAATAAATAAAAATAAAATTATTTCAAGTTTCACATTTGCGATGGTAAATGTGCTCACAATATAAAAAGCAATATAAATCATCAAGCAACAACAGGTGAACTGAATTGTTAAGTGTAACATAGTTATTATCATCTGAGAGAGAGAAACTTCTAGAAGCTTTCAAGACTGAACTGATTTTTGAGATAAGCCAGACCAAAAAACAGATACTTTGGGGATTTAACAAATGCAACTATGCTGTTGTAGTCCAGGGGTGTCAAACTTGGATGACATGTTGTAACATCACATGATGTATTGCAATTCCCCCGCCCCTTCACTAAAACAGGAGTGGTCGTGGCCAGCGCATCCGGCCTGTGAGTTTGACACCCCTGATGTAGACTGTAATAATCAAAATTTATTTAAGTGATATTAATTAATCAATCAATTAAACAAATAAACAAGTGTATTTTTAAAGTTTCTCTCTGTGCCATCTTACAGAAAACAATACCAAGGTTTTTAGCTGTTTTTTTAAATACATCTATTAGACTTATTGTACATCCCTTAGATTCTTCTTGGAGTTTGGTAGCTTTAACAAATACAACAAATTTTTTAAAAAATCAAGATCAATTTTTTTCTTATGTTTGCTTTAATCTCTGGATTGTGTTAATCCTTTCACACATTTTCTAAGTATACCTCTATTTATTTTATTTTTTTACAACTTGAGGCATAGGTCTTTGGGACCTCTTTGTACATACCATGAAGCATTCAACTGAAAAAACATGCAAACATTGGATGTTGAAAACCAATCACTTGGTTATTACTTCCATTAGTTGACTGTCATTTCTTTCCATTTTACGAATGTTCACTAATAGTTAAATCACAAATCAATGTACTATTATTTTAAATGTGTGACTTACGTGAAATATAATCATTATTTCTTCCATTTTCCGGTCTTTTTCACAACATTCAGTACATTGCAGAATATTTTCAATCTTTACAGCCTATATTCTTTCTATGAATGTTTCACTTACCTCTGCAATTTTAAGAAATTCTGATACTCTCGTCATCCTAGTAAGAAACCGCTTGTAAATTTCAAGGGCATCTTTGCACTGTCCTTTCTTCATTTCAAAAAACTTCTCTGGAAGAGATATATTTGACAATCTCAATCTCTAGTATTCTTCATAAGCAGAACATCTGAAGACTTGACATTTCACTATGAAGAAAAATCTTCATAAGTGATATTATTAAAAAGGGGCAGAAAGCAATTACGGCCAGATTTGTTTTTTGTCCTATTCCACTCAGCAAATCTCTACAAGTCAAGTATTATTTCATAGTATTCCCTAGCCTTAATTATTTTTCTTTCTTTAAAGTGTAATCCCAGGAAAATGTGTTTCTAAGACAAAATCAACAATGAATTTTTTAAAAAAACCTTAGCTAACTGAGTGTGTTTGCAACCATTTGCTTGGTACAACTTTATTTTTATCTGGTAGGGGCTCTTTATTTGGGTGAAAGAACAAAAACATGAATAGATGATATGTGCCAAATAGGAAGTTTGCTTCATTAATACATTGCCAAAAGCGTATGCTGAAGTGCTTATCTAAGCATCACTAAATACAGTATTTGGACACAGCCAGATGTTTGTAATAAAAAGCGAGCCTTCAATCTTTAAATTAGCAAAACAAGACTCTGGCCTTGGATTTGCTACCTGGATTGCTGAGGCTTATTCTTCCACAATAATACGAGCTCTTGGTGGTGCAGTGGTTAGACTGTAGTGCAGCAGGCTACATTTGCTGACGGCCGGTTGCCTGCAATTTGGCAGCCTGAATCTCACCAGGCTCAAAGTTGACTCATCCTTCCAAGGTCAGTAAAATGAGGGCCTAGATTGTTGGGGGGGGGGAAGGCAATATGCTGACTCTGGCTGTAAAGCAGTATATTGGCTAAGTGCTATTGCTATAATGACACAGGCAATGGTGTTGGTTCTTATTGCTTAATGCAAGTTTCCTAACTAAAGTGCTTGAGTATAGAGATGTTCCACACCTGTGATTAGTTAGATTGCAGTATTTGGGGTGGGGGGGGGATTTAGTATTCTTTTGAAAGAATATGACCAAAAATAATCTGGCTACAATCATAGATCCAAAAAAGAATCACATACCTAATAAATTAATGACTCCATCATTGTAACAAGCAAAAAGCTTGATGAGATCTTTGAACAGAAGCATAAATGCAGCATTTATGACCCCATTTGTCAGTTCATTAGGATGAATCTATATAAGAAAAGCCCATATTTATTACAAACACACAATGTTCAGACTAGCTTTTCTTCCAGCACAATGTAAAACATTAGCAGATATATTTATTGTTCAGCTTAAGGAATCTAAAGAGAAGTCTAAACAGAAAGTATGCTTCTGAAAAATGCAATGCTAAATTACAAGAATGGACAGTTTAGGCTGTTAGACATAATAAAATCTAGATAAACCAGGTAAGAAATTGAGTATTAATGCACATAGTTTTGAAGTTTGCATAACTTCAAATGGAGAAATGATGGTGCTTGGTTGTGACTTTCAATGAAGCGCAAAAAGGTAATTCAATCTTCAGCCATCATCTCTTTATTTTTTCTGCAGCTTGACAAAATACAATCACTTTCCTTTTACAAATTAAATGTTTTATTGTGTTTTTTTTAATATTCAAAGTAAGAAGCATTTTTTCTGTAACCATAAAAGTTTGAAGAAAATATAAGCACATACATCAAATTCAAGAAGTGCATCTATTTGTCCTTGTAATATTGGCATGCTTTTTAGTAGTTTTTCCGGGGGCATCATCCTCATTACACCATCAGCCCTGAGGAAAGAAAAGTAAATCCAACTTAGATATCTTGTTGTATAACAAATACTTTGAGACAATTTGCAGCATTTTTTAAAAATGTGATATTCAATTCTGGATGAACTAGTCAAATAATCTTATGCTTTTTAATACTGTCATCTGAAATTATTATTAATATTGATAGACTACTGTAAATAAAGAAAAAGAAATATTGTATCTAAATATTTATATTATCATTAGTATTGGGTGAACCCGTTTGGGTTCGGCGGGTTCGGCCAAACTTGACATCGGAGTTCGGGTTTGGGCCCCGAACCTGAACCCGAACCCCAACATCTCTGGCCTGGCATGAGGCGAAGTGCTGGGGAGGAAGTCAGGCTCCGATCCCCAGGAGCTCAGTGGGGAGAAAGTCCTGACGCCGTGCCTCCCTGTCTTTGCAGCCGGCAGGAGAGTCGTGGTGGAACAAGTGAGAGGCTCCTAAGCGGGCTCCAGGGCCAGGTGCGGCTCTTACCCCCCCTCCTGGTGGGGGGCCAAACAAATGGGAAATAGGATTCCCCACCTCCTTTTGCTTGCACACACACCCGGTCTGTGGGAAATCCATGACTCCCCTCCCTCTTTGTGCTCCAAAGGTCCGGATTCCCTCCCGCCCACTTGAAACTGCCGGCTGGGATCTTGAATAGCCGGCATGTGCAGAGCGCCTCAACACCCCCCCCCCCACTGCAATAGTATTGCAGTTTTCAATCAAACGCCGAACCTGAACACGGACCCTCTGGAAAAGTCCGGGATTGGGTTCAGTATACCGAACACGGCCAAGTTCCGCACGGACCCGAACTATGCAAGTTCGGTTCACCCAACACTAATTATCATCAATAACTACAGATAGTAATTGTTAATTTTCAACCAATACTGTGTAAATATCATTGGTATTGAAACAATATAACATATTAAGGTTTGTAAAAACTTAAGAAAAAAAAGGGAGAAACTACTCAAATGACAACTCAAATGCCACATGAGGAGTATTACACCTGATTAATAAATCTTGAAAATATGTGGCCAAGCTCTTGGCATCTGTCAAAAACTGAAAACATCATTACTGACGTTAACTGGTGGTTACATATCCCTATGAGTCTCTAGGAAGAATAAAATTATAATAAATATTACTTCAGAACACTATGTACAGTGTACCTTCAAAAGATTCCCATGTTAATTCATTTTAAAACAGATGGATAAAATAATAAGAAAATGTTTGTGCAATGGGCAAACCACCCCATTTTCATTATCTAAGGCAGTTATGGGGAACCTTTTTTTCCTTGGGTGCCAAAAGAGCGTGGGCGTGCGCTATCGCGAGTGCTCACACCCATAATTCAATGCCTGGGGAGGGTGAAAACAGCTTCCCCTGCCTCCCGGAAGCCCTCTGGAGGCAGGAAACAACCTGTTTTGCAATTTCTGGTGGGCGCAGTAGGCTTGTGTTTTGCCCTCCCAAGGCTCCAAACACTTCCCTGGAGCTGGGGGAGGGTATAAATGCCCTTTCACATCCCCCCAGAGGTTCTCTGGAAGCCAAAAACTCCTCGCAAAGCCTCTGTATGAGCCAAAAATCAGTTGGCCAGCACACACATGCATATTGGAGCTGAGATAGGGCAACAACTTGCGTGCCAGCAGATATGGCTCTGCGTGCCACCTGTGGCACCCTTGCCATAGGTTCGCCATCACTGATCTAAGGTATTACTTATGAAGATGGAACTTTTAGCTTTCCAAATTTCAGCTCAATTGTTAGGCCCAACTAGAAAGTTAATATTTGACCTCTTTTAATGTCTTTGCAATGGATCAGCTCTTGTTTTAAGATTACAGTCATGTATTTTTCCAGCATTAAAAATTAGAAGTTGGGAATGAAGCTTAAGTTTGTTCCTTATTCCCATGAGAACTGAATTCTGGGATGATCCTAGTTTGAAAAATGCAGGGTTAGATCTTTTTAAATTTTCATGAGCAAAAAACATATTAATTTTGTTGGTCATCTTACTACCAAAACATTAGCTTCGTTGGAACAAGAATTTGGATTGTTTAAAATAGCAAAATGGCTACTTACTTATCTAAAATATATTTTAACCTCCTGATATAAACCAAGTACATTAGCATTTTATGAAGCGTTAGCTTAGCATAATTTAGTTTCAAATTATTCTAAATTTACAGTTCAGTTTTACAGAAAATTGAATCCAAGGTGCCTTCCCGTTCATTCTATTCTACAATTAATATTGGTAATTTGCAAGAAAATTGGAATAAAAAGAATGAGTATTCTGTATACCAGATGGGATATTTATGAAAGGGTGGCTATCCAACTTCAATAGATCGGAGGTAGTATATGACACAATGGATATTTTAGATTTGTTTCATGTTTGTCCCATTTGACTTATTTGAAGTTGGGAACAATAATAAAGTTCAACGTGTGAATGCTATTTGAACTATATGCTGAAAAATTAGAATTTGATTCATAAGATTTCTGGATTTATTGTGCACTGGGGATATTGTTTTATTTTAGTGGAGACAACATTAAACCGATTTAAAGTGATGGACAGATATTGACTTATTTATGAATTTACTTTGCATCATTTATAGGGAAAAGCTTATTAACATTATTCTTGGTGATCAGAAAATCTGTCATTTTCTATTTAAAAACTGAGTATGTTCTTCTGTATTTTATCCCTCTTCTTTCTTCTTTACATCATGATTTTTTTTATATATGTTAAAGTAATACTTTGAAAAAAAAACATATAGGCTATGTAATCTCTGGAGTGTCTAGAGGTATAATTTGCTGCTTGGCAACAGAAATTTCTCCAACATCAAAGACTTTAATGAGTCTCTGTGTTTTGCCTGGGAGTCAGATGGAAAATACTATTTTTCCCCTATGAAAGTACTGGGACATAGCCACATAAACCTGGAAGTTAGAAAGAGAGTCCATCTGACATACAAAGGATTAAGCTTTTGCTACAATACACTAAATTAAAAGCTGGGAATCTGCAATGATAATTGAATTTGAATAGATGATTAAAAAAAGGTGATAATACAGGATTTTGATGCTGGCATAAACAATGGTTTCAAACAAGTCTTTAGACATTTTTAATAGGCCGTTAGCACTGGGAAATGTGCATTGTGGTTATTGAATCTTACATTAGTTAAAAAGAAGTCTTGAATGAAGTATGGCCAGAAATAAAAAGGGAAGGAACCCTTCAATGTTCAATACACACTCCAATACCTTATGATTGCAACATTTGTGCAATGTTCTCTATAAGAGCTGAGTGAAAATGAGACCTGCAGGAGTGCCTGACAAAGGTCATCTCTTAATCTAGATTGATAGTCAAGTTCCATCAAAGCCAATTTAACAACAGAGACTGTTTTACTGAGAGTCTTCCTCCAAAGATATTCCCTTAAGTGAGAAAGCAGTCCTATTTTACTAAGATCTGATAATGCATGCATGATTCCCTCACAAGGCAAAAAAAGGCACAATGGATGTCTGCCAGTTTATTGCCTCAGTTCTACTACTTCCTAATGGGTGCTCTGATGGCCATAAAACCCAAGCAGCAACTAAGACTAAAAGTTGTTATTTTTGCAGATGATGTAAAACTCTTCAACACCACTGATAACACAACTATTCTACAAAAAGACCTAGACTCAGTTTCTGACTGGTCCAACACATGGCAACTCCAAATCTCAACCAGCAAATGCTCTGTCCTACACATCGGCAAAAAGAATCAGAACTTCAAATACAAACTTAATAAACAAATTATAACAGATAATCCCCACTCGGTCAAGGACCTCGGGATACTAAGTGCCAAAGCCCACTGCAACAACATCGCCAAGAAGGCCTCAAGAGTTCTTAATGTAACCTTACATAGCTTCTGCTCTGGAAATCTCACACTACTTACCAGAGATTACAAAATTTTCACCAAACCCATCCTAGAATACAGCTCATCTGTTCGGAACCCATACCACATTTCTGACATTAACAGCCTCAAAAATGTCCAAAGATACTTCACCAGAAGAGCCCTTCACTCCTCTACCCGAAACAGAATTCCCTACAAAACTAGACTTACAATCCTGGGTCTTGAAAGCTTAGAATCACGACGCATTAAACAAGATCTAAGTATTGCCCACAAGATCATATGCTGCAATGTCCTGCCTATCAAAGACTACTTCAGCTTCAACCACAACAACACAAGAGCACACAACAGATTCAAGCTTAATATTAACCGCTCCAAACTTGACTGTAAAAAATACAACTTTACTAATCAAGTTGTTGAAGCGTGGAACTCATTACTGGACTCTGTAGTGTCATCCCCTAACCCCCAACACTTTACCCTTAGACTATCCACGGTTGACCTCTCCAGATTCCTAAGAGGTCAGTAAGGGGCGTACATAAGAGCACTAGAGTGCCTTCTGTCCCCTGTGCTAAAGTCTCTCCTATATCTCATATATCTTCTCTACTATATCTCTATAAGCTTCATTGTATATTATTGTGTATTGGACTAACTAACTAACTAAATAAACAAACAAACAAATAAATAAAGATACAAATACTAGAGGAGGAAGAAATCAAAGATGTTACTTCTGAAACCGCTAGAAGAAAACTCAGGGAAAGGGAAGAATTCTATTTTTAAACAGAACACAGTGTGAGAGAAGACAGGAATCCTAACAAAAAGTTGGGCTCTTTAGACATTCTATTGGATAAACACACAAAATAACCTTTGTTGTACTTAACAAATGGCAATACTTGCGTGCCAGAACCCTTTTCAGTTTAATTCCTTTTTAATGTTTCACATGAATATAACAATAACAGGAGATTGTTAGAAATAATTACAGCAATACTAAATTCATTGCACTGAATAGTAGTATAATCAGAGGTGGGTTCCTCCCGGTTCGATTGGTTCTAAAGAACCGGTAGTAAAAATAGCGACTGGTTCTCGAAACCATCAGTTTACGGCAGCCTGGCCATGCCCCCGAGCAAGGTCCACTCGCTCGGATGCTCGCCCTGCCTCGCCTCCGCCACATGCATCTACTGCCTCCTCCTGCCTTCACACAGGCAAGCTGTCAGTTCCTGCATACTGCCCATCCAGGGGCTGCCATTTGGTGGGGAGAGGCTGCATGGAATCAACAGTCTTTAAGAGGCTTGGAGACTAATGCAAGGAGCGATTCTCCTTTAAGAACAGCAAGGCAGCTGAAGGAAGACTGGCTTATGGAGTAGCATGTTTCATTTCTGGACTACAGGGAGGGACGTGCACGCATGAGTGGGTGAGTGATGATTAGGAATATAAGGTGATGGGGAGCACAGGTGAGCAGTCCTAACAAGAATTTCTCTTTGATATTGTCAGCGAGTGTCAGGAAAGCAGTCATTAGCAAACCAAATTTGTACTTGGTTGTGTTCCTTTCTTTTTCTTTTCATTTTGGAACCTGACAGAATTGTTAGAGCTCACGGATTTAATTACGGCTGAAGGCACAATGCCAGAGTTGGAGGTAGTTGACCTTGGGAAGTCAGCAGACCCCACAGAAACTACTGTGCTGGAGGCCTTGTCGGAACCAGGTGAGGAATTCAATGTGGCCGTCAATCCAAAGGAACATCCCGGGTCCATAAGCCCCCCTGCCCAAACATACAGCCAGCACACCCGCCTCTTGCCTGCCCCACTCCCTCGCACCCAGGGGGACCAAGGAGAAGCTGCGGGCTCAGCTGCAGGGGAGCTGCTCCAGAGGAACTAAGAAACTGCGGGCAGCCTCCATGCATAGAAACATAGAAGACTGATGGCAGAAAAAGACCTCATGGTCCATCTAGTCTGCCCTTATCTATTTTCTGTATTTTATCTTAGGATGGATATATGTTTATCCCAGGCATGTTTAAATTCAGTTACTGTGGATTTACCAACCACGTCTGCTGGAAGTTTGTTCCAAGGATCTACTACTCTTTCAGTAAAATAATATTTTCTCATGTTGCCTTTGATCTTTCCCCCAACTAACTTCAGATTGTGCCCCCTTGTTCTTGTGTTCACTTTCCTATTAAAAACACTTCCCTCCTGAACCCTATTTAACCCTTTAACATATTTAAATGTTTCGATCATGTCCCCCCTTTTCCTTCTGTCCTCCAGACTATACAGATTGAGTTCATTAAGTCTTTCCTGATACGTTTTATGCTTAAGACCTTCCACCATTCTTGTAGCCCGTCTTTGGACCCGTTCAATTTTGTCAATATCTTTTTGTAGGTGAGGTCTCCAGAACTGAACACAGTATTCCAAATGTGGTCTCACCAGCGCTCTATATAAGGGGATAACAATCTCCCTCTTCCTGCTTGTTATACCTGTAGCTATGCAGCCAAGCATCCTACTTGCTTTTCTACTTGCACCCTCCCTCCCTTGCTTCACCCATGCCCCCGCGTCGCCAGTGTCTCCTGAAGCCACCACCGTTGGAACCACGATAGGGACGGGGGCAGCCCGGTAAGATGGCCATCCAAAAATGGAGTGGAAGTGCAGGCGAAGGAACTATTTGAGATGAGCCATTCTTCCCTTGTCCTGCCCAAACATATAGCCGCTGTGCCTGCTTCTTTTCTGCCCTGCTTCCTGTCACCCAGGGACAGGAGGGACAAGCTGCGGGGTCAGCCGCAGGGGAGCAGCTCCAGACAAGCCCGCGTCTCTTGCAGCCACTGCTGTTGGAGCCAGTAAGCTGGGCACCCGAAATGGCATGGAGGCATGGGTGAAGGCTGGGAGAGGCTGCAATCATGGGAAAGGACCGTCAGAGGTGAGAAGGAGTACTTTTTGGCCAGGAAGGGCAGCAGAGGGAAAGCCAATATGACAACTGCCATCCCAGACATCCTGACCTGAATATGGGGCCTGAGTATCAAAAAGTCCCCAAAAATTCCACCATTTCAGTGGTCTTGGTGGTGGTGGGTCATATGACTGGGTATCTGTCAAGTTGGCCACTCAGCCACATACCACCACCCCCCATCTAGCCATACCCACAGAACCGGCAGTAAAAAATGTTAGAACCCACCTCTGAGTATAATATAATATAGGATACTGTCAGAAGTATTTGCATCAACATTCAAGTTAGGTTAGGTTAGGTTAGGTAAAAAATAATTGCAGCAAGATACAATTAATTACATTGCAACAACAATATTAATACTAAATAAGGACTGCTTACCCCTTTTTTACTCTTGCAAAATCAAATGCCATTTGTCTGTATGAAAATGCTTTTTCATTCAAATATCTACTGTAGCGCCTGATAAAAGTTGACATATCATATCCTAGAAAAAGAAACCATAATATGGAAAATTTTGATTTATTAATTTATTACAGTGAGTGAGAAAAATTGATAATGTTAATGAAGCAAATCTATTGGATTTTTCTGTTATTATTCCAACTACTCTAAAAATCAAAATAAAAGAAGGTTCACTTGTACGGTAATTGCCTAGTTATTGACCAAACCAAGAATTATCACTTATGTATTATTCTTTCCCAATCAATGAATATTTTCCCAAATCTCTTGTTTAAATACAGGAAATCACATTAATAAACCCTGAAGGGAGAGCAGAGAATATCTTGTAAATATCAAGACTCTGGGTCCTCGCAGAGGGGCAGCATACAAGTCTTAATAATAATAATAATAATAATAATAATAATAATAATAATAATAATAATAATAATAATAATAATAATACACAGCTAGGTTTGAATAACAGGCAATGGCTTGTGACAGTAATCACTGGTACATATTCTTATATAAAGAACTATTAAACTAGAAAACAACTGTTGAACCATTGTGTACTGGATGCTGATAAAATAAAGACAAGCTGCAATATGTGATTGATAGGGCTATGATGAAAGAGCGAGAGGACAATTCCCCTATCAATATCCCTATAAAATTTTACTTAGCTCTGCAATGTGCTCATGAAGTTGTGCTGAAGAGAGGCTTACATACAGTATAACAGAATTATGCAATCTTTACATTGCCAGGATTTAATTCATAGAATCTTATATGGAATTATTTTGTTGATAGCCTTGGGCAAAGAGTACACTTCTAAAATTTCCACCCCGAGTCTGCGGAGAGGGGCAGCATACAATCAAATCAAATCAATCAATCAATCAATCAATAAATTTCAGGAATCCAAAACAACTTTCATCTTAGAACAGGGGTGTCAATCCCGCACCATCGTTATTGTCATGTGATGTATCGCGACTTGCCCCCTTTGCTAAAATAAGGGTGGGCATGGCTAGCATCCTGTCTTAGAAGGTTTCTCCCTTCATTTTCTCTTTGTACTCTCTCTTTTCCAATTAACCTGGCTGTGGTATATTTAAACTTTTCTGTATTAAGAGAACAAGGCACCTACATTCCTCCTAAGATACTCAGATCAACAAACCTCAAGTGACAGCCTGCCAAAGCATATTTCAGAAAAATTAACAGATGTAAGGCTGCCTACAGATTTTTTTTTTTGAAAACATGTTTACCGGGAATTGGAAACTTACACTAATCTGCCTAGGCCTGACATCATAGCAAAGAATCGGTATTGCAATCCTTTGCAGAATAGCGAGCCTGGTATAAGTTCTTTGCAGCTTATTAAATAAAAATGGCCATTCATTATTAAATATCCAACTTTATTTTTTTATTTTTATCCTCATTCGGTATCAGAGAACCATATCTGGGACAAACACATAAATACATAGAAAATAAATTTACTTATATTAATGACACAATCTTAATTAAATTAAAGCCTGTTTTACAGAATGTGAAATTTTTGTTGGAAGTTTCATGAGCTAGAAGAGTCATGTGGTAGCTCAGTCAGCAAATGAGAGAAAAAGTGCCACCGAGCATGTGCAAAGAACAAAGCTTGGAGCTGGATGTGGTCTCCAGTCTCAGTCTGTCTATGTATAGTCTTCATTGTGCTATGATGTCTGTAAGAAATATACTCTCAATTTGCTGTAAAGAAGAATGTATGGTATTGTCAGTGAAGGGCTACCAAAATTTTTACTACCACACTGTGGCCATGGCTTATGCAGGACACCCTGCATTTTCTTTCAACACCTTTCAGTGCAAATTGAGTGCTCTAGGGTGAAGCTCCATTTTTGCTACCCCACCCCCCACCCCCGGGGTATTGTAAATATTTTGACATAATTATAAAGGCTGTGGGTCCTGCCTCCCAAGGACAATTCCATCTGTCCGTCCATAACCCTGGGGGGGATTATTGACCCCCTCAGAGAGGGTCCGCAACTTGGGCTTCCTCCTCGATCCACAGCTCACATTAGAGAAACATCTTTCAGCTGTGGCGAGGGGGGCGTTTGCCCAGGTTCGCCTAGTGCACCAGTTGCGGCCCTATCTGGACTGGGACTCACTACTCACAGTCACTCATGCCCTCATCACCTCGAGGTTCAACTACTATAATGCTCTCTACATAGGGCTACCTTTGAAAAGTGTTTGGAAACTTCAGATCGTGCAGAATGCAGCTGCCAGAGCAATCATGGGCTTCCCAAGGTATGCCCATGTTACACCAACACTCCGCAGTCTGCATTGGTTGCCGATCAATTTCCAGTCACAATTCAAAGTGTTGGTTATGACCTGACCAGAATATCTCCGGGACCGCCTTCTGCCGCACGAATCCCAGTGACCGGTTAGGTCCCACAGAGTTGGCCTTCTCCGGGTCCTGTCGACTAAGCAATGTCGTTTGGCGGGACCCAGGAGAAGAGCCTTCTCTGTGGCGGCCCCGACCCTCTAGAACCAGCTCCCCCCAGATATCAGAGTTGCCCCCACTCTCCTTGCCTTTCGCAAGCTCCTTAAAACGCACCTCTGTCGTCAGGCATGGGGGAATTGAAATTTCCCTTCCTCCTAGGCTTATGGAATTTATACATGGTATGCTTGTATGTATGAGTGGTTATTTAAATTGGGGGTTTTTAGATTATTTTTAATATTGATTTGTTTACATTGTCTTTTTATATTGTTATTAGCCGCCCCGAGTCTTCGGAGAGGGGCGGCATACAAATCTAATAAATACAAATACAAAGAAGTTAATTGAATCTAAATGCAGACAATTGTGAAACCTTCTGATTTATTTTCTTCAACAGAGATAAAATGCTATTTTAAAAAATAAATAAATAAAATGGCATTGTTTAACTATGACTTAAAGTAACAATGAGGCAGTACAGTGCTCCCTCAATTTCCGCGGGGGATGCGTTCCGAGACCGCCCGCGAAAGTCGAATTTCCGCGAAGTAGAGATGCGGAAGTAAATACACCATTTTTGGCTATGGACAGTATGACAAGCCTTCCCTTAACACTTTAAAACCCTAAATTACCATTCCCCATTCCGTTAACAACCATTTACTCACCATTATTACTGGTACTCACCATTGAATAAGACACTTAGTGATCCTGATATTTATAAACATAATTGTTTATTCACAATAATTATTTTTTTTGTTATTTATTTGCAAAAATTATTAGTTTGGCGATGACATATGACGTCATCGGGTGGGAAAAAACGTGGTATAGGAAAAAAACTGTGAAGTATTTTTTAATTAATATTTTTTGAAAAACCGTGGTATAGGCTATTCGCGAAGTTTGAACCCGCGAAAATCGAGGGAACACTGTATATCAAAGTGCTTAGAAAGGTTATTTTGATGTGTTTAGAAAGGTACACAAAAATGAACATCAAGAGCAAAGATAAATTTAATCTGTACTGTTTACGTTTGTGATATTTGCTTTGATCTAAATATGTAATACTAAACAACTATGAAAAAAATTATGTTTCTGCTCATGTTGTTCTCTTTAAATAAGCTAAGACACTAAACTTGATAAAGAAAATGGTTTTTCTTACCATGTGATCCGCTTTTGTCCAAAAAATTGCTGAGATTGAATAGTGTATTTCTAGATGCCAAATATTGAATAAATCTCTAAGAGGGAGAAAAACAGTAAAATAAATTATATCTCTTTTCCTTTTCTATAATAGATCCGAAAACGTATTTCATTTCTGCTAAAAAAACATGAAATATTTCTTTACATTATCAATACTAATTTGTACATATCTCTAGTTATGTGTGTCAGCTTATATACAAGTACTTAGGAACCAGTGGTGGATTGCTCCCGGTTCAGTCTGGTTCTTAGAACTGGTAGTGCCGGTGGAAGGAGGCTCCGCCCACCCACCCGAAATGCTTCTGCGCATGCAAAGAAGTGTTGCACATGAGCACAAGCACAAACCAGTGGCAAAAATTTTTATAGCCCACCACTGCTAAATGCAGATGGCTGTTCACAAATCTGAATATGCACTGAATCCTTCCATATTTAAAAAAAGTTAAACCATGCATGTTCATCATAACTGGCTGACAAACCGCACTCAGCATCTAGTCCCTAATGGAACTACATCTTTATGGAGGGAAGCAAGCAGTGGGGTACTTCAACGTGCCATGAATCTTTCCAGCCTTAACCAGGTGCTAATGATGTTCCCAGCTCTTACCCACTTGCAAGCTTTCATTGTTACTTTCTACCAATAATGTATTCCAAACCCTATCTTTGTAGGGGTTTTTTTCATTGCTTTATTTGCTCCAGTTATTTCTTTCCAGCCCTAACCAGGTGCTATTAATGTATCCAAGCTCTTTCATTGTTATTCACTGCAAAGAAGAATGTTTTCCAAGCCCTAATATTTTGCAGGGTTTTTTCCATTGCTCTACTTGCTCAGACTGTTTCTTTCCAGGTGCTAATGATGTTTCCAGCTCTTTCATTGTTACTCTCTCAGAATAATTTTTTTAAGCTCTTAACCAGGGGATAAAATAATGTGCTGAAGCTGACCAGACTAAGGACGCTAGCTAGATGAATACCTGGTTAGAAGATTCTTTTCCCTATTTTCCTTCCCCAAAACTAAGGTGCCTCTTATATTCCAGTGCGTCTTATACTCCAAAAAATACCGTATTTGAAATTATCCCCAATCTCCAGAGCATTTCTATTAGATGCATGAAATGCCGAAATAAAATTATCTCCTTCAGTAAGCAGATCATTTATTCTCTAAAACTTTCATACAGAAAAGCCCATATAACCTAAATACTGTATTTATACTGTCCTTAACAGTGTATCAGATAAGTTCACTACTTGCTATAACTTTTTCTTTAGTTAGAGTCTATGAGACAAACACAGGCTTTTTAAACAATGCCTTGCTTTAGCTTTGAGGACTAAAATGCTTACCTCGTTGCCATGAACCATTAGATGATGTGTTGTAACTAAGGCCTTGAAGACAACAACCCAACTAGTGTTTGTCGCTCTTTCAAAGAGGGTATCAGCCATTTGTGGAATGTTGACATTTGTCTCATTTGTGGCCTGGATTAGGTCTACAATATTGAAGAAGAAGACAATAGTAACAGTAAATATAGAAAGAAGATGATGTGCTGGTTAAAGAGAGTATAGTTACAAATTACTGGCAAAAATCATTACACGATACAGTAGCAATTTCACTAAAAAAAGAAGTTTAAAGTTTAAAATAAGTCACTCGGTGTATAATACTTAGAAAAGCCAATAAAAGATAAAATGGAAAACAGTTCCTTAATGGATGGTTTAACATTATTGCTATTGCCAAAATTTATTTTGTGAGTGTTTGTTTTGGCAGTGAACAATAGGAGGAGAAACAGTAAAGAAACAAATGAAAAATAGGTCGCCCAAATCCATTTTGGATTTGGCTCAATTAAAATTATAACCATATTTGTGTATGTATGTATGTATGTATGTATGTACAGTATGTATGTATGTATGTATGTATGTATGTATGTATGTATGTATGTATATATATATATATATATATATATATATATATATATTTGTTTTAATCTTTTCAAAGTCACGTCATACATCATTCCCATATCAGAAGAAAACTGTAATCAATTAATTAAACATATTTTTGCTTTTGCTACTTAACTTTATAACTTGCCTTTGAAAACATTACATGAATAACCTGTGCAAGGGACATCTTTTTTTAACCTTATTCTCTCATATCCATTTCTCCTGTAACAGTTCATGCCACAACAGCTGTAGCAGAAGGAAATTCATTAATTGAGACTTTTCAGCCATTTCTACTTTAGATCAATATATGCAGAGTTGGTTTAGAATCAGTTTAGACATTTATATTTTCAGTATCTCAAGTTTAGTTAAGCAAAACTTTTAGGACAAGGGAGAAAGGGGGGAGAGGGAGGGAGGGAGAGAGAAGGGGATGATCTATGTTTTTACACAATTGGATATTTTACTATCAATCAAGTTTAGAACTGAATAATTATTATTGCTCAAATCTGTCCTTTGAGGCAAAATATAATAGATACAAAGATGTCGTATTAAAAACACAAAACAAGCGCAAAGAAAACAGGAGGTATTATCTTGATTTAAATATGTCTACCTACGGTAGTCGTAGCATATTTTATTGATTTAATGACAAATTTCATTTTCTTTCTTATAAGCCTGTCTAGAAGCTCAGTGAGCTAATCATGACATGCTATAATAGAGCAGATTAATGCAAAGCAATTTATATTATTGCAGGTTTATTCTTATCACTATGCTCACATCGATTCCTATTATTATCATATTTCTACTTTAATTTATACATGGTATGCTTGTGTGTGTGTCTGTTAGTACAGTATATGGGGTTTTTCTTAAATCCTTAAATATTTTAATTAATTGGATTATCATGATTGTTTCACTTGTTGTGAGCCGCCCCGAGTCTTCAGAGAGGGGCGGCATACAAATCCAAATAATAAATAAATAATAAAATAAATAAATATTTCTTCCTGTTACATTTCAATAAGAACGGCTATTATTTATAGATTTTAATCTTAGTTGCTATCAAATCTACTACTTATAAAGCTCCTGGGCATCCACATTGATATGGAAGGTATAAAGACCAATATGGATTTAACATTAGGGATTCAGTAATAATTTAAAGTCACTTTCTATTATTTTATATAGGACACTTTTGCAGGCATAACAATTTTCTAAATGAATCAGTTTCTTCTCCTGAGACCAGTATAGTAAAATCCTATTTATTCACAGTATGAAAATGCGGGGCGTCCTGAATAAGCCATGCCCACAGTGTGGTAGTTAAAATTTGGTAGCCCTTCACTGGTTATACGATATACTGTTAAATACTTCATCAGGGCACACTCATAACTCTCTAAATGTAATGCAGCATTAGTAAAGTCATCACAATAGTACATGATCAATGATTCCGGGATATGTTGAATCAGAAGGAATGACAAACAGGGAGACTTGCTTTCGTTTCCAACATCTGTCATCGAAAGCAGCACTCTCATTCTGATCATAAGGATGATTTCAAGAGATTTGTAATTATCACCTCATAGAATTCTATATCAATTTATATTTATATTGGGGGGATGGGACCTACTTGGAAAATATGATCTTACTTCATACAAGTAGTTCTCAGCTTTGGACCACAATCGGTACCAGGATTTCTGTTGCTAAAGAAATTGTTGTTAAATGAGTTGCACCCAATTTTACAACCTTTTCTGCCACAATTGTTAAGCAATTCTCTGCAATTGTTAGGTGAATCACTGCAATAATTAAATGAATCAATCCCCACCACTGACTTTGCTTGTCAGAAGCTATTTGGGAAGGTCACAAATTGTGATCACGTGACCTCAAGATGCTGCAAGAGTCTTTAATACTTATTTGAAATTTTTTTTGTTTTATTTATTTGTCAAGCATATATAAGATTACAAAAAAATTCTAAACATGATTGTGAACACGTAAAATGTATAAACATGGTTATGAATACATTATAAATTGGTTATGAATATGTTCACCCCTTAAATAGGTGCCAATTGCTAAGCACAATCAACTTTTGGTACCCGCATGAATACAGCCATGCAACTTCCTGATGAAAACACATATACTGTGATACAAAAAAAAATATATGCAGATTAGTAATCTGCAAACACAAATATTTCCTGATTTGGTAAATGTATTTATACATTTTATACATTTATACATTTACAATCTTTTTGAACTGTTGCCTTCTGGCAGAAGATACAGAACAACTAGAACTCGGACCACATGTTTCCTGAATAGTTTTTATCCCAGAGCTATACTCGCACTTAACAATGAACGAAAGGATCACCATCAGTGAACTGTTGGACAATATTACTCGGTTTGTCATGTAGATGTTTGAGTGGTTTAGGGTGGGGAATTTGTAGTGGATGGGACATTTTATTCTATTTTTTATTCTATTTTTAAATTTACCTATTCTAATTTTATGTATGGTGGGACTGGTCTCTGGGTGTCACACAACTTTCGTTGCCAATGACAATTCGTTGTTTTGACAATGACAATAATTTTATTATTATTATTTATATCACTTTGATCTGAGGAATACAAAATCTTAAGGGGAAGTTTTAGCATACCATCCAAATGGGTGATTTGTGATTTTTACAGCTGCCTATCCAAAATACATAACTCAATCGTGTTTTTCCTCACTTTAGTCAGTACAAACAAGCTAATCATTATTTTAAACAAACAAACATTAATGTGATGTCAATAAATAATGGTGGCCAAAAATCATCCAGGGAATACTCAATTTTTCAGAGATTCAATAAGAAGACACTGGATTGGGGGCATGTTAGTGCTAAGAATCCTTCTATGTCCCAAGATATGGTACTGCCAGGTCCCTCCAAAAAGACCAAGCAAATGTGATGAGGCATTTTTACTTCAGCCTCTTCCAAGCTGGCTGGCTGATCATTATCACCAATTGTGAACAAAAAGCTGCATCTGACTTGGTTCAGCTGGGAGGGGATTTAAGTAATGATGCTTCATAAATATAGCTTCACGCACGTGCATGAACTCAAGTGCCCTCGCCCACCACTTCCATGGCCCAGTTCCAAATGGGCCAGAGCCTGACATTGGGTTGCAGCCTGGGAGTTGGAGACCTCTCTTCTAAAGAGAGTTCAATGTGATTTGCAACACTTTGGTAACTGATCACAGTCATGGAGTTCAAGCATTTAAGTTCACAATTAAAACCCAGGAAAGCTTATGGGAATGATTAAATTGCCTCGAATCACTTAAAAATAATATAATCTGGTAAGGTCCAATTCTGTTCTTTTATTTTCATGTGTGAAAGAAAGTATGGGTATATCCACAGTGACTAAGGCTTTTCATTCATTGTCTCCATTTTTCAAAGGAGGAACAAATCTGCAAATTGCAGCTCCATCACCTTATTAAACACCATTAGCAAGATTAATACTAGTTTAACATTCATATTGGACTGGTTGGAACAAGAAAATCTCCTGTCAGAGGAACTCTCCTTTCAGAGTGACTTTAATTGACCAGTATCTCAGATCCATGTTTAGGAGATTTGATGTCTGCATCCCCCCTTCCATTCAATTGTGTCTGATTTTCAGAAGATTTGCTGGGACAGGTCCTTTCAAATTTTTGGGCAAGGTTTCCCATGGAGCCCAACTGAGTCCTTTCTGTCATCCAGTTTTGTGTTTCTAAGAGCAGTTTCCCATTCTTTCTCAAATTCTGGATGGAATATAGAATACAGCTATCCATAGTTAACCTTTGGTTAAACCTAGTTGTCCATTCTATTAATTGGCCTAGCACTTTTAATACTGCTTGATGACAATGACAATGTTAAGACAGAAAGACTAAATCACATGGTCTCCAACAACCAATGCCCAGGTTAATACCAGGCAAACAATCAAGCAGAAAACAATATTTTAATGAATATGATAAAACCATACCCCCACCAACACTGGCAGGACAACCTACTGTACATAAACAGGAAGCAATTCCACATTACAGAAACAACAGAATAAAAGCCAGGGTGGCACAGCAGGTAGAGTGCTGTACTGCAGGCCACTGAAGCTGACTGTAGATCCGTAAATCACCGGCTCAAGAGTTGACTCAGCCTTCCATCCTTCTGAGGTAGGTAAATTGAGGACCCGGATTGTGGAGGCAATATGCTGGCTCTGTTAAAAAAGTGCTATTTCTAACATGTTGTAAGCCGCCCTGAGTCTGAGAAGAAGGGCGGCATAAAAATCAATCAAACAGACAGACAGACAGACAGACAGACAGACAGACAGACAAACAAACAAATAAATAAATAGCTAGCTAGCTAGCTAGCTTATACTTTTAACAAAAATAAAAGAATAACAAGAGTTGGAAGTAACCTTGTAGGTCATCTAGTCCAACCCCCCACCCAAGTAGGAGACCCTACACCATTTCTGACAGAAGGCAATCTAGTCTCTTCTTGAAAGGCAAGCTGCTCTCAGTCAGATTGTCACATTGATATTACCTAGCTGAATAATAAAATATCTGCAAGGGAACAACCAAGCTCAGAGAGCATCAAGGACTCCACGGTTCCATGGATGACATATATTCTTTTATACTCTAATTATACTTTTTAATTTTATAATAATATACAATTACAAGAAATCCTCATTCCACAACCACAACTGGACCTGGCAATTTGGTTGTTAAACAAGTGGTCTTTAAGTGAAACCACAAGTTTGCTTATAGATAGATTTTAGCTTTCCTTTGCTTTGCAGAAGATTATAAATACAAGAATTGGTTACTTTTTTCATCACCATCTTTTTCACAAACGGCCACTAAATGAGGACTGCCTGTATTATGATAAATATAACTCACAGATACAGATTTAATTTGTATTTCCTAATTGTTGTCTTATAAAGTTTTATATTTTTATTGTTTTGAGTTCCATAATAACTTCATGCTGACAAAGAACAAAAACTATTTCACAACTTTGTAGTTGGTGCCCATAAAATTTATGAATATGGGTTATTCTTATGGCCTATAGCAATCCTATAGCAAATATCAAAATATGTTTTTATTTTATGTTAAAGATCAAAATATAGTTTACTAATAGATAATAAAGGAAATAATGGTGAATATTGTTGACTGCATATTTAAAGAGATAATGCCTAATTTCCTTTCTTTTTCAGTTTGGCTTCAGAACAGAAATTTCCACACTCTAAACATTTTAACAATAGCAATAGCACTTAGACTTATCTATTGCTTTACAATGCTTTACAGCCCTTTCTAAGTGGTATATTGTCCCCAACAATCTGGGTCCTCATTTTACCCACCTTGGAAGGATGGAAGGATGAGTTGACCTTGAGCCTGGTGAAATTTGAACTGCCAAATTGCAGGCAACCGGCAGGCAGCAGAAGTAGCCTGCAGTACTGCACCCCAACCACTGCACCACTTTGGCTCTCTTTAAATGCTGAAAGTCACTTCAGCTGGCCCCATCAGACCAATATCCACTACAAGCCCTTTCACGTATTTACCAGAAGGTTGAAAATTACATATAGAATATAACCATGAATGGGAGACGGAAAAGATTTTGTAACAGAATTGGCCTCTAGTTCAATTCTTCACATGATCCAGAACCAGGAAAGGCAGCTTCTGGATCACTCTGACAGTACACTTTTCTTCCCAATATTAAATTCTTCCCAACAAATGCTTGAAATGAATCTATTTTGCTATTTCTTGTTGCTTATTGTTTGTGTATGAAAAGCCTATTTCCTTCTTTTTTACTCATATTTATTTTTTATCATACTTTTTCATGAAATACCTAGTGATGCTATTAAATAATAAACAGAAAGTGCAGAAAAAAGGAAAAAGAGAGGGGGACTATAGAAACCAATGTCTGTGTAAAGTAAATTAAATAAAGATACAGGTAGTCTTCGACTTGCAAAAATTCATTTAGTGACCGTTTGAAGTTACAATGGCACTGAAAAAGTGATTTATGATGGTTTTTCACACTTACAACTGGTTACGTTATCAAAATTCAAATGCTTGGAAACTGACTCACATTTATGACCGATGTAGTATCCCGGGGAGATATGATCATTTTTGGTGACCTTCTAACAAGCAAAGTCAATGGGAAAAACAGATTCACTTAACAACCTTGTTGCTAATTGAACAACTGCAGTGATCCACTTAACTGTGGCAAGAAAGATCGTAAATGAAGCTAAATTCAAATGTCTCATTTAGCTACAAACATCTTGGACTCAATTGTGGTCATAAGTCAAGAACTACAGTACCTGCATGTAGAAAATTATTGGGAAATAAGGAGTTTGGGAAAGCATCGTCTTCTTTATTATCCATGTTGATGCAATTTAATTAAAGTTCAATTCTCAATTACATTTGCACTAATTTAAATACTAAGCATCAATTTTGGGAGGTTCAGATCAGACAGATCACAGGAATTCTTTGCAAGCCTATGAATCAATGTTACTGAGCAAACAAAGGATAACTGGATGTTGAAGGAATAAATATTCTATTAATAGCTTTCTACTTTAGGAATATATGCTTTAGGCATTTATGCTGCACAAACATTTCTTTCAAATCATGTTTAGGTTATATTCCAGAAGTAGTCTATTTACATAATGTTTCTTGATAAACAGTGCTTCCATTTATAGTGGAAACATTTGTAATCGTTCTATTTTTAATCAAAATAGAGATATAACAACTTCTGGCAAAATAATTAGGCACTAGCTATTAAGCAATCATTTACCTTTTATCTAAAAACCAATGCATCTTTTAATCAGCAGTAGCTACATTCCAGACAAAATCAAGGGGTATATTATTTTTAAAAGCTGTTGGATGCACACTATTCAGACATTTTTTTGGAGTAGAACCATTAATAGAACAGTCAATAATGGGCACCCGCTTTGAATTAAACTTTGCTACTAATATTGATTTAGTGATTATTTTCAATGCCTTATTTACTACAAGTTCAGAAGTTCTATGCAAAAATGATCATATGTCACTATCTGAGTCTATCTGCAGAGCAAGAATATTGTACTTCGAAGTAGGGAGATAAGTGGCTCCAAAATGCAATACTGTAAATAAAAATGAATTTAAAAAGACATGTTAACTGAGCCACCCGGTTTCCAATTAAATACCAGCTTAGCTATGAAAACTGCATTTTTATAATTGAAAATTGTGGTTTTATTTATTTATAAGTTATGGTGGCACAGTGGTTAGAGTGCAGTACTGCAGGGTCTAAGTACTATCGCTCTTTATCTATTAAATTTATTTTCTCCAAGGTAACTCTTGATTATTATTTGTTAATATTTGAAGGTGTTATAAGACTGTAATTTAATTCAGAGTTCTCAACGAAAGCCTTACTCGATGATGGCAGTCAACTCACCCATCATACCAATTAGTATATTCCTATCTAGATGGGGCGGACCCAGTGATGGGCTCCTGAGGGATGGTCAGGAACGCAGTTCCGGTACCATAATTTGGAGCTCCACCCCAGAGCACCCAATTTGCACTGAAATATGTTCTTTATTTTTATTTATTTATTTTGTTCAATACACAGTAATACACAATGAAGGTTATAGAGGATATAGTAGAGAAGAAATACGAGATATAGGAGAGACTATAGGACAGGGGACGGAAGGCACTCTAGTGCGCTTATGTACGCCCCTTACTGACCTCTTAGGAATCTGGAGAGGTCAATCATAGATAGTCTAAGGGTAAAATGTTGAGGGTTAGGGGATGATACTACAGAGTCCGGTAATGAGTTCCACGCTTCAACAACCCGATTACTAAAGTCATATTTTTTACAGTCAAGTTTGGAACAGTTAATATTAACCTTGAATCTGTTGTGTGCTCTTGTGTTGTTGTGGTTGAAGCTGAAGTAGTCTTTGACAGGCAGGACATTGCAGCATATAATCTTGTGGGCAATACTTAGATCATGTTTAAGGCGTCGTAGTTCTAAGCTTTCAAGAAACAAAATGCATAAGCCACGCCCACAGTGTGGAAGTAAAAAGTTTGGTAGCCTCGATGGCAAAAATGGAGCTGCGCGCACAGCGCCGGGTAACCAGCAGGCGATTTGACTTCTGCACATGCACAGGAAGCAAAATATTGTGAGAAGACGCATGGGCGCGTGAGATTTAGGTGAAAATCACAAAAACCGAGCGCACACTTATATCTCCTCACAAGATTTTGCTTTCTGCGCATGCGCAGAAGCCAAATCTCACTCCGATGCACACGCGTTCCCGCCAGTCACCTGGAGCTGCATTAGCAACCGCACCGGTAGCGGAGGTAAGCAGGAACCCCCGCCTGATACCAATGAAGCACAGCTAAAGGATAGATGATCTGATGCTCATCATCCTTGGCCAATGTAGCCAATATACAGCGGGAAATATAATTCAAATAAGATGGGTTGCCTACTGCTGGTTAAATAAGTGTTCATTAGCTGTTCTGTCGGGCTCTCTGGTAGACTCCTCCCAAAAATTCACAGGTACAAATTTCAGACACACACACATTTGAAAATTCAAAACAATGTTCTTTATAATGAAAATTCACTTAAACTAAGCCTTCTTTTGGTATAGCAAAGAGCATTTGTCTCCAAACAAACTGGTAATTTGTACAAGTCCCTTATCAGTTCTGTGATACTTAGCTTGCAGCTGTGAGGCAATTCACAGTCCTTCTTCTTTCACAAAGTGAAACACACTTTGCTCTGGTTTAGTTTTAAAGCGGGGGAAAAATCAGCACACAAAAAGTCAAAGTCAGTAAAGCAGTCACGAAACACAACGATCAGATAATCCTCCACAATGGCCAAACCCACAGGCTGCTATTTATAGCAGCCTCACTAATTACCACAGCCACACCCAAACACAGGTGGCCTCATTTTCTTTGATAATAATCTCTCAGTTGTGGTTGCTTATGCATAGCTCTCAGCATGCCTGGCTGTATCATTAACTCTTGTTCTGAATCCAAGGAGGAGCTAGATAATTTATCTCCTTCTGAGCTGTCTGCCACACTCTCCTCCTCCCTGTCACTCATGTCTTCTTGGTCAGAGGAGCCTTCATCAGCAGATTCCACGGGGGGGGGGGGCAAAACAGGCCCGCAGCATGTGGATGTCTCCCCCACATCCACAGTCCTTGGGGCAGGAGCTGGGCCAGAGCTAACCACAACAATTAGCTACCCTAGAATAACTAAGAAGTGAAAGAGTTTCCATAATGGTTCTATGTTCAAATAAATACCTTATGTTCTATATTGAAACAAAAAGGGGGAACAGACAAAAAGCACCCCTGGCATTTTGAGAATATTTTTCTCAAAAATTTTTATATTGCTAGATTACCACTGAGTAAAGAGGAACCAAGTCCCACTCAGGCATTTTTCTGAAGAGGAGGCAGCAGAGTCATAGAGCGAGGAGCCTGAGGAGGAACAAGGGCCAGGTCTGGAGTCTGAAGAAGGCTTGGTGCCAGAGGCAGAGATCCAGTCTGGGCCATCTGGGAGCTTCCAGAGGCTGAAATGAGCAAGGCAGAGGAACAGAGGGAGCCTGTTCCCAATGTGCACATGCACAGATCTGCCAAAAGGCAAGAACAGTTAAGGAGGAAAAGGACTACTCAGGAGTAAGGCTTGGAGATGATTGGCCCCTCCCATATAAGTGGAGCAAACGGATGTGCTGGTTGCAGGAAGCAACTCTGTTCAATTAGTGTCTCTGCATTTTGATCCTGACTCCATGTTTCTGTTTGGCTTTGCAAAGTTCCTTGCCAATTACGGTAGATCTTTGGCAATGTGTCAAGAGAGATAAAAGTTAATGATATCAACCTTCTTCGGGAAGACCTTATCAGACTTATTGTTATGTTTGTACTTTTGAGTAAAGGTGACCGGTGATTGGCTTAGACGCGGCCAAGGGAAACCTTGGTGTGAAAGTTTAAAAAAGAGGAACTCACGGCTTTTCCCCGCACTAGCAAGGTATATAAGGTGCGGCTTTAGCCAGTAGCTCGCAGTCACTTCCTACCTGTGAGCTGGTCACTTCAACTGTTCCTGATTGCCAATAAAGAGCTGTTAACCTTCCTCGGCCTCTAGCTTCTGATTTAACACTTATTAACATTGTTTGGGGCTCATTATGCCTGGGAATGAACATAATTCCACAGTCATTAAACTAAAAAGAGGGTTTGGGGACTCCGTTTGGGCTTTATTATTTATCAGGAAGCCCAGGTCAGAACAATAGATCCCACACTATCCTCACTCCATATCACCCCAATTTTCAAAGCTAATTTCCCTGTTCCAGTAGAGAGTCATTTATTGAATGTCATATAAGCAAGAAATCTGCCAAAACAGTTCTATGTTGCATGTAGCAATAGCATTTAGGCTTATACACAGCTTCATAGTGCTTTATAGCCCTCTCTAAGCAGTTTACATAAGTCAGTGTATTGCCCCCAACAATCTGGCTCCTCATTTTACCAACTTTAGAAGGATGAAAGGCTGAGTCAACCTTGAGCCAGGAATAATCGAACTGCTGGCATTGAGCAGTGAATTACCTGCAACATTGCATTGTAACTATTGCACCACCTGCTTATATTCAAGAAAGCGTAAACAGAAGTCTACTGCTGACCTCTATCTCCACAGGGAAAGTTATATTGTCTGGATTAGTAAACTTCAACCCTCTTATTCATATCCTTAAGCCTACACAGGTATAAAGCTAGAATTGTGTGTGATTTCTCATTAGATAATAAAAGAAAGAATCCCAAATGTTTGGATTATTACCCAAATTGAGGAGGAACAGGAAGGCTTATAGAATTTATACATGGTATGTTTGTATGTATGATTGGTTCTTCAAATTGGGGTTTTTTAGATTATTTTTAATATTAGATTTGTTTACATTGTCTTTTTATTGTTGTTAGCCGCCCCGAGTCTGCGGAGACGGACAGCATAAAAATCTAATTAATAAATAATAAATAAATAATAAATAAAATCAGATGCCTTGTTTTTTTCACTTGCCAATCATATGGGGTCAAATCCCTACTCAATAAAAGAATGTAGGATGAAAAATAAAGGGTTAAAATTTGAATGGAAGACTGCAAGAAATGATCTGAGCTGTGACGAAGTTCCAACTGAGAAAGCTTCCAGGTTAGTCTTATTCCTTAGCATTTCCCTTCAGATCCTAGTCCAAACACCATTTCCTTCTCATGAATAGAAATCAAGTCTATAACTGAATATTTTTCCATCTTACCCTAGTTTTGGAGATGGATCTGGAGCAAGAAAACTGAATACCAGATTTCTTGTTGCTCTATTTTGACTTTTTTGAGCAGAAGACCCCTGGAGTCTTCAGCTACTGGCACAATTTGTTTCTCCCTGACCTTTAAAGCACGCACTACAATGAACAGCAGAATTCTTCTGATATCTCAAGCAGTTTGGGACTCTTCCTACTATGGTAGAAAGCTTGTTTGATATCCTTAAATAACCTTAATGTCTTGGTCCTATTTCATTGCAGGTCTACATTTGTTCTCAGCAGTTTTGACCAAGGTGTGAGTCTCACATCAATCACAGGCTATACATACACAACTAGTACAATTGCAGAAGTCAATCCACAGCCTCTGTTTTTCCATAGTATGGCATTTAAGTGTACAATCACACTGCAGAACAATGTTGTCTGCCGCCACAGGTGTAATACAGCCACCCCACATTCACCACCAATCAGCAAGATCATAAAAATGGATACATGATTGAACACTAGAAATTATAATACAACTACAGTGGTACCTCTACTTACGAATTTAATTCGTTCCGTGACCAGATTCTTAAGTAGAAACGTTTGTAAGAAGAAGCAATTTTTCCCATAGGAATCAATGTAAAAGCAAATAATGTGTGCAATTGAGGAGACCACAGGAAGGGTGAAGGCCCTGTTTCCTCCCAATAGATTGTTAGAGATGCCCATGGAGGCTTCTCCCCAGCTTTTCCAGCCCTGTTTCCTCCCAGAAGATTCCTAGAGAGGCCCCACAGAGGCCTCCCCAGCTTTTCTGGCCCTGTTTCCTTCCAGGAGATTCCTAGAGAAACCCCACAGAGGTCTCCCTGCCTTTTCCAGCCCTTTTTCCTCCTAGGAGATTCCTAGAGAGGCCCCACGGAGGCTTCTCCCTGCCTTTTCTGGTTACACTTTCAGAGGTTTGGCTTTGTAAGTGGAAAATGGCTCTGGAGAAGAGGCAAAAAAATCTTGAACACCCAGTTCTTATCTAGAAATGTTTGTAAGTAGAGGCGTTCTTAGGTAGAGGTACCACTGTACTGTATTATTCGGAGTATAAGATGCACCTTTTTACCCCCAAAAGGTGGGTGAAAACTTGGGTGCATCTTATACACCAAATGTAGCCCCACCCAGACACCCCCACCCTTTGGTCTCTGCCTTCCAGCAATTTACCAGCAGCCCAGAGCCTGATTAGCATAAGCAAGTGATTACCAATCTCCCGACACACAGCTGATTCAAAACAGGCAGGCCACATCATAGTTCCCTCTAAGCTGAGCAGTGAGCAATCGCTCACTTAAAAATCATCATCAACTCAGAGTTTTCCAAACCTGCCCAGAAGCCGAGAGGGAACGAATGAGAGGGAAGGAGAGAGAGAGGAAGAGAGGAAGAGAGAGAAACAGATAGAAAAAAGAGGAAGGAAATGAGAAAGAAAAAGAATGGGAGTAAGGAAGAGAGAAAGAAAATCAAAATCTAGTTTGAAACTAGCTCAACTATTTAAGTGGCATTTTGATATTGATAGAGTTGCCCTATTATGAGCTCACTGTTATAGACACACAGTACAGTATTTTATTTTGAAATTCTCTGAGGCAAAACAGGGTGGGTTTTTTATTTGTTTGTTTGTTTGTTTGTTTATTTATTTATTATTTCTGTGCCGCCCAGTCCCGAAGGGACTGCTGCTCAGACACTATACTTTTCCGCGCCCCCCCCAAAAAGAATTAGAGGGAACACTGGGCCACATGTTAGAACTGAAAGTGAAACTAGTTGCAAGGAGGCCATATTGGACTGCTGAAACTGCAAGGAGGTAAGTCAATAAATGTCTTAGAATGTTCAAATTATTAGACTATTTTTTAAAGACTGCTTTGTTATTGTTCTAAACAGTTTAACAAAATGAAGAAGCTTTTTAAAATAAAGGCTTGATCTGAAGACCCGGATTGTGGGGGCAATAGCCTAGCTCTGTTAAAAAGTGCTATTGCTAACAGGTTGTAAGCCGCCCTGAGTCTAAGGAGAAGGGCGGCATAAAAATCGAATAAATAAAATAAAATAAATTTATGAAAACTTTCTGGCATTAATGGACTGCCATAATGTACATTTCTCCAATTCTTTTCTTTTTCTATGGGTCAGACACACATGCAAAGAAATACACAGTGAACAGTGTAATGCCTGGGGAGGGCAGAAACAGCTTCCCCCACCCCACAAAGGCCCTCTGGAGACTAAGAACAGCCTATTTCGCAACTTCTGGTGGGCCCAATAGGTTTGTGTTTCACCCTCCCCAGGCTCCAAAGGCTTTCCTGGAGCTGGGGGACAGTAAAAACGCCCTCCCCACCCCCTTGAAGTTCTCTGGAAGCCAAAAACACCCCCCCCCCCGAGTCTCTGTGCAAGCCAAAAATCAGCTGACCGGCACACTCATACCCATTGGAGCTGAGCTAGGGCAACGGCTTGCGTGCCAGCAGATATGGCTCCGTGTATCACCTATGGCACCCGTGCCATAGGTTCGCCATCACTGACTTAAGATATAGAAGGATCTTGACAGACTTCAGCAATGGGCCCTATCTAACAAAATGAAATTCAGTGATGAAAAAAGTAAGGTTCTACACTTGGGCAAGAAAAAACAAGTGTATATATGTCCATGGTGGTGAACTTATGCCACAATCTCTGCAGGCATGCGAGCTGTTACACGCATCTCCCGCCAGCCAGCCGATTTTTGGATTTCTGCCACGCATATGGGACATGCATGTGCATTCATTTAAAAAAATTTGGCACTGCGTATGCGCACACCCACGTGGCGCCCTCAAGCAGCACCAGAGGAAGCAAACCAGCAGCGAGGTAAATTAGAACAACCCCTGCACCTGCCTCATTCTTTGCTCATTCCTCCAGAAGTCCCAGCAACACAACATGGGTCTTTCCAGAAAAAGAAGTTGCAAACCTCTCTTTCTGAGCCTCACATAGGCTTAGTGTACAGGTTTCCTTGATCATGGCAATGTCCATGCTGGAGGTGTGATTTATTTACCTTCCCTACCAGTTTGCAAATGTGAGCATGCACGCGTGCTAGCTTTGCTCGCACGCACCTCATCTGCGTATGTGTACAGCCTTCTGTGCATGCGCAGTGCTTGTGAGTTACGTTGGGGCAGGTGGGCGGAGCCTCCTGCAATTGCTGCTATTGGTTTGTGCGATCTGCAGTGAACCAGTTGAATCCCACTATTGGGGGTGGGCTGCTGCCCGGACAGGGGGGAACGCAGCGGGGTAGCGAAAATGGAGCTCTACCCCAAAGCAGACAATTTGTACTGAAAGATATTGAAAGAAAATGTATAAGCCAAGCCCACAGTGTGGTAGTAAAAAATTTGGTAGCCCATCACTGGATGCATGGTATTATATAAGAGAAACAGCCATGTTCATTTGCCTCATCATGGGTGACAAACAGAAATGATCTCCAATACTAAGCAAGGGAAAAGGTTACACCTAAGATTAACTGCAAGAGTTTTTAGTAGTACAAGATTCATTTAAAATGTCCAGTCAGCGAAGCAGTGGAAGTGATGTGCCTGGAGGCTGTTGGGGTCTGGATGGGTGTCAACAGACTCAAACTCAACCCTGATAAGATGGAGTGGCTGTGGGTTTTGCCTCCCAAGGACAATTCCATCTGTCCATCCATTACCCGGGGGGGGAGTTATTGATCCCCTCAGAGAGAGTTCGCAACTTGGGCGTCCTCCTCGATCCACAGCTCACATTAGAGAAACATCTTTCAGCTGTGGCGAGGGGGGCGTTTGCCCAGGTTCGCCTGGTGCACCAGTTGCGGCCCTATTTGCACCGGGAGTCACTGCTCGCAGTCACTCATGCCCTCATCACCTCGAGGCTCGATTACTGTAACGCTCTCTACATGGGGCTACCTTTGAAAAGTGTTCGGAAACTTCAGATCGTGCAGAATGCAGCTGCGAGAGCAATCATGGGCTTCCCTAAATATGCCCATATCACACCAACACTCCAGAGTCTGCATTGGTTGCCGATCAGTTTCCGGTCACAATTCAAAGTGTTGGTTATGACCTATAAAGCCCTTCATGGCACCGGGCCAGATTATCTCAGGGACCGCCTTCTGCCGCACGTATCCCAACGACCAGTTAGGTCCCACAGAGTGGGCCTTCTCCGGGTCCCGTCAACTAAACAATGCCGGTTGGCGGGGCCCAGGGGAAGAGCCTTCTCTGTGGCGGCCCCGACCCTCTGAAACCAACTCCCCCCAGAGATTAAAATAGCCCCCACCCTCCTTGCCTTTCGTAAGCTCCTCAAAACCCACTTCTGCCGTCAGGCATGGGGGAATTAAGATAATCTTTCCCCCTAGGCTTCTACAATTTATGCGTGGTATGTTTGTATGTATGATTGGTTTTATAACAAGGGTTTTTAGCTGTTGTAGTATTGTATTTTTACATTGTTTTTTGTCACTGTTGTTAGCCGCCCCGAGTCCACGGAGAGGGGCGGCATACAAATCCAATAAATAAATAAATAAATAAATAAAAGAGTGGAGGCAGACCTGATAGGCTGCTACAAGTATAATAGAATCTTACCAGTACAGTATTGTGATATACATATAATGATTTTTAAGACCCAATCACTTTAATATTATTTGCAAGATTCTATTATGTTTCTGGTCAGTCTATCTGGTCTGCCTCCACACTTAGCATTTTAAATGACTCATGCACTACTAAATCTCTTGCGATATCATACATAGGGTTTTCTTTTGTGGATTTCACTAATCAGGGAGCTAGAGCTACATCTAGCTCTTCGCGGGAATGCTCGCAATAGTGTGCTACCATTGTTCATGGGGGAAAAAATAAATCCCAAGCATTTTTAGCAAATGCACAGACAAATAACTAGCTTGGAGGTTCGCCTTGATTTCAAACTGTCAGCTGACGACACAGCAGGCTTCAATAAGAAGAAACGCCTATGGCTGGCAAACCATTTTCAGCCCTATCTGGACAGGGATAGCTTAGCTTCAGTAATTGATGCTATAATAAATTCTGCACTACTGGGGGAAAAAAGACTTATGAACATTGACTTGAAAGCCCAGAAATTGCAGCCTTTATTGAACTAGCTTATTATTTAGAGGAGGGCTGAAAAGGATACATACTATTGTTTCCTGAACTGATGGGCTGGATACCTATGAGCTACCAAGCTTAAATAAAGGCCTAAGCAGCTTAGGATCCAAAAATATAAAATACTGCCTCTCCCAGTATTAACCAACTAATGAGCTAAAATCAGAAGAGACCACAACCAGTGGCCTCAAATGTTAGATGTGACTCAGAATGTCCTTCTGATGTCCCAAATTCTATTTTACTAAGAAACATAATTAGTCCAACTGTTTTAGGAATCAGTTAAAGGCATTTGTAATATCCTGACATTTGCAGAATAGCTATTGTTCCAAGATCAGACTATTTTAAGCCCTCATTTACTATTACAGTATTTTTACTGTCTTGTTTTACAGAACTTTGTATTAGTTAGTTAGTTATAGTTTATTGGATTTGTATACCGCCCCTCTCCGAGGACTCGGGGCGTCTCACAACATAGCAATAATACAATACATTACAAATCTAACAATAAAAAATTAGATCCATTTAAAAGACATTAATAACATAATAAAACCCCTAGCTATGCAGTGACACACATTCAACCTAATCTATCATGCAGTAAGGCCAAAAATATAATAAAAAGGGGAAAGATGGTAATTATCCCAACGCCTGGCGACAAAAGTGGGTCTTGAGCATTTTACGGAAGGCGAGGAGAGTGGGGGCTATTCGAATCTCTGGAGGGAGTTAAATCCAGAGGGCCGGGGCCACCACAAAGAAGGCTCTTCCCCTGGGTCCCGCCAGCCGACTTATTATTATCCTGTTTTCCTCCCTGCATGCTATTAATAATAGTCTTGGCCCTATTAATTTTAAATATTAGCCCACATTTAAGTATTATTACTTGCTGAGATCAAATTGGCTGGAAAATGGCTGGGGAACTACAGCTCCCAGATTCTCCACCATGATAAATGTATCTTTTGGGAATTATAATTCAGCAATGTCTGGAGGATTCCCAAGAACCAAATTTAGAGCTCCTTCATTTTGCAAAGGATTAACTTTTTTCCTTATATCGAGTTAGATATAAAGGCAAGATAAAAATATAACAATAATAAAGTGCTCTGCAACTTTGGAATTCAAACAGATCGGCACCTGCCACATAACACCCCGGATTTAACAGCTGTTGATAAGACAGACAAAAAAAACATAGAAACATAGAAGACTGACGGCAGAAAAAGACCTCATGATCCATCTAGTCTGCCCTTATACTATTTTTTGTATTTTATCTTAGGATGGATATCTGTTTATCCCAGGCATATTTAAATTCAGTTACTGTGGATTTACCAACCACATCTGCTGGAAGTTTGTTCCAAGCATCTACTACTCTTTCAGTAAAATAATATTTTCTCATGTTGCTTTTGATCTTTCCCCCAACTAACTTCAGATTGTGTCCCCTTGTTCTTGTGTTCACTTTCCTATTAAAAACACTTCCCTCCTGAACCTTATTTAACCCTTTGACATATTTAAATGTTTCGATCATGTCCCCCCTTTTCCTTTTTTCCTCCAGACTACACAGATTGAGTTCATTAAGTCTTTCCTGATACGTTTTATGCTTATAAGACCTTCCACCATTCTTGTAGCCCGTCTTTGGACCTGTTCAATTTTGTCAATATCTTTTTGTAGGTGAGGTCTCCAGAACTGAACACAGTATTCCAAATGGGGTCTCACCAGCGCTCTATATAAGGGGATCACAATCTCCCTCTTCCTGCTTGTTATACCTCTAGCTATGCAGCCAAGCATCCTACTTGCTTTCCCTACCGCCTGACTGCACTGCTTACCCATTTTGAGACTGTCAGAAATCACTACCCCTAAATCCTTCTCTTCTGAAGTTTTTGCTAACACAGAACTGCCAATACAATACTCAGATTGAGGATTCCTTTTCCCCAAGTGCATTATTTTACATTTGGAAACATTAAACTGCAGTTTCCATTGCTTTGACCATTTATCTAGTAAAGCTAAGTCATTTACCATATTACAGACGCCTCCAGGAATATCAACCCTATTGCAAACTTTAGAGTCATCAGCAAATAGGCAAACCTTCCCTACCAAACCTTCCCCTATGTCACTCTATTTGTTTAGTAAACCTATAAGTAGCAAGATAGAAGAGAAAGAATTGTAGAAAATCGCAAAATATAAGACCTGCATATAGAAGTAGAATGAAACGAAAGCATATAAGTACAAATAGCAGCAGGCGCCTCAGACACAACCCCCCAAAATACAGAGCATCATCAATACTGACAAAATCACCACTAGTCAATTGGAAAAGGCAACTTTACTTAAAATAGCTTATATCCTGTAACAATAACTGTAACACTATCAAAAACAACATACTGTATTCCTATCTCAGATCCTTGGGAAAGACTCAGTAGGTGGATAAAAATGCCAAATCTAGTCTAAACAACAAGCAATGAACAACAATAACAACAACAATAATGATGACTGTGCAGGTATTGATAATAACATAAGCCTGTCCAGAGTGAAGGGGTGTCAAACTCAAGGCCCCCAGGCGGGAACTTAGATCTGGCTTTTGTGGGGCTGCGCTGAAATCAGCGAAGGATGAACCCGCGGGAATCTCTGCCAGCAAAAATGGAGCTCTTGGGCGCCATTTTCAGACCGAATGTCCTCCTGCAACCCTCTGCTGGTGAAAACGGAGCTCTCCCAAGCTCATTTTCACTAGCAAAAGGCTGCAGAAGGCCTTCCAGCCAAATATGGGGTCCTGGGGGCTGTGTACAGCCCCCCCCATCTCCATTTTCACTGGCAGAGAGCTAGCAAAATGAACTAAAAGCAAAATAAAACAAAAGGAGAAATATTTCCCCTTTTGCATTTGATCACAGAAACACTGAAACATAGAAGATTGACCTCATGTGCTATGGGACGGTACATACGCCTATTTCTAAATGTTATTGCTTCTTCTGATATCAAAACCTAATACATGTAGTTTGAACTTCTGCAAATTTATTACATGATGCTTTGAGCTTATATTAGAGATACCTGGAGAAACAATACTAATGATATGAGAAATGTCTACAAGAATCAGGAAGCAATCACAATACATTTACTATGGACCTAACATCTATGACAATTTGCTTTCAAATCAATTGTCACATTATTGCTTGATCATAAAAAATATTCCCTATTTCTTTTTTGGAGAATTCCTTTTATAGGCAATTCCTTTGACCAGTAGTTAAAATTCCTGTTAAATATTAAACTGTGTTTCAATTGCAGTCTCTTCATTTCAATAGCAATACATCCCCCAGTTTTATAAACCATTATACACAGAAACAGAGCCGTATATCACTGTTTCCTACAATTACAAATTTGGTACAGCTAAACCAATAAAAGGCATTTCTGGATCCTTGCACAAATAGATAGCTGCATTCCTATCAAACAGGCAACAAATAGTTAAAATTGGAAACCCTATATTAGTGATGGCAAACCCTTTTTCCCCTGGGTGCCGAAGGAGTGGGCATGTGCACTATCACGCATGCGTGAGTGCCCACACCCATAATTTCTGTGCTTGGAGAGGGCAAAAACAGCTTCCCCCACTCCCTGGAAGCTCTCTGGAGGCCGGAAACAGCCTGTTTCCCAACTTCTGTAGGCCTGTGTTTTGCCCTCGCCAGGCTCCAAAAGCTTCCCTGGTGCTGGGAGAGGGTAAAAACACCCTCCCCCATCCCCCCAGAGGCTCTCTGGAAGCCAAAAATGTCCACCCAGAGCCTCTGTGTGAGCCAAAAATAAGCTGGCTGACACACAAATGCACATTGGAGCTGAGTTAGGACAATGGCTCACGTGCCAGCGGATATGGCTCCACGTGCCACTCTGGCACCTGTGCCATAGGTTCGCCATCCCTGCCCTATATCAAACCCAGCACCAATTAATAGTGGTGTTCCCCAAGGTAGCATTCTAGGACCAACACTCTTTCTGTTATATATAAACGGCTTTTGTGATCATATTGTAAGCAGCTGCGTCCTCTTTGCCGATGATGTAAAACTATTTAACACCACAGACAATTCGACTACCCTACAAGACCATCTAGATTATGTATCTGAATAGTCAAACAATTGGCAATTCCAAATCTCTGCTAACAAATGTTCAGTCTTACACATTGGCAATAAAAATCAGAATATCAAATACAAGCTGGATGGAAAGAATCTAAAAGATAAGCTACACTCTGTCAAGGATCTTGGTGTATTCATTTCAAAAGATCTAAGCCTCAGAGCCCACCATAACAACATTGCTAAAAAGGCATTAAGAGTTGTCAATCTTATTTTATTAAGCTTTCCCTCTGATAACTTTATACTTCTAACTAGGGCATACAAAAACCTTTGCCAGACCTATCCTTGAATACAGCTCACCTGCATGGAACCCACACTGTATTTCAGACATTAATACATTACAGAGGGTCCTGAGGTATTTTACAAGGGTACTCAAATCTTTTGCTTGCAATAAAATTCCTTATTCCAACAGACTTGAAATTTAAGGCCTGGATAACCTTGAACTACGCCGTCTACTTTCGGACCTAAACTTAGTACACAAGATCATCTACCTTAATGTCCTCCCTGTTATTGGCTACTTTAATTTCAACCGCAATAACTCTCGGGATATCAATAGATGCAAACTAAATGTAATCCGCTCTAATCTTGATTGCAGAAAATATGACTTCTGCAATAGAGTAGTACAATGTATGGAACACTTTACCCGATCTTGTCGTTAGTTTCTTTAACCCCCATATCTTTTACCTTAAACTGTCTACCCTGGACCTTACACATTTCTTAAGAGCCTGCCTACTGTCCCTGTCCTATTGTACCCATTTGTATGTACTCATTTTATGTGTTCATGGCTACGTTTTGCTTCTTTATAACCATTTTTGTGCCATTTTTTTCATGTGTCCTGTTTCTTTGCACTTGTTGACAAATTAAATAAATAAATAAATAAAATAAAAATAAATAAACTGGGCTTAGGAGGAAGAGAACAAGCCATGATATTAAACAATGGCCTGCAGTGATTCAATATGCTCTCTCGACCTAATTTTCATATATATTATCTCCAATTTGTCTGGCTTCATATGCGTCACCAAGTTTTTTAACCATGCTTTATAGGCAACCATATGGAATGCCTAATAATTCATTAAGCCATATAATTGCAGTTATATTTAGCAACCTGTCCAAACACAGGTGCAATGGATGTAGTGCAGTTAATGTAAAAATTTAAAGCACAGTTTGTAACCAAGGTTAATTTGTGGCTTACCTGTTAAGCAATGGTTTTAAATGTCATTTGAATGCAGTCTAAGAACTACTTTGGGGAAGGGGGTGTCTTTGTGCCTCGAAGTCAGTGTTGACCACTAACAGGTGCCTGGATTATTATTCCCTGTTTTTACAATAATGGGGAAGAACTGCACAACACAGGAAACCAAAAAATGATAAGAATATTACATATATATTAGGGTAATGATAAATTATAGTAAATTGAGGCCTCATGGAAAGGAGAAAACTACCAGTATAAGGGCAGAGTTCCAGCATAAAGCTATACAGCCCACTGGTTACTGAACACACTTATATAAACATCTCAACTAATTTCAACGTTCCAAGAAGGCTCCACATCCATTTGCACTACTCTGGTGATCCCGGGGAGACAGATAAACCTCCAGGTGGCCTCAAGGACTCTGTAAAAGAATGAAAATGACCAGATGTCTGCAAGAAGTAAAAATCCTTCTATTCCTCTCCATCCAGTCAGAGCTGAAGAAGCTTCTTGGAAGAGAAGTGAGCTGTCTTCAAAGAAAAACCAGAAAGTCCAGCTGCACCTTGAAAAAACACCATTGGAACAACATAGAAACATAGAAGACTGACGGCAGAAAAAGACCTCATGGTCCATCTAGTCTGCCCTTATACTATTTTTTGTATTTTATCTTAGGATGGATATATGTTTATCCCAGGCATGTTTAAATTCGGTTACTGTGGATTTACCAACCACGTCTGCTGGAAGTTTGTTCCAAGGATCTACTACTTTTTCAGTAAAATAATATTTTCTCATGTTGCTCATGTGGCCTGCAGGACTGAGAATCTCCACAGACATCTGAACCAATACAACAGATATTATTGGTAACTAAGCAAACCTGTACAGTTCCACTTAAAAGTCAACGATCTGGCTCCGATAACAATACTACTCTATTCTGTGCTTAACCTTAGTAAGTCATTTAAATAAGGGCCATGAAACTGGATACCTCCTTAGCTTTGGTTCTGAGTATCATTTCTGCCTGGAGATGCATCTTATGAGAGTTACCAAAACGTATTTTTTCTTTTTCTGCCACCAGATTGAGTCCCTGGGACTAGCCAGTGACAATATGGATTTGTTTTTTCCACAAATGAGATACAGAAAGTTATGACTGGATAACTACTTCAAAGTTAGCATGGATATTGACCATGGAGTTACTAACTCCCTCACGATTAACATTTAAGACAACATAAGGTATGAGCAAAATCATATTTTTAGTCTGTCTCCATTCTGGGAGAGGCGAAGTCTAGGATATTGGAAGCACATTTTATATGGGTTAAGAATTGGCTTGCAGTTTCATCATTAACATTTTGAGGCACGTCAAGGTAAACCTCTTAGGCAAGCCTATAAAGCAAAAAGTCAATCTTTTCTTTTTAAAGCAGTAAATTTACATCCTCAGTCCTAAAAGAAACGCTGCTGAGTACTTCCAACCCTTGTTGCCATTTCCTGCATTTACTAGCCACATAGCAACTGATTTTGATTTAATAACACGGCCCCTTCCCCTTGCCAAGTGGTGCAAACCTGCTCTTAAAAGAATATTCAAATGACCATGATTTTGCAAATGTGATCTTGCCAGATAATTTATTGCTAGAAAGTGTTACAAATTTACCAATTCAGATTTTTATTGACAACAGAGTATATAACCAAGCCATCACTGTCTAATAAAATCGAAACACTGGAAACAGACAGTTATTCTGAAGATACTTATTAGGAAGTTAGCTTCAATGAACCAAGTGACAAAATAATCAAATGTTTATTTGGATGTAATTGTTAGTCAGATCAGTTAACCAAAGTTTTGAGAGAGATGCATTAGACTAAAAAAATAAAAGCAACTTCAACAATCAAAGGACACAATGTAAAAAAATATCAAGCAATCTTTTCAACTTGTTTAATGTCTTTCCTTTGCAAAATGTCTTTCCTTTGAGCAAAATAAGGTAGGGGTACAAACAAAAAAAATAGGGAAGCACTTTCAAAGATGGAGCACCATAACAAAAAGGTGCTTCCTCTTCTACCTGAATATTCAGTGCAATTTAATGAAGATACTTGCAGAGGAATCTTTGCAGGTAGCCTAAAGATCTGGTTGGACATACAACAGAGAAGATCTTCCATTAGATTCTGGCCCCAAACTATCTCAGATTTTAAATGTATACATTAATATTTTGAGTTGGATGCAGAAAAGGGTTTGTAACCAAGCAGCTAACGAAGCATTAGAAACACCTAACCATGGCAATTATTTTGGGCAAACTAAAGTTTGAAAACCATTTCATATGTATCAAAACAACAGAAGCTATCTGCTCTTCTCAATGTAATAATGTATCCGGGAGAACTTCCGTAAAATAGAATGAAATTCCCTCCAGAAAAAGCTCAACTAGAGAATGAACCGCGTGCCAATTGTAATTCCTTCTCTGGACTGACCTTCAATTTATCAATTTGCATCCACTCCATTATTCTGCTCAGATATCAATATCAACCACCTCACCTGGGTTAGATGAGGAGTAATGAAATTGGGTGGGCATCCTCATATCACATTTTCACTTGTGTTTCCAAATAAAGTTTACATACAACTGTGGGAGAAAGTGAACCACAGGGCTTACCAGGACTCAGTATAAATTGCCAGGGAATATAAAACAGTAAACTTTTTGAAAATGGATGTTCAAGTAGAAATTACATTACTATAAATAAAACACTCTATTCTCATTCCAGACAGTTGAACCAAACGCATACCATGCTCAAGGTTACTGAAGATTTACAGGAGGCCCAAGTGAAACCTAATGGCTATATTTCTCTTCTCTTTCAGCAGCATCACCAAGTCTGACTAAATCATTTTTTCCAAGAGAATTTAGAGTTTGTCACTAACCAGTCATCTAACAATCCGCCCTTAAGAAACAAATAATAATTGCACTGATTTCTCCTCAACTTCTAAATCCAAAGATTTCTTCAAGGAAGTTCCAATGCTGTCTGTTTTCAGGATAGCAATACAATCTCATTTCAAAACAAGGAATAGAGTCTCCTGGCTCCTATCAGCTATTTCATCCTAACTAAATTGTAGCAAGCTAAAGGATGGTATCATGCACGCAAGAGATAAGGTAAACTTACCCAAGGATATTTCCCAAAACTTTAAACCTCAAACAAACTCAAGCAGAGCAAACAATGAATATACCCATTCTAATTCCATCAACAATGGCGCGTTAAATAGGAGCAGTTTTTAGCTTCAAGGATTTTGCAAATTATTACGAGTTAACCATTGAGAATATGGCCAAGTTCTTTTACAGAATAAAACATAATAAATATTTCAGTATATAAAAGAGCTTCACCAGATGACGCTGCAAAACGCTATGGAACTGAATCACCCTCATTATAACAGAACGGACTTCACAAAGAGCTCTAATTCAGAGTTTTTTCTTTTATGTGTCATCAATTGAACCTTAAAAGTCTCAATACCAGTAGGAATTCTATGAGAAATTAAGGACTAAAAGAAAAAGGGAAATTATCAAATGTGGGTTCCAAATTTTATAAGGTATAGCAGAAAGGTCAGCTCTTATAAGCTGACATTCAGGACCCCAACACCTGGGATAGTATTATTTGTTTATTATTTATTTATTTATTTGGACTTATATGTCGCCCCTCTCCCAGAGGACTCTGGGCAGCTCACAGCCAAATAGACATAAAATACAATATAAAACTCACTAAAAACAATTAAAACAACTAAAAAAACCATGCATATATTTCCTGGTCAGATCAAGATGCCATGCCATCTGATCAATGACCCCAGGCCTGCCGAAAAAGCCAGGTCTTTATGGAAGGCTATTAGGGTGGGGGCAGTCCAGATCTTGGAAGGTAACTGGTTCAAAAGAGACGGAGCAGCCACAGAGAAGGCTCTCCCCCGTGGGTCCGCCAGCCAATACTGTTTAGTGATGGGACCCAGAGAAAACTAACCCTCTGAGCCCTTATCAGTCACTGGGAGCTATGCATTATGGATAGACATTTGCATTTATGACAACTCATTGCTTTGCTGCTCGATCTGGGCTTTGGGGAAAATGTTCCTTTTTTTAACTAAAAAATTCTGCAGCCTGAAAAATGTTTGAAACCAACTACTCTAACCCATGTTCACTCAGATTCAGTAGCTGTATTCCTGTTGACTTAATCTGTCAAGAAAAAAGATGCCTGCTCAATTACTTGAGGTAAAATATCATACTGAAATACTAGTCAGACCAACTGAAAAATCCCACAGGGCTCTAGCGGCATATTTAAAACCATTAGAGTTGATTACTTTCAATGAAGCAGGTGCAGAGGTTCAAAATCTGAGGCTTCAGTGCCACAGAAAGACCTGATATCCTTGGAATTATGTCTAAAATATGTTATCAGATTAATATTTTAAATAATACATTAAGGGGTTCAGTGTTATTCAATATAGGCCATGAAGAGTAACCATATTAACCATATTTTATTTCAATTACTGTACATGAAATGAGCTTCATCTTTGGAGGCCCTTCAAAGACTACTTGGGGCTAGTATTTATGGCATTTGCTCAAATACTATAGAAAAATCCCATATTGTCCCAGGTGTGACCTATATCTGCACTGAGGAATGGATTGCTATGCTGAATATATTCTATTAGAAACATGTTATCAGAATTTGTTTCTCAAATTTCCTTCAATACTAAATCAAACCTGCTTTTCATTACATCTCCTGATATGTTTACAGTTCATATCTCAGATGATCAAAATGGTTCTACTACTTGCCAGAATACAAAGAAACATAATTATCTGAAAATGTTTAATAATTGCCATGCCATGCCTATAATTGGACTTACTGGTTAGTGACAGATTAATTACAAATGTTAGTGTTTTGAGTGGTAGCATTCGTTCTATTAGTAATCAGTCAAAAGCAGAGGGCAACCAAATTAAGATCACTCATAAATAAATCTAAACAACCAGTTCTTTTGAAATCATAGTCACTGTATCTACATTATTAATATCTATAAATACAATAATGCAGATATTTTTATTTGTTTCTTTTCACATTAGAGCCAAACTTTCTCTTTTAGCTAGGTTAACATTGTTACCTATTTTATGGCGCCAAATAAACCTTTCATAAAAGACTAACCCCAATGGCTTATTTATTTTGTCTGCAAATCTTAACTTCAGAAAAGGGAACTACACTCTGGACAATTTCTGCAAAAGTCCCAGAAAGTCCCAGAAGCTTTTACCACATGTTCATTTATTTTACACTCATGCCTTCCCAAGTACCAGGATCTTATTACTATAGGTAGTTCTCAACTTATAGCTGTTCATTTAGCAACCATTCAAAGTTATAACTGCACCCAAAATGTGATTTATGACAATTTTTCAGTTATGAACTTTGAAGCATCCCCCTGATCATGTGATCAAAATTCAGATGCTTGGCAACTGGCTCAGCATCACGTGATCACCTTTTGAAACCTTCTGACGAGCAAAGCCAATGTGGAAGTCAGATTCACTTAACAGCCCTCTTACTAATTTAACCGCCATGATTCACTTAACAACTATAGCAGGAAAGGTTGTAAAATGGGGCAAAACTCAGTTAACAAATGTCTCACTTAGCAAGAACATAAATGGGTGGGCTGATAGTCGGATACACGAAAATGTCAAATAATCCAGACCATACTGTATGTGGCTTGCCTGCCCACTTCCCTCCTCGGCTCTCTTGCTCGCTCGCTCGCCCCGCTTCCTTCCTTGGCTCTCTTGCTCGCTCGCCCACTTCCCTCCTCAGCTCTCTTGCTCGCTCATCCGCTTCCTTCCTTGGCTCTCTTACTCGCTCGCCCACTTCCCTCCTCAGCTCTCTTGCTCGCTTGTCCGCTTCCCTCCTCGGCTCTCTTGCTCGCTCGCCCACTTCCCTCCTCGGCTCTCTTGCTCGCTCGCCCGCTTCCTTCCTTGGCTCTCTTGCTTGCTCGCCCACTTCCCTCCTCAGCTCTCTTGCTCGCTCGTCCGCTTCCCTCCTCGGCTCTCTTGCTCGCTTGCCCGCTTCCCGCCTTGGCTCTCTCGCTCTCTCAATCAATTTGCTCTTCAGCTCGCTCTCTCTCTCACCTGCTTTCCCCATCATGGCTGCCATGTTTGGGGGTCTGTCGGGGGGGGCATGGAAATGCCTACAGCCACGCCCCCAAGCAGCTGCAACGTCGGATAATCCAGAACGTCAGATCATCGAAGGACGGATAACTGAGACTCTACTGTATATACAATATACATTTCTATATTTTACTTTTGCTTCTGTGCTTTATGGGTATACCACATTCAATCATTTTTAAAGAAAGATCAGAAAGAAACAACCAACGGGATATTCAGATGCTAAAATGTAAAATTAGTCATTAATAGCAGAGCACCAAATGATTCTGGCTGTATAAGTAGAAGACCTTAATGTTACCTCTCAAACTAATTTCCCTTGAAGTTTAGTTATAAAGAGAAAGGAATTCAGGGCACCTTAAGCCCATTTCTAATCCATTCTATACTCCACTACTGGTAAATATAATGCAAATAAGCTTTTCCAATAAGCTCACCAATGTCGTCAAATGGGGCAAAACTCACTTAAAAATGTCTCACTTAGCAACAGAAATTTTGGACTCAAGAGGGCTCAAATGGTTGTAAGTCAAGAACTACTGTGCATGTATCTATTGCAGTATTTTGCTCACTTTTACAAAAGAACACATGCTTCACAATGACATTAGTACATTACTGAAATGTTAGTAATCTAATTCAGGATATTTTTGATTAAAATTCACAGAAATAACAATGGGCTGATAACAAGCATTACTGAATTATCCTTATATGAAATGACTATTTTGATTATTAAATGAAACATGTGGAGAATCCAGAGCCTCTATGCCTGACTGCTTGTGATTACTGTATATAGATTATTAACTTAATTGCAACATATTAATTACCTTGCTATGGAAACATAGTAAGAAACAAAAACTTCAGGGGTTAGTGTGAGTTTAGTAATTCTGTGACCCTAAAAATAAGCTGTAACAAGATATGAATAAACAGCACAACTTGTTGTTTTAGAACCTCCTGCCTTGAGTATGACCTGATAAATCCCAATATATCATACAGTTCTGTAATTGTAATGTGTCATGTGAAATAAAGAGTATAAAATATAAAAGAAATTATTATAATAACAATTCCATTTCCCTTCCATTTAAGATTTGACTTTAAATCAGATTGAGATAACATACTGGACACATACTGGATAACATACTGGACACATACTGTAGTGTAACTCTGGCCCAACATTCAAGCGCATTATTTCCTATAAAGCCAGAAGGATTTCAAGAAAGTGTAAGCACATTTCAGGCTTGACTAGCTCAACAAACCATGTATTATTTTTTTGCTTTTAGAATGAGTTAACACATCACATTAAGCCAAAAAAAATTGCCATCACATATTCGTGTAATTGGCAAACTGGAACACTCATATTCAAACATAAAAATCTACTCCTTCTTGAATAGTGTTATATGGAGGGTGGCCATTTTGTTTCTTCTTCAAAGTGACAATGTGATCTGAAAAATTATTTTATTCCACCATTTGATTTAACACTAATTGGTTTGATGCCATCAGAAAAATAAATTTTCAATGAACAGGAGCCCCAGAATATTGGGCAATAGATATTGTTTGCTGTGACTTTCCACATGAGGAATATCCTATTTTGCAGAGATTTGTAGGAATAGGAAAGATTATTATATTTTCATACAAATTTGCCATTTCCATGTATCATCTGTCAACTTGTTCACCTTGAGATTATGGAAAGATTGATCATAAATGGACAAAAATGTTACAAAAACTATGCACTTGGCTCTTCTCATTCCTACTAGTACTGGTTTAGCTCCACAGCTTGCAAACACTAAATCATATATAGTATTGACTGCCCATCAATGTTTAACTCAGAAGAAAAGAACTGGTGACCCACCAGATGAATAAAACCTATGACTCATGGAGACAGATGGTAACAGCTGTAACTCAATAGTATCTGGAATGCTATAGACTGATGCTCCAGACTTAACATGAAGTGAGAACTCACTTTGGTACATCATAGAATTCTAAGCTAAAACACCAGAAGGAATTAAAATTCATTACAAAATACATTCAGTAGTCCTCATTTAACAAGCACAAATGGGACTAGGAACCTGGTCATTAAGTGAAGCGATTACTTAGTGAAATCACAACTGCACTAACAATCTTTCTTCAGCTTTCTTTGCTTTATAAATCTGCAAAGGTCATGGATTAAAGGTTTGGTCCTAAATTATTTTTCATCATCCCAACACCATACAGTCACTAAAAAAGGCCTGCCGGTACTACCAATATAACCATGACCAACATATAATACATGCAACAGTTTGCTTTGATAATTGTTGAAGAACTGAGTTTTGGATTCTAAATGATGATGCTATCCATTTGAATTATGCCTTTTCTATTTTAACACTCCAAATACACAATGGATCATTACATAGATTACAATGGTGGAGAACTATTCAATTCCACTATGTTCAAAATTCTACTTGTAAAAATTTTTAAGCCAAGCACTTAATTCTGGACTGATTTCAGGTAACCAAAGCAAGCAAGAATATTTCACTGTTTTCCAGATTCAAATCGATCTCCTTGCTATTCAAAATGAAGAAGAAAACGGTCAAACATAACTTCAGAATTTATGCAACAATAAATGCATTTTTCCAAGATGCCTCACATAAAGGTTTCATCAAGACAGCAGATTAGTCTCTGAGGAGTATTGAATTGCATGCTTAAAAATTCACCCATGACCATGCATATAAAAAGATGCTTACAATCCAGGTGTTTCTTCTTGGGGCCCATCACTTCATGTGTGGTTGCTTTGCAGACAGCTCTGGCTACAGCTGATCCTGTAACGCTGTACTGAGCAGCTGCGATGCGATCTGTCAGCGTCTGACCCGACATCTTCAACTAATTCTAGGACTGCTGCCACTTCTACAAAGAAGGGAGGGGTGGGGGGGGGAAACAATTGAGGGGAGGAGGAAAAAAAAGAAAAGATCAGATGATTTGTCCATTAAAACTAGATCCCCTCTAAAGCCTGGCACTCAGTTCCACTCCTTCCCCCACCAACCCCCATCTTTTCTGTTGTGTAACTGTTTGCTCCGAAATGTGTGGCCAGGGATGTTGTGGAGATGGGGGAATAAAAGAGGAAATATGACTCAGGAGATTAAGGTGTGGGTGGGTGGAGGGGGGGGATTCCTATTCCTTCGGCGAACTGCATCCCTTGATCAATATGATGGCGGTTACTGCAAACTACCACCTCCCTCTCCGCTATTTATGTTGGGAGGGAGGGCAGGAGAAAAAGGCTCCCCCCCCCCCCTCACCGCGTCTCCAAAGCGCAGGCCTTCCCGACCGAACCTCAAGAGGGCTCCCAGGATGAATTGAAATAGCTCGCCTCCCATTCGGCTACTTTATCCACCCCGGCTGCCTTCCTCTTGCAGCCTATTTCCACTGCAGCACCGGGGTTCCCCCCCCTTCCCCCTCCCCCACCGCCGCCCCAATCTCTCTCCCAGTTGCCCTGCGTTTCCCACTCGGCTGCTCTGAGGAGAGATTATATCATTGCGCCTTATTATTATATGCCCTCTCGGAGCCTTCCTGTCGTGTGTCCCCCCCCCCTCCCCAGTCCACAGCTCCCAGCTCGAAGACGAGGCAACCCACAGGCCGCTCCATTCTTCCACAAACCCGGGCAGCCCCACAACCCGACATCAACCCCCCCTACACACACAACCCCCCCCCCATTCCTTCGTCTCTCTTCCTTTTCCTCGCTCTGCAATGCAATGCAATTGCATCCCCCCCCCCACAACCCTTCCCCCCCCTAGCCAACAGCACCGCCACTTCCAATGCGCAGGGAACGGCGATATAACCAAGATAGCAGCCGCGTCTGGTTATCCGGGCGCAGCGGCACCTCTCCTTCTCCCCTCCCCTACACGCCCCCACCCATGCTGAAGATTGCTAAACGCCGGTGAGGCCTTTCTTCCCCCCCCCCCCACTCGCCCTCCCCCCCCACTCCCTGGAACGCAGAAGAACCCAACGCGGCGAACCTGTCAACACGCTCCCGTCCTCCTGGCGCGCGCGCGCCGCCGCGTGCCTCTTCCTCTCTCCCCTCAGCTTAGCTCCCGGGTCGCGAGAAGGCCGTCTCCCCCTCCCGTTGCCGCCGGAGCCTCCCCGACGCAACCTTTCTTGCCCCTGCCCGGCTGGTAAGCAGCTGCGCCGAGGATCCCTCCTCCTCTTCCTCCTCCGTTCCCCCCCAGTTCGCACCGGGCGCTTTGCTCCAGCGCGCGGGGAAGGCGCGCCTTAGAGCGCACTTGGCCTCTCCCTCAGGTGCAAGGAAGGCTGGCGGGGGTGGAGGTGGAGAAGGAGGAGGATTGGCCGAGAGAGGAAGATGCGCTAAGGCTGCGGAGGTTCCGCCGGAGCGCGGCTCTTTTTTTTTTTCCACGCCCAGGAGCCGCCGCTATTTCTAGCTTTAATCTCCGCTTGCTTGCCTCGGCAGCCTAATCTCCGGCGCGCGCGGCTGCACGCGTTCCCCGGGGTGGCCCTTACAGCAGGAACGGGCGAATGGCCTGGCAGGGGCATATACGATACGCCAAGCCCTGACAATAACACACACCTCGGTCTTTCCTTCGCGGTTGACCCCTTTTCGGCTATTTCTTTCCGCCAACCTCGCGGGTATGGGGCTTTCTCTCCCCAGAATCAGGTGACCCGGAGCGGACGAACCGAATAAACCCTCCAGGGGCCGTAAAACCGGAGAAAGTCCCTAGTGTGCCTAAAGGGGACGCCCGTCACCGCCGGGATTTCCCCCCCTTTCCTCGCCGGAGAAGGCACCGCGTGAGGGACGACGCTTTTTTTAACCCGGGTCTACCTGGGTTACTCAGCGGAGACGGGCCTTCCTTCCCCGTTAACTTAGTTCTGCCCTTTGCTTGTTTTTATTGCGCCGGGAGTGTGCGTATCCCTAGATCCTATTTCGCGCGCCAGGTGCGGATGCGTGTAAAATAATCCTTTTTAAAAAAAACTTTGTGGCAAAATGTGAACGTCAACCTTGTTCGGAAGTCCGGAAGGAGTTGGGCGGCCTATAAATTAAATACATTCAATTAAATGTCTGTTTCGGTTATGTATCCCGGGGTTCTGGTTCTTTAGACCTCAGCTTCTACGTTAATATAGCGGTTGAATATCATTACTAGTGCGGATTAGTAGGTAACCAATAAAGCCTCACCTTTAAATGTGATTGCTGGAAAATTGAGAGATAATGCCAAGTTTAGGGAGTGTAGCTCAAGGCAGTTCTCTGATGTTAACTACCTCTGTTGTTCAGTACTATTGTAATTCCAGCTATTGAAGCCATTAATCAAACTGGGTCTTAGTTTTGCCGGACATCCTCTTTTTTAGTTCACTGTCATACTGAAACTGTAAATGAATTCACAGGACTCTAGGTTTCCATAAGCCATAATTCCACAATTCCACCATTTAAGGATGAGTGTATTTTAATGGGTCTTACACTGTTTTAGAATAGAATAGAATAGAATTCTTTATTGGCCAAGTGTGATTGGACACACAAAGAATTTGTCTTGGTTCATATGCTCTCAATGTACATAAAAGAAAAGATACATTTGTCAAGAATCATGAGGTACAACGCTTAATGATTATAGTGGACAAATAAGCAACGAGGAAACAATATTAATAAAAAACTTAAGGATACAAGCAACAAGTTACAGTCCTACAGTCATAAGTGGGAGGAAATGGATGATAGGAATGATGAGGAAAAACTAGTAGTAACAGTAGTGTAGACTTAGTAAATAGTTTGACAGTGTTGAGGGAATTATTTGTTTAGCAGAGTGATGGCCTTCAGGAAAAAACTGTTCTTGTGTCTAGTTGTTTTGGTGTGCAGTGTTCTGTAGCGAAGTTTTGAAGGTAGGAGTTGAAACAGTTTATGTCCAGGATGCAAGGGGTCAGTAAATATTTTCACAGCCCACTTTTTGACTCATGCAGTATACAGATCCTCAGTGGAAGGCAGTTTGGCAGCAATTGTTTTTTCTGCAGTTCTTATTATCCTCTGAAGTCTCTGTCGGTCTTGTTGGGTTGCAGCACCGAACCAGACAGTTATAGAGGTGCAGATGACAGACTCAATGATTCTTCTGTAGAACTGTATCAGCAGCTTCTTGGGCAGTTTGAGCTTCCTGAGTTGGTGCAGAAAGAACATTCTTTGTTTTGCTTTTTTAATTACGTTATTGATGTTGGGTGACCATTTTATATTGATTTTATATTGTTTTTATGTTGTACTCTGTCCAGAGTCCAAAAAGAGTTGGGTGGCCTATAAGTACAAATAATAAATAAATGAATGAATGAATGAATGAATGAATGAATGAATGAATGAATGAATGAATGAATGAATGAATGAATGAATGAATAAATAAATAAATAAATAAATATGCCTTTGGAGTAAAATGTGGGTAAAGAATTTATGCTCCAGTGTTATTTATATATTACTTCCAGGAAGCCTTGCTTAGTTTATTAACAGTGATGCAAATTTTAAAAAAAAAATGTTTTTAAGAGTTCAAAATGTTTTTGTTTCTGTGAACGCGATATATCAGAAATGTTGATTTTTTTTCTAATTAGTCATACTATTATTTAGACCGAAATCAGTATGATGCTACTTGCATGAGTTTATTATCTTGGGCAGTGTTTACAATAGCCATCTTCAAATCAATTCATATTGGATTAGTTCATACAGAGGATTTATTCAGAATAATATTCAGTGGTAAACCCACAAGACTGATTGGCTGTGGGTACTGCCCCCGAAGGACTGTACCGACTGTCTGTCCTTGGTTCTGGGAGGGGGGGAAAAATTACCCCCCTCAGAATGGACTCACAATTTGGGTGTCCTAGATTCTCAGCTGAGATTGGATCAACATCTGTCAGCTGTAGCTGGGGGACCTTTGTACAGGTTCACCTGGTGCACCAATTGCGACCCTACCTGGATCAGGAGGCTCTTCTCAGTCACTCATGCCCTTATCACCTCACGGTTAGACTATTGCAATGCACTCTACATGGGGCTACCCCTGAAAAGCGTTCAGAGACTACAACTGGTCCAGAATGCAGCCCTGCGAGCTGCAACTCTCTGCGAACTGCACTGGCTCCCAATCAGTCTCCCAATGCAATTCAAAATTTATCACCTGTAAAGCCCTACCTGGTTTAGGGCCAGACTATCTTTGGGACCGCCTTCTACCACATAGCTCCCAGCGACCGATAAGAGCCCACAAGGTTGGCCTTCTCCGGGCCCCGTCAGTGTCGGGTGGCAGGGCCACTGGGGAGGGTCTTCTATGTGGCAGTCCGGCTCTCTGGAGCCAGCTGCCTCCTAGGATCCGTATTGCCCAAACTCTACTGGCCTTGTAGAAAGCTGTAAAGACCTGGCTTTTCCAGCAGGCCTGGGGCCGTTGATCAGTTGATACATCGTTTAGGTATGGCCATAAAAGATATGCATAGTTTTATTAAGGGTTTTGAATTGTCTTTTTAAATTGTTCCTTTTAAAAGATATTTTAATATTAATATGTTTGTTATTTTTGGATGTGAGCCGCCTGAGTCCTTAGGGAGTTGGTCGGCATGCAAATAGAATGAATGAAGGAAGGAAGGAAGGAAGGAAGGAAGGAAGGAAGGAAGGAAAGAAGGAAGGAAGGAACGAAGGAACGAACAAACAAACAAACAAACAAACAAATAAATAAATGCAGTAAATACTTCCTATTTAATCCTAACATGACATCCTTCAGGTACTGTATCCTATTTTAAAGTTTTGGGGTGTGTAGCCTACATATATGTATTTCATATATTTCCATATACAGTACAGTAAGACCTCACCTATCGCTGGTGTTACGTTCCAGACCCGGCCGCGATAGGTGAAATCCGCGATGGGGAATTTATCGACTGATAGTACTTATTTAAGTATTTATATTGTAATTGTTTGGTAAGTTTTCATTGTTTTAAGTGTTTATAAACCCTTCCCACACAGTATTTATTTTAGATACAGTATTTAAATACAGTATTTACAACTTTAGATATATTTTTTTTGAAAAACCTGCCGATCGAGTTCCGTGGGCTGTTTAAATCTGCCGATCGACTTCCTCAGAAACCCGCGAACCAGCGAAGATCCGTGAATGATTTTTCTCATTAATATTTCTTGAAAACCCGCGATGAAGTGAAGCCGCAGTAGGCGAAGCGCGATATAGCGAGGGACTACTGTACTTGCATTATATTTTGAGGATCACAATGTGGATCATTGTGATAATTATTGATGAGTGCAAAACAGGTAGTTGGGCTCACACGACACATGAATCCCGAAAGATAATTGTATTGTGTGAAAGAGCTGCTGTGGTTTGTAAATCATTGTTACAGTTCAACACAATATGCAAGTGTTGAGTCAACTGGTGCTTAAGCGACATTCCGTGATTTAAAAAATGAATGTTAACCTGACCATATCCCAATCATCTAATACAAATATAAATCCTTATTTCACATTTGAAGTTCTTCAAAACTTTGAGGTGGATATCTCAAAGTTGGTGATCTATCAATTTTTAATTCATTAATAAAGCAGGTCCTTGAAGAGGGGCGACATACAAGTCTAATAAATTGAATTGAATTAAAGTGTAATTTCTTGCCATTGTTATTTGAAAAGTGTGTTCAAGTGAGCATCAATATCCTAAAAGGTTCTGTGAATTGGTGAAAGTAATATAGCATTTATCTCCTTTAGGATTTTTTCCCCTTATGGTCCAGTAGTCCATTTGCCTTCTAGTTGGATTCCTACTTCCAATTTAGTTTTTTATTATTATTATTTTTAAAATATAATTTTATTGATTTTTATAAAATGATTACATAAAACAAACATGTAACAGTGCACAGTGTATATATAACATATATTGGAGTTCATTTCTAAAACATTACAATCAATTTAGTTTTTTATCATTGATTGTAATGTTTTAGAAATGAACTCCAATATATGTTATATATACATTATTTATGAACAAACTTGCAATGTAATCTGCAGAAGGAAAACTCAACAAATACACTTTTTCCAATGGTTTTCTGCCTTATGCTTTTAGCTATAGCTAACATATTTGGGCTACAAAAATACAGACATCCATAAGATAGCAGTAAAGAAATAAAAGAAAAAATCTAACATTATATGTTAGATATACTATACATTATAATTTATTTTCTGGATCTCATGTTCTTGACAACCTTCCCAATATTTACAGTGCCCTCTGTCTTCAGCCTCACTATCTCATCCTAGATATTTTTAAAATTATGGGTTTTCTTTTCCTCCCAATCAAGCCTTTAGCTCTTTAGGTCAACAGCATGAACCAATGGTTCTCCCAATCATACATTTCTGTCACTGAAACTGCATTGTGTGAGCCATGCACGTGTGCCAGTTAAAGGTATGAACCTACATCTATAATAGTCTCCAGGCCAAAAGTTGAAGAGAATTTGCATTTATACAATCAGGAAATCAGATCTTTAGGAACACTTCTGTCCTGTGTATGTAAAATCTATCTTCTATGATTGATGCCCCCTGCAAATATAACTACTATATTTTTCAGAGCATAAGGGACACCTTCCCCCCCTCCCCCCCAAAAAAAGAGGCTAAAATTTTTGGTACAATCTTATACTTTGAATGTTGGTTTTTAAAGTTTTTTTCCCCAGCTCTAACAATCTTCCCAGCTGTTCCCGGCTTGCACAATTTTTCATGGCTACTCTCTTTGAAGACAGTTTTTTTCCAGCCCTAAGTTGTTGTAGGTTATTTTTTCATTGCTACACAGAATAAGTTTTTTAAAGCCCTAACCAGGGAATAAAATAATGTGCTGAAGCTGATCAGACTAAGGACACTAGCCAGATGAATGAGTAGGCAGTTTTTCCCCCTTTCCCCCCAAAAAACTAAGATGTCTCCTATACTCTAGTGCATCTTATACTCCAAAAAATACGGTATTTTTACCACTAATAATGTCCTCCAGGGTAACTTTAATATTTTAAACTGACCTCTGCTTTATATTCCAAAAAATATGTTATATTTACTACTACTAATATCATACAGGGTAACTTAAATATTTTAAACTGACCTCTGCTTTTATAATAGGTATTGTAGTTAAATTCTCTGAGTTTGTCATTTGGCAATCCAACCTCCTGAGTTCAAGACATAAGTGCCATGCAGTGGGATGAGCTCCCATTATGTGCCTCAGCTTATGCCCACCTAGTAGTTTGAAAGCATGCAAATGCAAGTAGATAAATAGATACCATTTTGGTGGGAAGGTAACAGTGTTTTGTTCTCCTGGGAGTATCTCATGTTAGCCACATGATCACAGAAATGTCTTTGGACAATTCTGGCTCCCTAAGGTAAGAAATGGAGATGAACATCAGCCTCTAGAGTTGGATACAACTGGACGTCAAACAAGGCCTTGACTTTTGGGAAGATAGTAAACAAAATATTTATTTTTTACTGGATAAATGTTACGAGAAAACGCTTAACATACATTGAATAACATAATGACAGTTCAACAGATCTCACCTCAAATGTCTTTCAAGCCATTTTCTCCTGCTCTGAAAATTGAATGGATTGGGAGAGGTCAAGCTCATATAGATTCTAAAATGTTGATTTGTATCCTGAACCTATTACTAGATTTCATTCTGACATTTCAATCTTCAAAGGGTTCGTTGCCTTGAAAGGCACAAGTATTCAAACCAAAGAGAACGCTGACACAATGTTCTACTCTACTTGGCTAGAAACTGAAGTTGTATTTGTTTTATTTTGGGTTTATAAATGTATGTGACCAGAACATTAGACAAGCAGTTATTTGCACTATAAAGGAGAAAATAGTTACCCCCCCCCTTTTTCCTTTATCCCCCCCCCCCAGTATATGGATTTATAATTAATGGATTTAGTATTAATTAGACTCCTGTTCTGTTTCTGCTAAGAATGCATCCGTTCATACAATTGTTACTACCAGCAATAGCCTGATCCTCTGCTCTGTGATTGACTGTTGCATTTACTGTATACAGTGATCCCCCGTTTATTGCGTCCCCAACCATTGCGAACAGGGTACTTCGCTATTTTTCAACCCGGAAGTAAACAACACCATCTACGCATGCGTGCCATTTTCTTTCTATGGCCACGCATGCGTAGATGGTGGAGTTTGCCGGGCAGATCAGCTGCTGGGCGGCTTCCCTGGGTCTTCCCCCTCTTGCCGGGGTTTCCCCTTTGCGTGGGCGGCGGGGAAACCCCAGCGCCGCTTCCCAGCTGAGTGGCGCGAGCAACGGCGTGGGCGGGCGAAGGGCGGGCGGTGGGCGCTCGGACAAGCGGCGGCCGCACCAGCAGCAGCGAGGAGCCAAACATCCGTGTTTCCCCTTTCTGTGGGCAGCGGGTTTCTTCGGCTCCTCGCTGGTCCCCAATTCCGCCAACATCAGGCTCTCCACACGCCCTTTCGCCGTAACACGAGAGCCTTCCGAAAACTCTTTCCGAGCGCCTCAGAGCAGCACCCCCACCCCTCTTTGATTCCCTCAACCCGCCCGGCCCCTCGCTCCCCTTTTCCACACGCGCCACCCAAGAAACGGTTCATCCCGTCTGGGCTTCCCCCCTCCTCTTGCTCGCTCGCGCTCTCGTTTCCTCTTCCCGCCGCCGCATTCGGAGCCCGAGAGGGGGAAAGAGAAGAATGGAGAGAGCCGCGCGCCGGAGACTGCCCCCGCTCCCGCCTCAACAGCAGCCACGGGAGGGGAGTTGCTGCAGCTGCCCCCAGACTTTCCACCAAGCCCAATACCGCCAGCCCACATGCCCGCCTCTCCCCGCGGCTGAGGAGGAGCGAGAGGAGCAGCAAAGTCCCACGCAAGTGCATCTTCTCCAGGCGGGGGCAAGAGCGGCGGGGCGAGTCCGCAGGAAAAAAGCCGCGGGCGACCGAGCGGATCCTGCCGTTTGGGGCACTCGGCGGGCAGGGGCATGAAGGATCTCTCCGCCGGCCTCGGGAGCGCGTGGGAGGGTGGCGAGCCTAGGAAGACGAGGCGACGCCGGCCGCTGTCGAGGTAGAGGAGGAAGCGGATTGGCGCTCCGTCCCCCCAGGGTTCCTCTCCATGAGGGCGTCCGCCGAGCTGCCCGAGCTGCCCGTCTTCAATTCACCATCTCACCCGGGCTCCCGATCCTGCTGGGCGGCGGGGAGACTCGGCGGGGAGCGCGCGCGTCCGGGACCCAGAGCGCCCTTGTGGCCGCCCATTCATGCCGCTCCGTCGCTCGCCATGCTGGCTTCCCCTCAGGAGACGCGCCTGAGTGGCCTTTTTGCAGTTCCTCTCTGTTCCTCTCAAGAGTTCTTGCGGGGGAAAAGCCGCTAGCCGGCTTTCGGAGCTCCTCCGCCGTCACCCGGCTTCTGGCAGAAGCCTTCTCTCTTTTTTTTCGTGCGCTTGGCGAGGAAAAGCAGCAAGAAAAAAAAGAGAGAAGGCTTCTACCAGAAGCCGGGTGACGCCGGAGGAGCTCCGAAAGCCGGCTAGCGGCTTTTCCCCCGCAAGAACTCCTGAGAGGAACAGCAAAAAGGCCACTCAGGCGCGTCTCCTGAGGGGAAGCCAGCGACGGAGCGGCATGAATGGGCGGCCACAAGGGCGCTCTGGGTCCCGGACGCGCGCGCTCCCCGCCGAGTCTCCCTGCCGCCCAGCAGGATCGGGAGCCCGGGTGAGACGGTGAATTGAAGACGGGCAGCTCGGCGGACGCCCTCATGGAGAGGAACCCTGGCGGGGCGGAGCGCCGATCCGCTTCCTCCTCTACCTCGACGGCAGCCGGCGTCGCCTCGTCTTCCTAGGCTCGCCACCCTCCCACGCGCTCCCGAGGCCAGCGGGGAGATCCTTCATGCCCCTGCCCGTCGAGTGCCGCAAACGGCAGGATCCGCTCGGTCGCCCGCGGCTTTTTTCCTGCGGACTCGCCCCGCCGCTCTTGCCCCCGCCTGGAGAAGATGCACTTGCGCGGGACTTTGTTGCTCCTCTCGCTCCTCCTCAGCAGCGGTGGCACGAGCGGCGGCGGCACGAGCGGCGGCGGCACGAGCGGCGGCCGGACGAGTGGCGGCAGCACGAGCAGCGGCGGCACGAGCGGTGGCCGGACAAGCGGCGGCGGCACCAGCGGCAGCCGGACAAGCGGCGGGCGGGCAGGCGGCTCCTCAGCTGTTGGGCGGGGGTCTTCCCAGGTGCGGAAGTAAAAAAATCTGCACATGCGCCATGGAAAAAAAAGGGCGCACATGCGTAGATGGTGTTTTTACTTCCGCACCACTATATTGCGAAAAACCGATCATTGCGAGGGGTCCTGGAACGGAACCCTCGCAATGATCGGGGGATCACTGTATAGGGCTCTCACTCTAGCATTAATTACTGAAATTATTAATTACTGAATTAACAGCATTAATTACTAAAGTAGATAAAACCTAACAAATGTTGTTCAGTGGGCTAGAAGAGAAATTGGACAAAGAAATGGGGGGATCTAGAATTTCAGGATTTGTCTGGATAAATCAGAACCAACTGGTCCAAAAAGATATCTCTGGAGAAGCTATTTGTGATGCTCATGTTCATCGGGCTGGGGGGGGAGTGGAGAGTGGGAGCATGGGATGGAGAGGAGATTAAGCCAAGGAAAGATGCATGGACTTTATTTTCCAGAATTTCCTAGGGAGTTGAAATCCAACCATCTTAAAGAGGCTGAGAAGAACTGCTCTAGAAGCTAAGCTTCTAGACATTAATGTAGATTGTGACTATTCTGTGCATATGCAGAAGAGTTGTGCACATACACACATGAACTGGTAGTGATGGGATTTAAACTCATCAAAATTCCTTCCATGGATATTTCTTTCTAATGAAGTTGGCATTCATGAGAAGTTGAAGACCAACAAACTTGCAGGAAACTACCAAACACCCTAAGTATAAAGGAATAACAGTTCAAATATTTCATTAAAATTAGGGATCTGTGTAAATCCTAAAGAGGTTTAAAAAGCTTGGATAGATGCATATAAATATTTTTTTTGTTTTATAATTGTCTTACCACTTCTCTATACTTACTAGATTAGAGGAAGATGAAAGAGTACAAGAAAGGAATACAGTATGGCTTCTTTAGCTGTTCTAAGGAAATGCTGCTTATTTTTTTGGAAAATGAAACAAGCAAGTGAGAAGAGAAACCAATAACTTCCTTTATTTTACTAAAAAGAAGAGGAGAGAAAAAATTACAAAAAGGAACATATTGTGTACTGTCGGTTGGACAGATTCCATAAACCAGTGAGGGCCCCATGACACCAGGTTAATGTTAAATATTAGAAAAACAAAGATACTGTCAATCTACATGTTTAGTGTACTTGGAATTGATAGTGAAGATACTAATTTTGTATGGGGAAAAAATTAACTGATTTTTTTTTTTAAACCCAGAATGGATAGGCATTTTCTGCCATATAAAATGAACCTACTGGTGGAAGCCAACTTTCCTTTGGTGGAATAATATAAAATTAATATATTATAATTAACATTAATCTTGTATATTTTGTGTATTGTATCCAAGTGTCTGTTTGTGTGTATCTCTGCGTGTGTATTTCGTACAGAAGGGAGGGAAGGCATATCAAAATCCCGATTTCAACTGCAACGTCTTTTGGATAAAATTTGGCTCGTGCTTCAGTGTTAAATTACAGATAAATATGTTAAAGTTCACCATATTCCATTTTGAGTTGCAAGTGATGCAAAGACAGCTTGAATTATTTACTTTCCCAGTTGAGTGGAAAGACAAGCAGTAACATCATTGCTATGTTCTAGGAAGCCCCACCTGTCAGCTCAAAATGCCTTCTCACTCATCTGTCATTTTTTTAAACAACCAGCTTTCATACTAGAACATACAATTATTAAGCCACTAAATTGAAGGACACATGCTATTTTATACTTTACTTGGGGGAAGGGCTTTTTCTCTTCTAAATATAAATATATTCCTTGCAGACATTATAATGCTTGCTTGTGGAAAGTATGTCATGTTTCTTTTAAATTTATGTTGATATTGATTATATCCCATCTGAGATTAGATATTAGCATTAAAAATATAAACCTACACATGTAAACAAAGAAAGCTTACATAGATAGATTGGATTTTGAAAATGAATGAAGTTGCAGACTGAGAACAGAGCAGCTTGTTCCTTAAAAAAAAAGATGGGGGGGAGTTCTGGTATGTTTCCTGTACACCAGACCTTTAATAAATGTGTATAATAATTAACTTGTACATTGCTACAAATCAAACATTGCTTAAGAAATAGTTCAAAGCTCATATTTTCTTCGCAAAATAATTGAGTTTTCATGATTTCTCAAATTGGGATGGAGCTTATATGTAAGGGAAGAAATAATACCCAATTTCCCAATGTAAGTGGGAACCATTTTGTTAAAGTTTGTAAAAATTGTTAAATTACTCAGCTGAGGATTTGGTTTTGACAGGGAAAAGTGTAAGTCTGGAGAAGGGAGTCTAAGGGATTATCTACACCGGTGATAGCGAACTTATAGCACGCTTGCTACATATGGCATTCAGAGCCATATTGGAGGGCATGTGAGGTCAGCTCTAGCACACATGCGCACCCTAGCCAATTGATTTTCAGCCTAGTTTTGTGACCGGCCCGCCTGCTATCTGTGATTTTGCAATGGAACAACCCTTTTTTCTTTTAACCACTAAGGCCAGGCTGCTCGACCAATGGCCGGGATTCAGATAGGAGATGGGAAACTTAGCTGCCGGTTTCTCTCCTTCTTTAACTCCACTCAGCCGCTCCATTCATCTCCTTTCACTCCCTCCTCCTCCACCTCCTCTTCCTCCATCTCCTCAGCAACGTCTGTCGGCCGCCTCCCTTCTTCCCCCCCCCAGTCTCCTCCCTGCCGGCTTAGTTTTTCTCTTCCACTTCCAAGCTGTAACTCTCAGTCGCCGCCACTGCTGCTTCAGCTGGTGCCGCTACCAGCTCCGGAAAATGTCTGAACGCAGCGGCTTCTACAAGCAGGATTTGAATAAAACGGTGTGGGAGGTTCCCCAGCGCCACCAGCACTTGACCACGGTGGGCTTGGGGGCTTATGGCTCCGTGTGGTCTATTCCTTGCAGACCTTACGATGCCGGAGGGTGTGTGTGTAGATGGGTGGGGGAGGAAGCAGGGGGGCAGGTGCCGGGATGCGCTTTCAGGCATCTATCCGGGGCGGGAACGCGGAGGGAGGTGGATTCGCAAGTGAAGGCTTAGACTCTAATTAATTTCCAAAATTGTTTAACATACTGTTTGTTTATTAAAAGTTAGCATATGTATACTATATACAGTGTTGGGTAGAACTGAGTTAATTATATTAAAACCATCCCAGTTTCTCATGCGGCCCCATGGCAAAATTAATTGCCCACCCCTGGCCTAGGGGAAGGCCGTTTCATCCTCCAGAGGCTTCAGGGAAGCTTTCCTGAAGCCCCGGAGTGCAAAAATCACCCAACGGATAAACTGGAACTTCAGAAAAATGGGCTTGCAGTTTGCTCATTGTGCTGTTTTTCACACTCCGGGGCTTCAAGAAGCTTCTCTGAAGGCTCCAGAGTGCAAAAAACAGCACAATGGGCAAAGCGGAAATCTGTTTTTCCGAATTTCTGGTTTGCCTGTTTTTTCACCACCCCAGGCTTCAGTGAGGCCTGTACACATGCATGGGAATGGGGGGGGGGGGATTGTGCCCATGTGCAGGAGCAGCAAGGGAGGTGCGCATGTGTGGGGAGGAGGGAATGGATTTGGGCATGTGTTTGCACATGCACACAAACCCTTTTGGCACATGAACCATCTACACTATGCCTCTCAGATCTGCTTGTCCTGTACTCATGCCAGCTGGACTTCAAGCAAACTAAAGAGGGCCCGTCTTGAGTCAGATGCTCTGACCACAGCTTACAACGTATTCATTTAGGACTGTAGGCTACTACATCCTCTCATTGCTCAATTCTCCAGCTGTTGCAGTCTCCCTACAATTGCTTTCGATGGACAGAATTATATTGGTGTGTGTGTATATTTTTTTCTTTTTTCAGTCATGTTCAGTTCTCAGAGACTGCCTGGACAACTCCTTGAAGTTTTCTTGGCTATGTTTTTCACAAGAGGATTGCCACTTTCTTCTTCCTAGGGCTGAGAGAAAATGACTGGTCCAAGCCTATCCAACTGGTTTCGTGCCCGAGGATGTACAAAATACATGTATATATACAAAGCTGGTTACTTTACATGTGGACTACCACAATGCACTCTGCATGGGCCTGATTTCAGGAGCAACAGCTGGTTTAGAATGTATTACAGCGATACCTCATCTTACAAACGCCTCGTCATACAAACTTTTCCAGATACAAACCCAGGGTTTAAGATTTTTTTGCCTCTTTTTACAAACTATTTTCACCTTACAAACCCACCACTGCCGCTGGGATGCCCCGCCTCCGGACTTCCCTTGCCAGCGAAGCACCCGTTTTTGCGCTGCTGGGATTCCCCTGAGGCTCCCCTCTAGGGGAAACCCCACCTCCGGTCTTCCATGTTTTTGTGATGCTTCAGGGGAATCACAGCAGGGAAATCACAGCAGCACAAAAATGGGTGCTTCGCTGGCAACGGAAGTCCAGAGGTGGGGTTTCCCAGCAAGGGGAGCCTCAATGAAATCACAGCATCGCAAAAACACAGAGGTCCAGAGGTGGGGCTTCGAGGACTTTGGTGTTTTTGTAATGCTGTGATTTCACTGATGCTCTCTTTGCTGGGAAACCCCATCTCTGGACCTCTGTTGCCAGCGAACCACTCATTTTTGCGATGCTGGGATTCTCCTGCTGGGATTCCTCTGCAGCATCCAAAAACACAGAAATCCGGAGGTGGGGTTTCCCATGGAGGGAAGCCTCAGGGGAATCCCAGCAGTGCAAAAATGGGGGCTTTGGCTGGCAAAAGGGGTGAATTTTGGGCTTGCACGCATTAATCGCTTTTCCATTGATTCCTATGGGAATCAATGGAAGTTCTTACAAACTTTTCACCTTAAGAACCTCATCCCGGAACCAATTAAGTTTGTAAGACAAGGTTATAGTTTTAATATTTGTAAAGAGCCTCGGTTAACCAAACTGTTTATTACAGACACATGCCAGACATGGCAGGTACAAGCATAGAGAGCAAAACAGAATACAGGCTTATATATGAACGAGCTGCCTGAGGCAGCACCCAATCCACACAGAGAGAAACTTCCTGCTTACATTGTAACTAGGGACGGGCGGCCAATCAGGACCTTGGATAGGGACGCCTATTGCACGGCTCTAATCTGCGGCTGTAACTGAGCAGATACTGCACTCCTATCCCTTTCGCTGACACATACATAATCATTCAAATATTCCGGTCTCTTACAAATCCTTCCAGACCGTCGTGGCTCTATAGATTCCTCGGCTCTGGCCTCAGGGGCCGTCACTCTGGCTTCCTTGCCTGGAAACGGGAAAGCTTCCTCCGCAATGTCTTTTTCCTCAAACCTTTTGGTCGGGTTTAAACTCTCTTCAAGGACTTCCCCGGGGTGGCCACAATCCCTTCCATCGCCCGAACTTTTTCCCATGTCTAAACGGATCTGGTCCAAATGTCTTCTCCATACCCGGCCATCCCTTAACAAGACTTCAAAAGACCTAGGACCCAACTCCCTGCTTATTATTCCTTCCGCCCAATTCTGTCCCCCTGAATAAGAGTGTGCCCACACCGCATCGCCCACCTTTACCTTCCTCGCCGGGGTTTCCGGCCACGGCACAGTCTGGGAATACCAGGGGTGGAGCCTATCCAAAACTATCCGTAGCTTGCGACCCATTAATAACTCTGCCGGGGTTTTGCCGGTAGCAACGCAGGGAGTAGAGTGCTGCGCTAATAATAAATCTGCCAACCTTTTCTGCCAAGAACCCTGTGGCATCTTTTTAAGGGAGTCCTTGACCGAACGAACTGCCCGTTCTGCTTGGCCATTACTGGCCAGATGCCAAGGCGATGTCAGGGCGTGCCTGATGCCCACCGATGCCAGGAACTATTCGAACAGCACCGCCGTAAACTGCGGCCCGTTGTCCGAGACCAGGAGGTCTGGGAACCCATGTGTGGCAAATAATGTCATCAATGCCTCAATGATCGCCTGGGACTGAGTTGACCTAAGGTGGACGACCTCCACCCACTTGGAGTGCGCGTCTACGACAACCAGGAACATCTGCCCCATGAACGGGCCGGCCAAATCTATATGTAGACAAGCCCATGGTCCCGCAGGCGGCTCCCATGCCAGCGGCTCGGCCCGGGGGGGAAATGGCCGGTTCTCCTGGCATATTCTGCACGCTGCCACCTTTTGCTCCACCTCCCTGTCCAACCCCAGCCACCACACATAATCCCTAGCCAGGCTTTTCATGCGCACGATACTTGGGTGGCTATCATGCAGAAGTGCCAACACCTGGCTGCGCAGTTTACCCGGAATAACTACCCTACACCCCCTCAGCAGGATACCCTTTTCCACGGAGAATTCAGTCCGACATCTGAGGAAGGGAACATATTCTTCGGCTGGGGCAGAAACTGGCCACCCCCTCAACACCCATTGCCTTACCTGGGATAAGGTGAAATCCCGCCCTGTTTCCCAGGCCACATCGGATGCAGACAGCATGAGAACCCCTTCGGAGAGGGTGAAAACTGAGCATACAGGTGCGGGGTCAATTAGCACATCGGCCAAGAGGCACCTACTGAGGACAAGGTGTAATTATAGTTTGCCAGGAAAACGATCCATCGTGACATTCTGGGGGACAACACAATCGGACTTTGCCAGGTGCCAGATAATAGTCCTAGTAGGGGCTGGTGATCGGTCACTAGTTCAAAGTGACGGCCATACAGGTAATCGTGGAACCTACGGACTCCCGCTATCAAAGCCAAAGCCTCCTTATCTATATGACCGTAGTTCCTCTCCGCCTTGGCTAAAGTGTGGGAAAAAAATGCCAGGGGGGCTTCAGTACCGTTTGGCAATCTGTGGCTCAAGACTGCGCCCACCCCGTGAAGCGTCACATGTGAGCACTAAGGGCAACCCAGGTGAGTATTGTGCCAGAACATTGTTAGAGGTGAGTATTTCCTCGACCCCCTTGAATGCGACTTCCTCCCTTTCCCCCCAATGCCAATTGGAATGTTTATCCAGCAGCCGGTGTAAAGGTTCGGCTACCGACGCCTTATGCGGGATGAAGACCGCATAGAAATTCAGCAGTCCGAGGAAAGCCTGGAGTTCCACCTTGGACTGAGGCCTGGGGGTGTCCCTGATGGCTCGAGTCTTATCAGGGGTCGGGTGGATTCCTTGCCCATCTACAGTAAAGCCCAGGAAATCCACCTGGGGAACGCCAAACACGCACTTCTTGGCTTTCAGCTTCAGGCCCGCATCCCTGAACTTGGACAAAACCTTCCTAACCCGTGTCATTAATTCGTCTATGGAACTCCCTGACACCAGGACGTCATCAAAGTACGGCACCGTCCCATCCAGCCCATATAACAGCCGCTCCATCAAACCTTGGAAAATCCCTGGGGCAATGGAAACCCCGAATTGCAGCCTATGGCATTTGAATACCCCCCGATGGGTTATAATGGACTGGGCCTCTGCTGTTAAGGAATCGACGGGGAGCTGCTGGTAAGCTTGAGAAAGATCAAGCTTCGCAAACACCCGACCCTCCCCCAAAGTGTGCAGTAACTGTTGCACTACAGGCAGGGGGTATGAATGGTGGGCCAATGCTCTGTTCACGGAACACTTGTAGTCCCCACACAATCTGATACCACCATCCCCCTTGAATGCTATCACCACCGGGGTCTCCCACACTGCTTGATCTACTTGCTCCAAAACCCCCTGAGCAATTAGTCTGTCCAATTCAGCATCCACTTTCTGTCGGAGGGGAATAGGCACACGGCGGGCTTTTAAACGAACCGCTGGAACTTGCGGATCCAAACTAAAAGAAATCGGGGTCCCCGTATAACAACCCAAATTGCCGTCAAAGACGGTAGGAAATTCCCGTGCCAACTTGTCAAAACCCGACTCCCCCTTTACTACATTTACCCCTATAACTGAGAGTCCAAGAGAAGTGAACCAGTCTAGTCCTAGGAGGTTTGCAAATGGTCCATCCACCACAATGAGTGGTAATCTGCCGGCAAAAGACTTGAAGCGGACTGCAAAACGACCTTCGCCGAGAAGTGGAATCGGAGCTCCTTGGTAGTCCCTCAGGCTCAACGCGCAGGGCTGCAGGCGACTCTTGCTCATGGACAGAAAACAACGCTTCAGGGTGGCCCAAGAAACTAACGAATGGGCCGAGCCCGTGTCCACCTGCATGTGGCACCTTGAGCTGCCCAGTTGAACCACAACTGAAATTTTTTCGGCAGAATCGGACGTCTTCCTGACATAAGTAGGAGATGGATGAGGGCGGCTGTAAACAGCATTGCAGTCCTCCCTCCGACCCGGGAGAAATCTCCGTTGTCCCCGGGGGTTGAAGCTTTGGAACTCCCTCTGCTCTTTGAACGCTGTCGTAGGCGATCTGCGAGAGCGGCAGACCCTGGCAAGGTGGCCTTTAGCGCCACAGCGCCAACATGCCACGTCCCGGGATGGGCAACTGGATCTAAAATGACTACCCCCACATCCACGGCAAGGTGACAGCGGGGGACGTGGGCGCCCAGCCGGCAGTTCTCGAGCTCGATTGGCAGCTAACCTTCAAACTTCTTCTTCCTCCGCCCCCACAGTGCTCTCTTCATCTGGGGAAACTTTGGGCTTATCCACCACACTAGGTGCTTTTTGTGTGACATTTATGGAGCTGTCCATCGTGGCCAATGATTGAGTGGATAACTCGAAAGCGCGAGCCTCCGCCAGCGCCGCCTGAAATGTCAAATCCCGGATAGCCAGGAGACACCGCTTGAGGCGACCGTCTCGCACTCCGAAAACTAATCTGTCCAGTAGGTAGTCATTGAGATCCACAAACTCACAATATAAAGCCGCTCGGCGGAGAGCGGCCACAAAATCATTAATTGACTCCCCCTCGGCTTGGTTTCACTGATAGAATTTATAACGCCGCGCACACCGTGAAGGGGCAGGGGCATAATGGTCCTGTAACGTCTTCAAAAAATCCTCCCAAGGCACATCATGGATGGAAACTGGGGCAAACAAGGCACGAGCTGTCTCGAACATGTCAGGGCCACAAAACCCCAGAAAATAGGACCTCTTTCTATTCCCTGAAATCTCCATGTATCCATTGGAGATCAGGAAGCAATCGAAACGGGCGACATAAGAGTCCCATTTCTCCCCTTGAGGATCAAAGGGGGCAAATGTTAATTGTACAGACATCCTGACTTACTGTCACAACTGTCAGTCTTCCGCGACAGGCTCACTTCCTCGTCGCCAGTGTAAAGAGCCTCGGTTAACCAAACTGTTTATTACAGACACATGCCAGACATGGCAGGTAGAGAGCAAAACAGAATACAGGCTTATATATGAACGAGCTGCCTGAGGCAGCACCCAATCCACACAGAGAGAAACTTCCCGCTTACATTGTAACTAGGGACGGGCGGCCAATCAGGACCTTGGATAGGGACGCCTATCGCACGGCTCTAATCTGCGGCTGTAACTGAGCAGATACTGCAATATTGACTTATTCTATTATTGTATTATATTGTGTTTTTATATTGCAAGCAAGCAAGCAAGCAAGCAAGCAAGCAAGCAAGCAAGCAAGCAAGCAAGCAAGCAAGCAAGCAAGCAAGCAAATGGTGTGAGCAATTCAGATTTGAACCCATTATGCCTACACTCAGCATTTCTGCTATGCAAGCTACACTGGCTAGTGAGCTTCTGGGCACAATTCATGGTGCTGGCTGCCACTTGAAAAGTCCTTCAAGGCATAAAACCTGGCATCCTGAAGTTCTCAGATAGACTGAGGACTTACTCATGAATATAATTACAACATTTGCATTGTCGTTCTGACCATTCAGTAACCATTTGAATTTATAGTAGCACTGCACAAATGGTATTTATGATTGGTCCCAGAAATTATGGCTGCTGCAAAACTCTTGTGGACATCTGATGAAAATTTGGATGCTCGGCAGATTACCTGCACTTTGACCACAGGGGCACATCAAATCAACTCCACACACCTACCTTCCCCATCCTCTATGCCCTTTTGGTTGCATTTCTCTCATCCTGCTGTCCAGTCAGCCCTCCCATTCTGTTCTTGCTAAGCCTACCATCGTGTCAATCCTACTGGCTCCAAACTCAAACCTCTTTGTTCACTCCATTTACACAATAAAGACATAGTTTCCTCATTCACAGCCATATTTGTCAAGCATGTGCAAGATAGTAGGTATTGGTATAAACATAAATATTAGCAAAGTAGGTACAAGTAAATTAGGTAGTAGGTAGGACAGTGATGGTAGGCACAATAGTGCACTTATGCACGCCCCTTATAGACCTCTTAGGAATTGGGTGAGGTCAACTGTAGATAGTCTAAGGTTAAGGTTTTGAGAGTTTGGGGAAGAAACCACAAAGTCAGGTAGTGAGTTCCAGGCATGGACCACTCTGTTGCTGAAGTCGTATTTTCTGCAGTCGAGTTTGGAGCGGTTTACATTAAGTTTGAATTGAGAGTGTGCTCATATATTGTTGTGGTTGAAGTTGAAGAAATCATTGACAGGTAGGACATTGTGATGGATGATTTTATGAACTACATTTAAGTCAGATCGAAGGCGAAAAAGTTCTAGGCCAGTGATGGTGAACCTATGGCACGGGTGCCACAGGTGGCATGCGGAGCCTTATCTGCTAGCACGTGAGCTGTTGCCCCAGCTCAGCTCCATGTGTATGCCAGCCAGCTGATTTTTGGCTTGCATGAAGGCTCCGGGAGGGCATTTGTGGCCTCCAGAGAGCTTCCAGAGGAATGGGGGAGGGTATTTTTAGGGAAGCCTTTGGAGCTTGGGGAGGACGAAACACAAGCCTACTGGGCCCACCAGAAATTGGGAAACAGGCTGTTTGTGCCCACCAGAGGGCCTGTGGGGGAGCTGTTTTTTCCTTCCCCAAGCATTGAATTATGGGTGTGGGCACTCGCGCATGCATGATAGTGCCCATCCATGCTCTTTCGGCACCTGAGGGAAAAAAGATTCACCACCACTGTTCTAGGTTATCTAACCCCAAAATTTCTAGTCTGGTGAAATAAGGTATTCTGTTGTGAGCAGAGGAGTGGAGAACTCTTCTTGTGAAATATTTTTGGACTTTCTTGATTGTCTTGATATGCAGTGCGGATTCTAGACAGGTGAGCTGTATTAGAGAACTGGTCTAGCAAAAGTTTTGTAGTAGAGTAATATTGCCAGAGAAGAATCTGCGCAAGTTTAGATTAATAACTCTTGGTGCCTTTTTGGCACTGTTGTTACAATGGGCTCTGTGAATAGGTCATTAGATATGAATACTCCAAGGTCCTTCACAGAGGGAGGGTCATCTACAAGGTCATGTCCTCCAAGCCTGTATTTTGTGTTCTGATTCTTTTTGCCGATGTGTAAGACAGAGCATTTATTGGTTGAGATTTGAAGTTACCAGTTGTCTGACCATTCTGATACATGGTCAAGGTCTTTTTGAAGGGTAGCAGAATTATCGGTGTCACCCATTTGTAAAAAAGACAACAATAAATCCAATTATGAGAGCAGGTTGTGCTAATCACACTCAGGGAGTGGCTTCAGCGGTGGATTGCTCCCAGTTCATCCTGGTTCAGCGAACTGATAGCGACAGGATTTAGAACCCCCACTGAGTGGTTTCTCTATTGAAACTGCTATTATTGATTGCCAATGCATCAATTCTGGCTATTACTGTTGCTCAGATGTCTAAACATTGTGAGACTCCATGGAATTCAAATCCAGCAGCTCCTCCCCAGAACTGATCAATGCCTTACGTGTTAACCTACTACAAATACAATTAGATCACGTTTCTCTTTCTGGTTGTAAAAAATACAGTGATGGTGTGAGAAAATGCCAAGGGAAACATAGTACAGTGTTCCCTCGAACTTCGCGAATAGCCTATACCACGTTTTTTCAAAAAATATTAATTAAAAAATACTTCACAGGTTTTTTTCTATACCACGTTTTTTCCTGCCTGATGACATCATACGTCATCGCCAAACTAATATTTTTTGCAAATAAATAACAAAAAAAATAATTATTATTAATAAATAATTATGTTTATAAATATCAGGATCACTAAGTGTCTTATTCAATGGCGAGAACCAGTAATAATGGTGAGTAAATGGTTGTTAAGGGAATGGGAAATGGTAATTTAGGAGTTTAAAGTGTTAAGGGATGGCTTGTGATACTGTCCATAGCCAAAAATGGTGTATTCCGCATCTCTACTTCGCGTAAATTCGACTTTCGCAGGCGGTCTCGGAACGCATACCCCGCGAAAATCGAGGGAACACTGTATTGCTTTACAATAATATCCATTAATGTTGATGTTATTTAAACTATTTAGTTGTGTGTCCAACTCTTGGCAATTTTATAGATATGTGTTCTCCATGCTACTCTTTCAAGCAAACATCTTTCAGTTGTTGGATGTTCAACTTTGTACTAGATTTGAAGTTATCAAGCCAGCGTATTTTTTTGCTCCTTTTTCCACTAACCCTTCCTAGCATCATTGCCTTCTCCAATGAATTTGCCTGCATGACATGGCCAAAGTAAATCAGACATAATTTTAGCAAAATAAACCAGGGATGATTTTAATTTCTAGTGCTGTGTCTGGTTTTATCTATTAGAGTAGCATAGTTATATAATTATCATACAAAGCAAGAGATTTATCATGATTATTATTTCTGAAGTCAGAACCATTCTCCCATTCCACCATATTGGAACACATTTTTGTTGCCTTTCTCATTATAATGCATTTGTAATAAGTAACTATTTGTCCAATATACAGTCACTGCCAGCTGTATAAATCAGATGAATCTGGTGAAAAATAAATTGAACACTATACTGTAACATTACAGAATATGAGGGGAAACTAACCTAAAGAATTGCATCTTTTATTATTTGATTTAGAAAATGCTTGATAGCCAGTGTCGGAATGCTAAAGGAGAATATGTTTAACAGCGAAGACAATGAAGACTAATATACCAGGCAATTTTAGGGAGATGCATTTTTGCTGGGGGAAAGGGCAAATTTTCCTGTTTCAGCAAAGTTGCCTATTGCTTTAAATTCAAATATTGGCATACTTATACAGCTGCATTTAGATGCTTTCCAAGCAGAAAAGTTGCTGCTACGAATGAATTTCAAGTTCAAATGCTGTAGAATTGGAAATATATGTCTGGGTTTTGTTTTTGTTTTTTTTATTAAAGAATTTAGATTTCACAAACGCCTTTTAAAGTAGCTTCTTCTAGAGATTTGAGTGTTTGGTCATGGAAAGTCACAAAACATAATTACAAAAGGTTCACACACTGACTGATAATCCATACAAAGCACTTATTGAAAATATATTTATTTATGTACATAGTTTATGTTCTGTTTGATCCCACAAATTTTGGGTGGCTTTATTAAGATCAGAATACTAAAGGGTTTCCAAGGTTTCAATTTCTTCATATAGTAATTATTTTTCAACCAAAACAGTGCTCATAATCTAATGCTAACACAATTAGTCATAATAAAATTAGGTATGTATGTATGTATGTATGTATGTATGTATGTATGTATGTATGTGATTTGTATGCCACCCTTCTCCATGGACTCGGGGCGGCTCACAGCATATCAACAATAAAACTGTACAATAATACAACTGGATCCAATTAATATAAATAGTTAATTTAAAACATTAGAAAAGCTAAACATCAAAAATCATTCATTCAAGTATAAACCATAAATATATAAGACATTCAGTGGCCAGAGGCTGGGATCTAATGACCCCAAGCCTGGCGGCATAAATAAGTTTTCAAATTCTTATGAAAGACAAGGAAGGTTGGGGCAGTACGAATCTCCAGAGGGAGCTGATTCCAGAGCCTCCCCCCAAGAAGGCTCTTCCCCTACGTCCCAGCAAGCGACATTGCCTAGTAGTTGATGGGACCTGGAGAAGGCCAACTCTGTGGGACCTAACTGGACACTGGGGTTCATGCAGCAGAAGGCGGTCCCATAAGTATCCCATTATTATTCTGTATCTATCGCTATTTTTACTGTAGCCAGGTATCTCATGCAATTTTGTCACTCCCAGATGTCATCTTCTACCTGCTCCAGGAAATTTCAGAGATTCCAGAAGCTGTGGTAGATCTTCCATGGAGTAAGCTGGACCAAAATTCTGAAGGAATATCTTGGGTCCAACTCTTCAAAACTCCTCCTTCTGATGATTGCTTCTTCCACTCATCCAACAGGAAAAGGTTAGCAGTGGAGAATTGGCCAAGAAGAAAGAAGAAGCCAGTGTCTTCTAAGATCTCCAGCATGGTGGGGATGCTGCTGCTGCTGGCAGCGAAGGAACAGTCTCATTTCTCTGTGTCTTTCAGGGCCAAGGACACACTGAGAAATTGAGTTGAAAGTCCCACCTCATCGAGAGCCCCTGGCAGTGGGGTCAAGCTCTCTAAATATGTCTCCTGCCACATGGTACTCTTGAGCTGGTCCACACTAGGATATTTCAGGAGCTTCTTTCAGCTCTGAAACCCCCAAAGAAACAGGGAAAAGGCTAAATATCATTATTCTCATCATACATATATGTTGTGGTTAGCTCTGGCCCAGCTCCTGCCCCAAGGACTGTGGATGTGGCGGAGACATCCACATGCCGCAAGCCTGTTTTGCTCCCAGTGGAATCTGATGATGAAGGCTCCTCTGACCAAGAAGACATGAATGACAGGGAGGAGGAGAGTGTGGCAGACAGCTCAGAAGGAGATCAATTATCTCTCTCCTCCCTAGATTCGGAACAAGAGTTAATGATACAGCCACGCATGCGGAGAGCGATGCATAGGCAACAACAACTGAGAGAGTATTATCAAAGAAAATGAGGCCACCTGTGGTAATTAGTGAGGCTGCTATAAAGAGCAGGGTGTGGGTTTGGCCATTGTGGAGGATTATCTGATCGTTGTGTTTCATGCCTGCCTTGCTGACTTCAACCTTGGTGTGTTGCTTTTTCCCGCTTTGAAACTAAAGCAAAGGGTGTTTCACTTTATGAAAGAAGGACTGTGAATTGCCTCACAGCTGCAATCTAAGTATCTCAGAACTGATAAGGGACTTGTACCAATTACCAGTTTGTTTGGAGACCAGTGTTCTTTGCTATACAAAAAGAGGGCTTAGTTTAAGTGAATTTTCATTATAAAGAACATTGTTTTGAATTTTCAAACGTATGTGTGTCTGAAATTTGTACCTGAGAATTTTCAGGAGGATTCTACCAGAGAGCCCGACAGAACACATATACTAACAATTTTCATCTTATTTTTATCTCTATCTTACAATATTTTCTGCTTATTATCTGGCCTTCTTCATTTCCAACCTCCTTTCTTATTCTCCAGCCATTGATAAAACATTTCCCATATCATGTAATATTCAGTTTGCTCTTTCTCTTTAATTGTTAATGTTAATCTGTTCATTTCTACACATTCTAATATTTTCCTTATCACCTTCTCACCTCATAAGGATAAGAATAAGGTGGTCGCAGTATTTTTAACATAATCAACATTTCTAGGCAAAATGTGAGTGAGTTTTTTCAGTGTTCCCACTTTGCCTCAGTTTTATTCATAATTTTTATTCACAGAATTGCAGAAATTCGTATACGGATACTCTGCCCTAAAATAACTATTCACTAGCCCAACCAACCTATTAGTGTGGTACCTTGCTTCCATTATATAGTATTTATGGGGTTTCTATGTGGTCTATTGTGGAGACACTGACCAATTCCAAATATATTTAACATGAAGGTAAATTGAACAGGAGTAAATTTTACTCCTACTTTTTTCTGTAACTCATTTCCCCCTTGATCCTCCTCCCCCCTCTGTACATAGAAAAGCTTTAATCTTGTAGATATAGGAGATACAGTAGTTTCATTTAGCCGATAGATGGCGCTAAATATCCACATAGGAAACTATATCCTCTTCAGTAGAATTGAATAGTTTAAAATAGAAATATATGTTTTTGATCAAACATTACATCATTTAGAAATATAGCACAATAGCTTTCTCCTGATTCAGTTGGAATGGTCCAGTCTGGAATAAATAACTTATTCCAGACTGGACTTTATGTTCTTATTTTAATCATATTTAAATCTGCACTTCTATTCTACTAGTTTTTCTCATCATTCCTATCACCCATTTCCTCCCATGTTGACTGTATGACTGTAACTTGCTGCTTATATCCTACGATTTTTATTAATATTGCTTCTTCATTGCTTATTTGACCCCTATGACAATCATTAAGTGTTGTACCACATGATTCTTGACAAATGTATATTTTATTTTATGGACGCTGAGAGCATATGCACCAAGACAAATTCCTTGTGTGTCCAATCACATTTGGTCAATAAAATTCTATTCTATTCTATTCTATTAGATTATATTATGCATTTGTAGTTTCTAACTATTAGTGTCCTTTTCAGTATAATGCATGGAGACCAGTAAGAGGCTTTTATGGAAATTTGAACATTTATATGGATCCTCAATTATGATTACTAATGTTTTGTTAACCCTTTAACATATAAAGTATGTTCCTGTTTTTATTTTTAATTTCACTTTGGAACAAATATATATGTGTGTGTGTATATATATATGTATATGTATATGTATGTGTGTGTGTATACACACACACATACGTATACTGTATCTAATATATGCAATTATACATTTTTTATCAATCATTCTTAAATCAATATTTTGCACCTAGTTTATATTTGTGTTCATCAATCTGTTGTTCTTTTCTTTACACTCCCCTCACTCTTTCTCCATCTCTTTCCTCTACCTTCTTATTCCTTCTCTTCTCCCTTCACCTTTCTACTTCCTCTTTCTCCTTCTTTACCTTTCCTGAGTGATTCTTATCCTAGTTCATCTCTTGTTTAACAGACTGATCAACCTTAAGACTGTTGGTGTCTCTTCTAGATTTGTTATTTTTAATCAATTCTATACATGCAATTCTTAATTTTAGGTATATGCTTCTTATCTAATGCTACTTCTTCAAACCTAATTTTCTCATCTGGGTCTACCACCAAACTTTGGAACTTCTTGATTGAGAGATACTTGAAATTCTGAAAACATCAAACATCAATGTTATGTTGCAGTAAGAGACATCCAAGATATTTCTCTGTACATATACAATCTTATTTTTGTAGTTATGGCAGAAAACTATTTCTTACACTATAATATAAAGTTTTGTACTTTGATTACTCTATAAACTGTGATAAATCAAACATTATTATTATTTATTAGATTTGTATGCCGCCCCTCTCCGTAGACTCGGGGCGGCATACAAATCTAATAAATAATAATAATGTAAACATGTATCATGTATATTTATTTATTTATTTATTTATTCAATTTTTATGCCACCCTTCTCCTTAGACTCAGGGCGGCTTACAACATGTTAGCAATAGCACTTTTTAACAGAGCCAGCAAATTTCCCCCACAATCCGGGTCCTCATGGATATATGCCATTGGGACCATTTCTGTTCAGTGCATCAAAACTTATTGCAAAATATCATGTCAGTCATTGTTTTAACCTTTAACCCTTAGCCCAAAAAGCTGGCATTTGCCAAGTAAGGAGCACAACACTGAGGATAAAAATATATTTATTGCATGATTGGATGCCTGCTTTACAAGAAAGGACTTTGAACAATGGACATGTAATTAGTTTTATAGAAATCTGAAGGCTACAAGGTCAGAAATCCTGGGGAATCTAATTCACAAGCTCCTTTGGGGAAACCAGCTAGGTTCTTGTCAACTTACCTGAAGTTGGTTCCTTGTTAGGCAAAATGGCCCTTCCAAAAGGACAGCAGAGCTGAGGAAGTTCATGATTAAAGGAGATGGAATGTTGAGGTTATCAGTTGATAAAGATAGGGTGCAAATTTGGAGTATCTCTATGTTGCAATTCTATTGTAAGGATTGCTCTTGGGGCTGTAGTGTGACAGGCTGAGGAGACCTTTATTCTTTGGTTTGATGGGATTGCAGGGTTCATTGTTTGGAGAAGTGAAGTTAGATTTGAATCTGATGGGATTAGGCAAAGAGAAGAACTGGATTTGACCTTGGGCAAATGCAAAAGAACTCAGTGGTGAGGAGGAAGGGAAGGGGTGCAGTTTTCATTTTGTTTCCTGGATTCATTTTCAAGCCTATTAATGAGAAGATTTAACACTTTATCCCATGGATTAAAAATAGAGCGGGGCTACTTTTTCACACTGCATTATTATTCGAGACAATAATATTTATGCAATGGCTGTTTCATATTTAGTTACTTTCAAATGAAACCTAATTCTACCCCTTCTTTACCACTTCTGTGTATTACAAATTCCTAGTTTTAGTAAGGTGCAATACTAATGAAGCTTTCTGTGCCGCTTCATATAATCTCATTTATAAAAGGCAAAACCTGAGACACCAGACTATGCTTTAATTACTCCAAGGACTTTAGAAAAGTGGGCTGATTCTGAGATGTCTGAATTGCTATCTGGGCAGCCTTCTCTGTGGCGGCCCCGACCCTCTGGAACCAACTCCCCACAGATATCAGAGTTGCCCCCACCCTCCTTGCCTTTCATAAGCTCCTAAAAACCAACCTCTGTCATCAGACATGGGGGAATTGAGATATTCCCTTCCCCCTAGGCTTATAAAATTTATGCATGGTATATCTGTATGTATGATTGGTTTTTATTAAATTGGGGTTTTAAAAATTACTTTTAATATTAGATTTGTTTATATTGTCTTTTCACTGTTGTTAGCCGCCCTGAGTCTGCGGAGAGGGGTGGCATACAAATCTAATTAATAAAAATAAAAAATAAAATAAAATCCAGAAATTATCCTTGATTCAGCAAAGCAGTAGTCAGTATTCAGAAAAGGGCTGTTTTTCACTTATATTGCACGTTCTGTAAAAAGAAAGAAAGGAATTGGTGATGGTGATGAAGGAAGGTGCAAAGATTTCAAAGGAGAGTAATAAGTAACACGTGTAGCTAGGTGACTGTACTAATTTTATTTGGAAACTTGACTGTTTAATTACTTCCCTTTCCCAAAATAGTCCTTTTTTTAATCTTAAAGATTTGGCTTCACTGGTTTTAGAAGGAAGTTTCTTATTAAAACCTTTTCCTGCATGAGTGCAATACTACTGTATCTTTTATGTTTCAAGATTTAACAAGGTTTGTCAATGCTTGTGTTTGAGGGGCTTTGGGCAGACAGATTCAAAGCACCTTCCATTCTAATTCTCCTAAACTTGGGTTGAAGGGAAGGTGTTCTGGCAGAATGGCTGAAGCCTGGGAAGCTCTTGGAAAGAAAGGTTTCAAACAACCCTTCTGTTTTATAACACCTCCCCTGTTTAAAACAACTGTTTGCCTAAGCCTAGCCTTTCTCAGGACAATAAAATTCAAACTTTGATGGATTTATTTCCCTTCGAGACAGGACGGGGGAACTCTGTAACTTTTTGTTCATCGACATGACAAGGATCAATGTAAAGGTGACTTCATCCCAAGGTCAACTCTGGTAGGTGTCATTTATTTTATTGATTTTTATTTAATTAAATTTGTAGGCTGCCTTCTCCAAGTAGACTTAGGGCAGCCTACAACAATAAAAAATACATCAATAAAAATGCAGTTTAAAACTCCAGTATAAACGTTCACACATCAGTTATTCATAGATAATTGAGTTTACAGAGAAGGGCAGCCTAGAAATCCAAATAATAAAAAATAGATACAGAGCTGGAGCAGAGTATAACACTCAATGGTCCCAAAGCCATGTTTTTAAGGCCTTTCGAAAGGCCATGAGGGTGGGAACCATGTGAATCTCCAGGTGGCAGTTGGTTTCAGAAGACTGGAGCCACCACAGAAAAGGCCCTTCCCTGCGGCATTGTTTGGCTGACGGGACCTGGGGAAGGCCCACCCTGTGAGCTCTGATCGGTCACTGGGACGTGTGAGGCAGAAAATGGTCCTGCAAGTAATCTAGTTTTAATCCATGTAGGACTTCACACACACACACCCCATACACACACAGATGATGGGAATGGATTGCCACTATTCTTCTGGGACAATTTTGGTTAAACCTCCCTCTCCCATTTCCCTAATAATATTTTATCTAGTTTATTAGCCAGTTCTGAGGATGTTATTTTTGACATCGGTGTGGTCCTGCCAGTTGCTGAACTCTCCTCCTGGAAATGTTTATTCTCATCTAATATGTGATTAATATAGTATCAAAAATAATTCGATGTCCTTGCCTTATCTTTTACCTCTTTCCTGCCTTCTTTTTCTCCCCAACAATTGTAAGACTTGTACAGCAAAAAAAAAAGACCAATTCTTTGAACCACACTCTGTAGATCTGGAAAGAAAAGGTCCAGGAGGGAAGTGTTTTTAAAAGGAAAGTGAACACAAGAACAAGGGGACACAATCTGAAGTTAGTTGGGGGAAAGATCAAAAGCAACATGAGAAAATATTATTTTACTGAAAGAGTAGTAGATCCTTGGAACTAACTTCCAGCAGACGTTGTAGATAAATCCACAGTAACTGAATTTAAACATGCCTGGGATAAACATATATCCATCCTAAGATAAAATACAGAAAATAGTATAAGGGCAGACTAGATGGACCAGGAGGTCTTTTTCTGCCGTCAGACTTCTATGTTTCTATGTTTCTAGCTTATGGGAGAATGTTTTTGCTTATTTTTTAATTTAAGGGACACAATAGTTTCTGTTTTTAAATTCTTTATCAGATTTTTTTAAAAAAAATGAAATTGTTTAATGCCCAACATCAACCTGATGACTTTTTTAAATTACTAAAAAGCCAGCTGGTTTTAACTGCCCTAATCATTTTATAAAGAGATTATTTTTTTGAATGGAGGTGTGTGTGGAATAAAAGGGACATATGTAACCCTATTTGTGTTTTCCCAACAATCTACGGGTAAATACTACATTAGAAGACAGTCCCGAGGAAAGGTAATTGTGTTAATTGTTTTGTACGCACTAGAATCTTGTGAACCTTAAAGCCCAACCAATTTACCCCACAAATCAATGAAGACAGAAAAATATTGGAATCCAGATACAACCATGGTGGCTGTATGGTTTTATCAGTTTATTGTTGATGATTTTGATAATTTTCAGAAGGGTGAAATGTGGTCCATGTAGAATTTGCAACATAACCTTATCAAGATGAGCTCAAAATAATCCCATCAGAGCCCGAGATGCTTCACCTTCACTTTCTCATATTCCACCGGTAAATCATTCATACACTTCCTCCTTTGGGATTCTTTTTTTCCATCTTGGACTTGCCCTCCTTTTTTCTGAGCTTTTCTTGGGTCTGCCTGTTTTGAAATCCGAGATCTCAACAGCAGACAGCTGCTTTTCTATTTTGTCACACACACACACACACACACACAGCATTTATATAGCTCAATTAAGCCACATTCATCCACACAATTATAATACAGCTTTTCACCATGGTTTGTATTCTGACATTGGTCAAAAATATCTACATATAACCATTTTAGATGTGTGCTTTTGTGTATGCCTACAATTAGATACATCCACACCACTTACATACTGCACACAAAGACACATCCTTTAGCACCCCGCTATGCAAAATTATCTTTCTTCTTCTCTGCAGCACCAATCTTCCTTCATGTGGTATGAACTTACAGTGGGGAACATTTTGAGGAAGAGGACTGTCCGATTTTATCTTTCCTGGATTATGATCATGTAAATTAAGCAACACAGAACTACTTTGTATGCTAATTTCTCTGTAGAAGCTTAGCGATCACTCATCACAGTTACAAAAAACAGTCACTTTTCCCCATGGAGATGAAGAGAGAAGCATTTATCTCATCATTATTGCCATTGGCCATGGAAGTTCGGTAGACAGTAGCCATTAATTACCAGCCTTTCTCCCTTTTTATTTACAAGCCCTAAACTAGATTTATTGGGGTGGACTGTTTAACTCTCTGAAGATCTAAATGGCATAGTCAGCCAGGATCAGGCAATGTCACTAATTTATTTTCCTGGAAGGGTAGCTCCTTGCTGCTTATATATCTACATATTAGTCATAAGAGATAATTTGATTTTCTGTTTTTTTCAGAGTTTTCTAGGTTTCACACACACACTTTTTGAGTTGTACCTTTCCCCCATTTATTTCCCCACACACAAAGTCACAGTCTCTCTTTAACTCGACTACTGTAACACTCTCTACATGGGGCTACCTTTGAAAAGTGTTCGGAAACTTCAGATCGTGCAGAATGCAGGTGCGAGAGCAATCATGGGCTTTCCTAAATATGCCCATGTTACACCAACACTCCGCAGTCTGCATTGGTTGCCGATCAGTTTCCGGTCACAATTCAAAGTGTTGGTTATGACCTATAAAGCCCTTCATGGCACCGGACCAGATTATCTCAGGGACTACCTTCTGCTGCACGAATCCCAGCGACCAGTTAGGTCCCACAGAGTGGGTCTTCTCCGGGTCCCGTCAACTAAACAATGCCGCTTGGCGGGACCCAGGGGAAGAGCCCCGGCCCTCTGGAACCAACTCCCCCCAGAAATTAGAATTGCCCCCACCCTCCTTGCCTTTCGTAAGCTACTTAAAACCCACCTCTGCCGCCAGGCATGGGGGAATTGAGATACTCTTTCCCCCTAGGCTTTTACAATTTTATGCATGGTATGTCTGTATGTATGTTTGGGGTATATTAAGGGGTTTTTAATTCGCTTTTAGTATTGGATTATTATTGTGCGCTGTCTTGTTATTGCTGTTAGTTGCCCCGAGTCTCCGGAGAGGGGCGGCATACAAATCCAATAATTAAGTAAGTAAGTAAGTAAGTAAGTAAGTAAGTAAGTAAGTAAGTAAGTAAGTAAGTAAGTAAATAAATAATCCTTAAAGACTAATTGGAAGATGAGGAACAGGCTGAAAACCCTTCTTTGACAAAACTACACTGTGCTTTCTAAAGAGAGAATTTTAAAGCCCAGATTCTCTAATTACTGTATTGAAAAGAATGACAAGAAACAGCAACAGCATATGCTATTTACTTGGTCGTGTATGTTTTTTCAGAACTTCTATTAATCACACGTGTGAGATGCTTAAATACTGTAGTTAAGGTTTCCATTTATAGTCTATAAGGATTGGAGACATGCGCCAGAAAATTTTGTGTGGGGTTAGCATTGCAAAAGGGTGGGGGGGGGGGGAGGAATTGCATACAGTTGTATAGACATCAAATGTGGCTGCCAAAAAAATAAAAGTTAAGGAAGTATTTCCTGCCATATGTAGGAAGTAGATATTTAAAGATTTGAATGCCTGCATTTATAAAAAGTAACTGAGAATGATACCCAAAATAGAAAAAGGAAGTAGAAGAAATATTAACTGGAGAAAGCAATTTTTTGGAAGAAGGGATTATAGGGATTGATTCTGCATATTCGTCAGAACAGTTTATATCTTTATATATCCTTACAATGCTTATCTTCCCTACCTGTGCACATAGCAATGTTTCATGTGCATGCGCTTGCTCCGCTCGCAAGGGCATGTCCCATCGTGCAATTTTACTTCCACACGTACTCAGGAGAGAAAAGCTGTTTGTTTTTCCGTTTTGCAGGCATAACAGAACGTGGTAGCTATTTTAAAAAGGATTCAACCATCCTCTGCTACCATGACAGATTATAGATAAATTACAGCCCGTGTGGACCATAATAAATCATCTCCGAGAGTCGATGGATTAAAAAAGAGAATCAGCTTTCAAACACAGTTACTTTTATTATGAAAATAATAAGAAAATATGTGTAATGCCTGTTGGAGGCATCTGAGATGCGTGCTACATCATTACAGCTAACAAAGAAAGAGAACAAAGGAATATGGAGGATCTCAACAAGAAGGAAATGAAGCATTGATGATGTGGCAGGATTTTACATCATAATGGGTGGAGCTAATACAACACACACAGAGACTTAGAATGTCTCTGGGGCAGTCAATACTCAGCGTGACACTCAGAAGGTGGTTTCAGCCCAGAAGACAGCTGAGGAGCTCATCAACTGTGATTCCCCGAAAAAAATAAAAGTCAGCATTAACCAGGGGGTGGGCCAGAGGGCTTTTTTCAAAGCAGAGGATGAAGAGAAGCCATCCAAACACTGAATAAATCACCAAAAAAAATTTTTTTTAAAAGATGGCAGCAAGCATGGACCCATATACTAAAACAATAACCCCATATAAAACTCCTAAATACAGTCTATCAACAACATGCATATCAATCAGACATGACTCAGCCATGCCAGATGTTAAAATATTAATCCCTGTATTCAAAAGCTGGTCTGATTTATTTTTGTGAAACAAGGGTAAAACTGTTTTCATTGAAGTTCTGCAGTCTTGAACCTGTGGACCACCCTTCTGTCCATTTGCTGAAATTCATAGCTCCTCACAACTCTAATCTCCTAGGTTTTAGGTTTTCGAAAAGGTGGCCAGATGTAGTTTGGTGCCCCAGGCTCAGGTTAAATTCCACCTCCTCTCCCTCTGGTTTACACAAAACCAAGCAAATGTAAAATAAGAATATGGGTAGTGCTTGCAAGTACTTTATCTCCCTGCCTCCCCCCCTCTTTTTTTTTGGTAGGCTCTATTACCATTTCAGATGAGACAGAAATTTCTGTTCCTTGTTCCTTTGGGGTCTTTATCTTGTGGGGATGTTCATTATCATTTAATTCACAGAATCCAGTTATCACTTTGCTAATTATGCACTAAAGTTAAGGTGCTGTAGCTATATATATGTCTGAATCAAGTTGTTGCTGAGCATCAGCATTGTTTTTTCCAGATTAACACTTTATTAATCTGCATTATTTAGCATGAAACAACTGGTTGGCAATCACAGCCCTCCTTCAATATGTCTTGCTGACTTCAGAATCTATCTACAGTCTCATATAGGCCCATCTAAGTATAAAATAGCCTTACCCTTTGTTTTACTATATCAGTAAACTAGATGCTGCTGCATACCCCCCTTTGTCCATTTTCCTTATGTGTTCTAAAGTACAGTGTTCCCTCAATTTTTGCGGGGGACGTGTTCCAAGACTGCCCGCGAAAGTCGAATTTCCACGAAGTAGAGATGCGGAAGTAAATACACTATTTTTGGCTATGAACAGTATCGCAAGCCTTCCCTTAACACTTTAAACCCCTAAATTACAATTTCCTATTCCCTTAGCAACCATTTAGATTATTACTCACCATGATTATTTATTAAAGTTTATTAAAAAAAATATTTATCAAAGGTGGATGAAAGTTTGGCGATGACATATGACGTCATCGGGCGGGAAAAACCGTGTTATAGGGAAAAACTGTGAAGTATTTTTTAATTAATATTTTTGAAAAACCGTGGTATAGACTTTCCGCGAAGTTTGAACCTGCATAAATCGAGGGAACACTGTAATGCCAATGTATAAGTGCCATCTGTTTAAACAGAAGAGAGTACAGTACTGTTTAATACAAATTTGTCTATTTTATTTCTTTTATTTCTTTTGTCAAGCAGGTACAAGGTAGTAGGTACTGGTATAAATATAAACATGAGCAAGGTAGGTACAGGTAAATTACGCAATAGGACAGTAGGATAGGGACCAGAGGCACAATGGTGCGCTTATGCATGCCCCTTACAGACCTCTAAGAAATGGGGTGAGGTCGACTGTAGATAGTCTAAATTTTGGGAGGGTTGGGGAAGAAACCACTGAGTCAGGTAATGCATTCCTTGCATTGATCATTCTGTTGCTGAAGTTGTATTTTCTGCAGTCGAGTTTGGCGTGGTTTACATTAAATTTGAATTGATTGTGTGGTTGTGCATTGTTGCTGTTGAAGCTGAAAAAAATCATTGACAGGCAGGACATTGTGGTAAATGATTTTGTGAACAACATTTGGGTCAAATCGAAGGCGACGAAGTTCTAGGCTATCTAAGCCAAAATTTCAAGTCTGGTAGAATAAGGTATTCTGTTGCGAGCAGAGGAGTGGACAACTCTTCTTGTGAAATAGTTTTGGACTCTCTCGAGTGTATTGATATATGATATGAAGTGCAGGTTCCAGACAGGTGAATAGGTAGAATCATTTAGGTGAGATGGGTGGTATGTGTATTTGATAAATAAAATAGCTCATCGTATTTTGATTCTATTTATCTACCTATCATTTTACTTATGAATAATATCATTTAGCAAAAGTGTTGTCATTCTTGGAATTAACCACACCTGTCAACCGAAAAATAATATTTAATTTGTAATAATTATTAAAAAAATTCTACTGATGTTAGACTTATTTTGACTACAAGAATTAGCAAACTAAAATTTCTAGGATATTCTGCCAATGTCACTAGTTATTGTTAAGCTTTACTAAAAAAAACAACAACTTTGCAGGGTTTTTTTAAAAAATTCAGGCATCCTAAGAAATATTTCCCTTGGCCTCTTCTAACTAGCAGGTTTCCTGACCAAGAACAAGTATTTAATTAAGCTCAATATATGCAGTGAGAGACAAATCAATGCTAGACTTATACCCTAATTAACAAACTGGTAAAGCCAGGATATTTTATCTGAAAGTAATACAAAACTGAGTCTTAACACAGAATTAAGGCTGCAATTACTAAAATCATCTGAAACTAAGGTTTGTAATTATCTAATGTGTTGACACTTGCGGATCAAACTGAATCCACATAATCAACTTTACAGTATGCAGATCAGATTCTCCATTTAGGTGACTAGCACTTCATAATAATATCCTGCTTTGCAGTTGTGACTCATCAAAAGTTAAGCCATCACATGATGAGAAATCAAGCAAGATTTGTAGGTGGGAAACTGTGAAGGAATGTGAATCATCACTGCTTTTGACTGAAACTAGATGTTTCAAGCCTTGGTTTTAAAAAAATTAGCCAATGCAGACAAATATGCTGAGAACATCTATATTACCTTTGCAAAATATTGTGCATTTCCAGGCTTAATATAGAGATTATTATTATTATTATTATTATTATTATTATTATTATTATTTATTAGATTTGTATGCCGCCCCTCTCCGAAGACTCGGAGTGGCTCACAACAATAAAACAGTACAAATCCAATTGATTAAAACAATTTAAAAATCCTTAATATAAAAAGCAATCATACATCTCATATAAACCATCCGTAAAACAGAAACGGCCCAGGGGAATTAATTCCCCCATGCCTGATGACAGAGGTGGGTTTTAAGGAGTTTACGAAAGGCAAGGAGGATGGGGGCAATCCTAATCTCCAGGGGGAGTTGATTGCAGAGGGTCGGGGCCACCACAGAGAAGGCTCTTTCCCTGGGTTCTGCCAGACAACATTGTTTCGTCGACGGGACCTGGAGAAGGCCAACTCTGTGGGACCTAACTGGTTGCCGGGATTCGTGCGGCAGAAGATGGTCCCAGAGATATTCTGATATTATTTTGAGATCATTACTAAATTGCGTATTCTTGAACTGTTTTTAAAAATATCTTAGACGTAAAGAACATAAGCAGCAATGTTTTATTATTTGCAGCAAGATTTCAGTGACAGGGCCAGAATTCCATATGTAGAGAATTGGCATCTGTGTAGAGAAATTGCATCTGTGTTTTAAGTCACTTGTGATAAGTATTTCACAGATACAACTGATTTTATTTATTTGATTTGACTTCTATGCCACCCAATCAGTCCCATGGGAGTTAGGCAGCTAAAATTATAAATGTGTTAACATAAGTACTAGGACCTGAATTAGCATTAGAAATAGCATTTAGACATTTATATTGCTTTATGGTGCTTTACAGTCCTCTCTAAGCGGTTTACAGAGAGTCAGCATATTGCCCCCAACAATCTGGGTCCTCATTTTACTGACCTTGGAAGGATGGAAAGCTGAGTCAACCTGGAGCCTACTGAGATTCGATCTGACAACTGCTGGCAGCCAGTGATCAGCAGAAGTAGCTTGCAGTAATGCACTCTAACCACTGCGCCACCGAGGCTTTATAATTTTAAATGATCAGCTTATAATTAGAGACCTATAATTCCTAATGCTACGGCAAAATGGATTTCTGATCATAGTTATTCCTGCAGCAATCCCCATCATTTTAGCAGCCTTTTTGCTTTCAGCAAATTGACTTTATGCAATCATGCTTACATGTTAAATTCACACAATGATGTTATTTTTTAAAAACAGAGAAAAGGTATATACGCGGGCTTTTTTTTTTTTTTTGCCACCCTTTTAAGTGGTCTGAATAAATATCCTGATCTTAACTCATCAATACACTATCAATACACTAATGCATATACTGACGTCCATCTGAACAGTGTGAATGAGTGAGAGAAGATGGTTTTGAGTTAAAAATCACCAGCCATACAGACCGTGGAATCTTTGGTAATAAAAGGTTCTCAACCACGCAGTGTCAGCAGTGATAAAGAGGCGACAAACTAATTACCTTGAATGTTTTTCTCCCATCCCTGGTGAAGCAAAGCAGAGGTCTGGCTGAACAAGTAGAAGCGTTCACACATCCAGCCTTGCATTATATATATATATGTATGGCGGGTAGAGATTTCTATTTGTTATACGCAACTGAAGGCATACAATGCTTTCTCGCAAGAATAATGTTTAAATCACCTTCACACAGAAGTAGATATAGGAGTATGGAATGTTTTCCATCTAGTTATTCCCATGTAAAAGTGCCATTAGCACCATTATGTTAAATCTCACCCTGAGCCATCTGGGAGCACACCCCTTGTTTAGAATAACACACTCCAATCTACCAGGATCTCACTGTATACTCTCATGTGTTTTTATTAAATGGAATGGCATATTAAATGTTGACACGTAAAACATTTATCTAAACAAACTCAGCTCCAATTCATGGTGACTTGAATTATAATGTTTCCGCCTTCTCCATTTCCTACAGTACATAACTCCAAGAAGATAAATTCTTCTTCTAAATGTTTGAAATATTACAACTATACTAATGAGCACTAAAAGCAAAAGTTCAGAAAGTCAAGAAGTATTGGTTATTTCTTTGGCACCAGGCACTACTGCTGTTCCTTTGCTGTTCTTCCTCTGTCTTCTAGTCATTTTTATAATTTCTGAGTTTTTTTAAAAAATGGTTCATACTAAAGGAAACAATGCCTATTATTTTATTATAATTTAGGGGATTTTGGTGTTTATTAATATACTTTTAAAAACTATTCATATTGATTTTATTATTTTTATTTTTAAATAACTTGATTATCAGCTCAGAGAACTGGTTATTTAGTAGATAAAAATATGTTTATGAAGGAAAGGCAGGATATCAATCCAACAAACAATAACAATAACAGCAACAAAGCAAACACTTAATAAACTTGGTGGGGCCCAGGAGAAGAGCCTTCTCTGTGGTGGCCCCGACCCTCTGGAACCAGCTCCCCCCAGATATCAGAGTTGCCCCCACCCTTCTTGCCTTTCGCAAGCTCCTTAAAACCCACCTCTGTCGTCAGGCATGGAGGAATTGAAAAATTTTTCTCCCTTCCCCCTAGGCTTATAGAATTTATACATGGTATGCTTGTTGGTATGATTGGTCTCTTAAATTGGGGGTTTTTAGATTACTTTTTAATATTAGATTTGTTACATTGTTTTCTTTATTGCTGTTAGCCGCCCCGAGTCTTTGGAGAGGGGCGGCATACAAATCTAAATAAACTAAACTAAACTAAACTTACTTGTGAGAATTAGGATATATCTTTTGATATTTGCACAATGTATTTCAAATTAATAGCATTGATGTAATAGAATTCCAGAGTTCATTGAAGTTTGGGTGAGCATATATATAAAATATGGAAATATTAGCTTTCCCACTACTCTTCAAAATTTTCACTTTTTACAATGCATGCCTCAATATTTCCTTTATTTATCTGTATTCTCTTATTTATCTATACACTACTAAAACTCTCATTATGACCTTTAACTGCATGAAATGGTGCATCATAGGGCAACAGTTTTTGATCCAAGATACCTCAAATGGACTAACTCAGGGGTAGGCAAAGTTGGCTCTTCTATGACTTGTGGACGTCAACTCCAAGAATTCCTCAGCCAATCATGATAGCTCAGGAATTCTGGGAGTTGAAGTCCACATGTCATTTGCCTATCCCTGGACTAACTTATAGAATGTATCTAAAATTTTGGACCCATTGCTCCCAAGGGATTAAAATTTAGGCTTCAGCGCTACTGGTTACTGTTGGGTTACTGAGCTGCTGCTGTGGGCATATGATCTTCACCTTCAAGTTCCATGACAATTTCCCAGTCAGTCTAGCAATCCCCCACTACCTCATCTCAGCAGTCACCATTTACCCATCAGCTGGGAAGGAAGGGGGGAAAGAGGGAAGGGTGGGAGGAAGAGAAGAACAAGGAGAAAGTAAGGAATTCCTTGCACAGCACCGTTTGCACACTCCCAAGCACCTCAAGGCAGCCTTCTCAAACCATGCCACCACCATTCCCACATGCCATCCCTGCCTGCAAAAGCAGGAAGGTAGGCTGTTGAAGGAAGTAAGAGAGGGAGGGAGATTTCTGATGCTCTCTGCGCAAGTCCCACAAGAAAACTCAAATCAGGAAGCCAGCAGGAAGTGTCTTGTACTCCTATTATTTTGGGGTCATTTTGTTTCTCTGTTTAGGTAAAGAAATTGTCTCTGAAATGATGATCCCAATGGAGCACAGGTTATCTTGTAGTACATAAGATATTATATTTAATCTTCTAATCTGTTTAAAAACTGCTTGGCAATCAGCATGTTTGGTACATATACAGGAAGGTAGAACTTCTGCAGGAATCATATGGTCCATTTTACATAATTCTTCCACTAGTAATGCCTGAATAATTAAAAAAAAACCCATATATTTTATTGGTAAGCAATTGGTTTGTGCATTGCAATCTCCTGCATGCTTTTCGGAGAGATGAACCCTTCACCGTTCATTGGACTTATTCCCAGATGATCGTAGACGGCAGACTGAATCTGATTCTGAATCTAATTAAGAGTTTAAGTTGTTAATTAGAACCCCATGGTATTCTTGGGAGGTCTTTCCAAAATCTCTTTTTTAATTTGGGTTTTATCTTTCCATCTGTACAATAAAGATATAGAATAGCGATATCTCTATTAGACTGGCAAGTTACCAGTTATTTCAGCGGAAAACCACCCATAACTAAAAATGCTGCTCCTTGTCTCTCTCCATAAAAATAACCATTTCTCTATGATATCTAGTTAAATTACACAAAATTGAAATAAAAATGTATTACGGTATTAAAAGCTTTGTTTTTTTCCACAATAATCCATTCACTGCATAATTTACTTTCACTCAAAATGTATCCATGCTATTACTTCCAACTAATTAAAAATAGTAGCTATTGATCAAAATTAGTAAATTTAAAAGCATAGAACAAATTAATGCTTACTAGACATTTTAACACGGTAATTTCTGTATGATAATGCTGTGCGGATATTGATGGTACTTTTATAAAAGTACAATATTTAAATAAAAAAACGATTTGTCACGTGGTGCAGGATAATCCTTGATTTATCGCTATAATTGAGCCTAAAATTTCTGTTTTTAAATGAGACTTTTGTTAAGTGAGTTTTGTCCATATTTATGACCTTTCTTGCCTGGTTGTTAAGTGAATCATTGCAGCTGATAAGTTAGCAACCCAGCCGTTAAGTGAATCTGGCTTCCCCACTGACTTTGCTTGTCAGAAAAATTGCATGACTAGTAATGGTCATAAATATGAATCAGTTGTCATGCATCTGAACATGTGATCATGGGGGTGCTGCAAAGGTTGTAACTGTGAAGAACGGTCATAAGACACATCTTTCAGTGCTGTTGTAACTTTGAATGGTCACTAAACGAACTGCTGTAAGTCAAGGACTACCTGTAATACTATTACGATTCAGAGTTCAGAGTCAGAAAGATAAAGCTAGGATTGGCAAGGCAAAGTCAGTGACTGGTTGTTCCCCATCAATTTATGTCATTTATTTATTTATTTATTTTATTTATTTATTTTGTCCAATACACAATGAGGGTTTTAGTGGGTAATTTCCACCGGTACAGGTATGATGGTCTTGGCATATTCGGGTTTCTTCCCATGTAGGATTTGGAAATTTCGACATAGTAAAATACATGATGAAGGTTATAGAGGAGATACTCATTGTAAAATATATCTAAGAAAGAATAGAAGAGAAGGTATAGGAATAGAACATATCAATGAAAGAATAGAAGAAGAGATCTAGGAATACAAGAAAGATATAGGAGATATAGGAGAGCAATAGGATAGGGGACGAAAGGCACTCTATTCCTATATCTCATTGATATGTTCTATTACTATAATCTTCTTTTCTATTATCTTTTAAATATATTTTACTATGAGTATCTCCTTTATAACCTTCATCATGTATTTTACTATGTGTGTATGTATATATATATATACCCACCCAAACCCTGATTGTGTATTGGACAAAATAAATAAATAAATAAATGAAATAATAAAATAAATAATAAGTTACAGTCATACAGTCATTAGTGGGATGAGATGGGTGATGGGAACTATGAGAAGATTAATAGTAGTGCAGACATAGTAGATAGTTAGACAGTGTGGAGGGAATTATTTGTTTAGCAGAGTGTTGGTGTTGGGGGGGAAAACTGTTCTTGGGTCTAGTTGTTCTGGTATGCAGTGCTCTATAGCATCATTTTAGCTCACAAGATGAATCTGTGCAAAGTTCTTTAGCAACAGGTGCCACCTGCTCCTCAAGTAGCAACTGTGAGTCCAGCAGGCTCACCAAACTGCTCATCATTTCTCTCTCTCCCATAGTGTTAGCAACTAAAGCGTCTATTCTGGCGCCTTGGAACATATGCTTCCAATCTGACCAATCAGGCATTTATAGTGGGGATGTCACTCTGACCTTCCTGCCAATCAGCTTAAAGCTCTGTTGGGAGAACTGGTGCTAGACTTGTGGTTGGGGGTCACCACAACATGAGGAACTGTATTAAGGAGTCGCGGCATTAGAAAGGTTAAGAACCACTGTATTAGTGAATGCTACAACAGGGAGCTTAGAATTTTTAACCAGTCTAACATGAGATGCTCACACACGCTTCATATGCAATATGCGGACAAGGCTCATAGGCCTCCTTTATAGCCATCACTTTGGCTTTTTGGTTAATGGATAGTACCTAGCTAACTATGGCTCTTCATATTTTGACACAAACGTATCTTTTTTTAAAAAAAAAACCCATAAAGCAACCTTCAATCAGTGAATATCATAAGGGGGGGGGGGAAATTCGAATTCTTTCTTCTCTGATGGTTTTTCCATCCATATTATTTGTGTCTCTCTTATTTCCCAGCTTGGTCTTGCAAATACTGAAGACGATAACAAGAGCCATTTATTGGGAGGTAGGAAATTAGCAGGAATGGAAGTTAAGATGCCTTTGCCTTGGAAATTGTTAACCTGGATAGCTGCTTTGGTTTTGATAAAGCAAGCACATTGGACTGCGATTATGTGATAATCTAAGCCCTCCTCTTCTTTTTTCCTCTTTAGCAGCTTTTTTCCTCTTTAGCACCAAATTAGATTTGGACTTCAGTCTATTTTCATCTGGATGGGGCTGACTTGGGAACAAGAATATTTATTGATTGATTTCCTTCTTACTTATTTACTTTCTTACTTATATGCCACTCCTGCGGGTATTGAGAATAAGAACAGAAAAGAGCTGGAAGGGACCTTAAAGGTCTTCTAGTCCAAGCCCCACCAGAAGAACATTTCAGACAATTGGCTATCCAGTCTCTTCTTAAAAGCCTCCAGTGATGAATCCCCTACAACTTCCGAAGGCAAAGTTCAATTTCATTGTTAGGAAGTTTCTCCTTAATTCCAAATTACTTCTCTCCTTGATTAGTTTCCATCCATTATTTCTTGTCTTGCCTTCTGGTGCTTTGGAAATAAGTTGTCTGATTCTTCTTTGTGGCAGCCCCTCAAATGCAGCTATCATGCGATCTCTAGTCCTTCTTTCCTCTAGAGTAGCCAAACCCAACTCCTGCAACTGTTCTTCCTGTTTTAGTCTCCAGGTGTTTAATCATCTTGGTCTTCGCTGTGCTGTTTCCAATTCTCAACATCTTTTTTGTAATGTGGTGACCAGTGATGAGCTCCTACGGGTACGGTCAGGAACGCAGTTACGGTAGCAAAGTTTGGAGCTCCACCCCAGAGCACCCAATTTGCACTGAAAGATGTTGAAACAAAATGCATAAGCCACGCTCAGAGTGTGGTAGTAAAATTTTTGGTAGCCCATCACTGGTGGTGACCAACACTGGATGAAGAATAGATGTGGTCTTACTAAGATTTTATAAAGTGGTACTTATGCTTGACGTGATTTTGATTCTATGCCTCTGTTTACACAACCAAGGATTAGCTTAGCTTTGCATTGCTGGACTATGGATTGTTGGAGGACATATCCATCTGGGTTATTCCAAGTGGGAAGAACTGATGACAATGGAAAGACACTGAAAACATTGAACTGCTTGGGTTTAATGGCGGACAGGACCTCATGGTTTTGAGGTCCTGGGCAAAAAAAAGCACATGGGTGAGAGAGGGAGATAGATTTTCCCTCCCTTGCGCCCTGCCCTGGAGCTTCCTGTTCCTGTGTAAGAAATGTATTCTGATTGGTTGTCAGAGTCCCATGGGGCCAGGTTAAATATATGCGTGGGAGAGGTGGGATTCAGCAGGTTCTGACCAGTTCTAGAGAACCGGTAGACAAAATTTTGAGTAGTTTAGAGAATCGGTAAATATCACTCCATCGATTCTCTGCCTCCTGAGTCCCAGTTGATTGGGATGAAATGGGGATTTTGCAGTAACCTTTCCTTGAAGTGGGGAGGGAATGGAGATTTTACAGTATTCTTCCCCTGCCACGCCCACCAAGCCACGTCCTGCTCACCAAGCCACGCCCACAGAACTGCTAGTAAAAAATGTGAATCCCACCACTGATGCATGGGCAGTATTCATGGCATCGTACAAGATGCCTGTGGCTCCTGGGTCACTGTCCTCAACTATGGCACTGCCACTGGTGAACATGAAACCAGTTAATAATAATAATAATAATAATAATAATAATAATAATAATAATAATTTATTAGATTTGTATGCCGGCCCTCTCTGAAGACTCAGAGAGTTAAGTAAGTGGGTCTCATCATCTGCCCCTTTTCCTGCCTTTCCTTTCCTCCTTATAATACCAGCTGTGACACTTAAGAGCAGGGAAGAGATTACACAGGTCTGCCTAATACCAGCTTCTTGCATCACAGCAAACAATCTATTTTATAAAAGGAAGAAATCAAGAAATCATGCCTTTCAAGAAATTGCATTTACACAGAGCCTCTCATTTACTATGCCTGAAAATCACCACCCTAACTTTCATCAATAAGCCTCTCTTTAGGGCAGTGTGCTTACACCTTATGGACATTTGTACGAGTGTATATTCATAAAGCTTCAGCCATCAGTTTGAGCAAAACATTAAGAAAAGCTAGAACTGATTACTGCTTTGAATGGTAAATTACCAGGGCTGTGGGCTCTATTGGGAAGTCAAAAACATCCCCTCCTACCCCGACTCCCCCCAAAACCAATGGCAAATCATCTTTATACTGCTGTATGGGTGTTAACAAGGAAACTTTGAGTTTCATGTACAGTATCTTTATTTATTTAAATCAATTTAGGCATTGCCCTCTTCTGACTAACATTGGGCAGCTCACAGTGTAATGCCATTTAAAAAAAACCCTAATACAAACCAAATCAAGATGGGATCTGGTCATTGTATACAGACAAAAACAATAAACACCAACTCAGTAAGGGGTCCCATCCATCTCAGCGCAGGGCCTGGGAGAACAACCAAGTCTTCCAGGCTTAACTATTTACAGAATGTCACTGATATTTATTACCATGAGGCTTCTGCTGGTGAAAGTTTAGCCGGTGGACATACTAACAAGATTCATTGCTCCAACAAGTCATAATGATGACTCCTATGTAAAAATGGGGAGTGCTTTTTACTTAGAGTTTGCAAACAGACACAACTTTTCATTGACTACAGGCAGCCCCAGACTTACAACCATTCATTTAGTGTCCATTCGAAGTTACAATGGGATTGAAAAAAGTGAATCAGCGTTTTTCACTTATGACCATTACAGCATCCTCATGGTGACATGATCAAAATTTGTATGCTTGGCAACTGACTCAGATTGTTGCCTTATCCTGGGGTTATTTCACTATTATATTGTCTTTATTATTGTTGTGAGCCGCCCCGAGGCTTCGGCATACAAATCTAATAAATTATTATTATTATGTGATCACTTTCTGACTGTGGACTGCACTTGCTGCTGATCTGTTTCCGGACACAATTCAAAATGTTGGTTATGACCTTTAAAGCCCTACATGGCATAGGACTAGACTATCTCCGAGACCGCCTTCTGCTGCACGAATCCCAGCATCCGATGAGGTCCCACAGAGTTGGTCTTCTTAGGGTCCCGTCGACCAAACAATGCCGGATGGTGGGACCTAGGGGAAGAGCCTTCTCTGTGGGGGCCCCGGCCCTCTGGAATCAACTCCCCCCAGAGATTAGAATTGCCCCCACCCTCCTTGCCTTACAAAAGAGTTTAAAAACTCATCTTTGCCGCCAGGCCTGGGGTTTTTAGATCTTCCCCCCTGACCAATGAATGTTTTTAGTATGATTGTCGAATGAATGGTAGTGATAGCTTTTTAAATTAGAATTTTTAAAAGAATTGTTTTAAATGTATTATTAATTGGATTGTTTATTATTGTTTTCTGTTTTTTGTATATGCTGTGAGCCGCCCCGAGTCCCTGGAGAGGGGCGGCATACAAATCCAATTAAATCTTAAATCTTCTGTGACCTTCTGATATGCAAAGCCAATGGAGAAGTCAGATTCACTTAACTACCGTGTTACTAACTTAACAAATAATAATAATAATAATAATAATAATAATAATAATAATAAAATAAAATAAAGAAAGGTCTTAAAATGGGGCAAAATCACTTAACAAATGTCCCTTAACAACAGAAATGTTAGGCTTAATTCTGGTTGTAAGTGGAGGACTACCTGTACTATGTGACAAATCTGATATTTTTTAGAAATAGTGTAATTTTATAATAGCACAATGTCCGTACAGCACTGTCATACAGAAATTACCATATTTAAAATGTCTAGTTAACATTAATTTGTTCCATTATTTTAAAATTTACCAATATTATTCATTTCGTTCTGATAGCTACTATTTTTCATTAATTAGAGGTAGCAGCATGGATACATTTACACGAAACTAAATTCCAATAGATTATTGTGAAAAAAAAACCCTTATAATAATACATTTTTATTTCAACTTTATGTAATTTAACTGGATAACATGGAGAACTTAACAACATTGTGGTGATAAGTGGGCTGAATTGTGGTGATAAGTCAAAGACTATCTGTCTTCCAACTTTCTCATGCAATTCTTTCATTTGGTATCACCTCGATTCCAACTACAGTGATGACTATCATTCCAATATCGTTACTTTTTAATAGAGTATTCCTATTAAAATTATGGTTTTTGGACATTATTTGTACAAAATATTTACCTGGTTGCAAACAGGTAAATAGATTTAAAGAGCCTTATTCATGTGGACCCTCCTCTTTGCGTGGAGTATTATGTGGTTTTTTGTCCTTAACTCATAAGATCTTCAAAGTAAATCTATACTTCATAGCAAAAACCAGCATGAACAAACTTTCTAAACCATAACATATTTCTAGTCATTCCTCTTATTTATTCTTTTGCAATTACTCCGCTGCAGATATGTAAGCTCTTGACTACAGCCATGTGTTTTAATTCGACAAATATGTTCCAGGAGGCATGCATGATAAATCCGATACAGAAACAGTCTTGGTCAGACTGAACAATTGTCTGTATGGAAGAGGGGCAGGAAGCCCTGTTAGTTAGGCTCCCTAGCGGTTTGCACAAAAGGGGAAATGTTGGTGCAAATCCCATAACAACCCATCATATTATGGAAGTTCTACTGGTTTTGGGGGGAATCAGCTTGGTTTCAGTAGAACCCAAAGTTATTATTATTATTATTTATTATTATTTATTAGATTTGTATGCCGCCCCTCTCTGAAGACTCGGAGCGGCTCACAACAACAAAGCACAGTACAAATCCAATGATTAAAAAAACAATTAAAACCCTTAATATAAAAACAGTCATACACCCCAAACAAACCATACATAAAACGGAACAGCCAGGGGGAATCAATTTCCCCATGCCTGGCGGCAGAGGTGGGTTTTTAGGAGTTTGAGAAAGGCGAGGGTGGGGGCAGTCCTGATCTCCCGGGGGAGTTGATTCCAGAGGGTCAGGGCCACAACAGAGAAGGCTCTTCCCCTGGGTCCCGCCAGACGACATTATTTCGTCGACGGGACTCGGAGAAGGCCAACCCTGTGGGACCTAATCGGTCGCTGGGATTCGTGCGGCAGAAGGTGGTCCCGAAGTTGGGAAGCTTTGGCTCTTCCAAGTTTCATACAAAGCAAAATCTTACTAGGAAATAGTGTAATATTGGTGTGTGCTATGCCCTATACCTCTCCCTGTTCCTAGAGTAGCACGCCTGATTGGTCGGATTGTAAAAATATGTTCCAAGGCGCCTGAATAGACGCTTTAGTTCCTAACACCATGGGAAATTTGTCTTTCCCCATGGTCTTTGGCGACCCCTGTGAAATGGTCGTTCAACCCCCAAAGGGGGCGTGACCCCCAGGTTGAGAACCATTGTCCTAGAACAGGCTGGGGAATTCTGGGAGTTGAAGTCCAAATATCTTCAAGTTGCCACGGTTGGGAAACACTGTTCTAGAATTTTCTTTTCCTCGCTTTCCTTCCTGCCTCTCCTCATCCACCAGTGCCCTTAGCTTTTCCTTAGCTCCTGCCAACTACTTTTCCCGTAACTAAACAATTCTTTTAATTCCAGAGCTAAATAAATCTGTTTTCTTTCATGCATGAATCAAAGTACCCAAAACAGGTGTGTTTGGGTTTGCTAACAGACCATCTGAAACCAGCTGTTCCATGCATGGAACTGTTTGTGCATGGAATGTTTTTCCCATTCCTACTTTCAATCACAGATGGTATCTATGTGGGGCACTTTTCTGGGTTGGCAGAAGAAAGCTTTGGCGATTCGTAAACCCAGCATCGCTTCACAGAGTGAGATGGGCAGCATACAAATTTAAACAAACAAAGAAAGAAACCTTGTACAGTAATATTTAGGGTTTGATTCTTGGCATTCATGCATCATTTTAAAAATCTATATAAAACCACTAATTAAAGTAATTTGGGAAACGGGTTAAGTACGGGAACCCATAATGGGTTCTATGACCATTTGCGGTAAACTCACTCTGGCCAATTTGCTACAGACACCTCACCTCAGGACAACTCACTACACTAATAGTGGAATAGAATAATTAAAGAAATGATGCAAAGGGAGGGACAGAATGAAATGTGAAAGGCCAAAATTAAAATAATTTTTATTTATTTTACATAATTGAGTAGAATTGTTAAATTTAATTTAATTTAAATTTAATTTATTAGATTTGTATGCCGCCCCGCTCTAAAGACTTGGGGCGGCTAACAACATAAAAGCAATACAATATAAATAGAAATCTAATGTTAAAAAAAAAAAACTAATTTAAAAATACATTGTTATAAAAAACAATCATACACACTCAGTCCGACAAACATAGACATAATAAAGGTCAGCAAAAAAAGGAAAGGGGGAAGATTAATTCCCCCCACGTCTGATGGCAAAGGTGAGTCTTCAACATTTTGCGGAAGGTGAGGAGGGTAGGGGCAGCTCGAATCTCCGGGGGGAGTTGATTCCAGAGGGCTGGGACCGCCACAGAGAAGGTTCTTCCCCTGGGTCTCACCAGACAGCATTGTTTTGTCAATGGGACCCAGAGAAGGCCAACTCTGTGGGACCTAATCGGCCGCTGGGATTCATGCGGCAGAAGGCGGTTTCTAGGTACTTTGGTCTGATGTCATGTAGAGCTTGTCCCACAGTCAATTGTCCTAGGGCAAGTTGGATATGTAAGCCAAGTTGTCCTCCGGTGAGTTGGCTGTGGCGAATTGTTCAATTCTGTATCAGAGTTATTCCTCCTTGCTATATCAGCCAGATAGATCTCAGTGTACATGCTGAATCAGTGCCTAAGACACTGATGGCAAACCTTTTATTCCTCAGATGCTGAAAGCACGTGTGCCAATCTCTACAATTCAATGCCCCAACGTGCCATGCCCCCCTGCGCATACACGTGTGACCCCCCCCTGCACTGCCCGCCCCCGCGCATGACCCCCCTCCTGTTTTCCAAATTCGAGCAGGCCCATTATTCGCCCTCTCCAGGATCCAGAGGCTTTCCTGGAATCTGGGGAGGGTGAAAACTTTCTCCCCTGGCCCTCCAGAGGCTGAAAATACCCTCCCAAGGCCTCCGCCTGAGCCAAAAAGCAACTGGCCAATATTATTATTATTTATTAGATTTGTATGCTACCCCTCTCCGAAGACTCGGGGCGGCTAACAACAATAAAGAAAACAATGTAACAAATCCAATATTAAAAAGCAACCTAAAAAACCCCAATTTAAGAGACCAATCATACAAACAAGCATACCATGTATAAATTCTATAAGCCTAGGAGGAAGGGAAAAAATTTCAATTCCCCCATGCCTGACGACAGAGGTGGGTTTTAAGGAGCTTGCGAAAGGCAAGGAGGGTGGGGGCAACTCTGATATCTGGGGGGAGCTGGTTCCAGAGGGTCGGGGCCACCACAGAGAAGGCTCTTCTCCTGGGTCCCGCCAAATGACATTGTTTAGTCGACGGGACCCGGAGAAGGCCAACTCTATGGGACCTAACCGGTCGCTGGGATTCGTGCGGCAGAAGGTGGTCCCGGAGATATTCTGGTCCAATGCCATGAAGGGCTTTATAGGTCATAACCAACATTTTGAATTGTGATCGGAAATTGATCGGCAACCAATGCAGACTGCGGAGCGTTGGTGTAACATGGGCATGCCTTGGGAAGCCCATGATTGCTCTCGCAGCTGCATTCTGCACGATCCCAGTGCACATATGTGTGCTGGAGCTGAGCTAGGGCAAAGGCTCCTGTGCCGGTAGATATAGCTGTGTGTGCCACCTGTGGCACACATGCTATAGGTTCAGCATCACAGGTCTAGGATATGGGGTCTTTTAAATATTTTTAAATAGTAATTTAGATTTGTTGTAAATTGTTTTCACTTTGTTGTGAGCCGCCCCGAGTCTGCGGAGAGGGGCGGCATACAAATCGAAATAATAAATAAATAATAAATAAATAAATAAATAAATATGCAATATTCGAGTACAACGGTCCCCAATCTTTCTGGCGGTGGTGGGGAGAGTTTTGCACACACAACCTAATCCTGCACATGTGCAAATGAAACTTTGCACACTGCTGTTTGCACAGCCTACTTTCCAACAGGCAATGGACCAGTACGAGTCCATGGACTGGGGGTTGGGGACCCCTCCTCAAGAATAATTAATAAAACTTAATTATCTACACCTTTATCTTAATTAACAGACATCAGACAGAGGTAATGTTCACTCTGTTCTGTTTTAAGATTCTCTTCCTTTTGCTGGATTATTTCTGTAAAGTCAGAACTCTTTTTTCTGGTATCCCCACAGACTTAAGTTTGACATGAATAATTTTATTATAGTGTTCTCTGAAAAGACAGGTTTGAAGTTTCAAAAGTAATTTTAAAACCAGCTCCATGTGGATTCTATGACTTAATGTACTTTTTATCAAATTTGATAAGTGGACTACAGTTTTTCTTCAATAGGAATGACCTTACAGAATGCACAAGTTCTAGTTACACAAAAATTAAATTACTACAACAGAGAAAAAGTCATGTTTGTTCATTAGAAACATTTCAGAATCTAATAAGGAAAGTATTATTTTTTTTACTGAGCTCTTATCAAAAGAATTACAAAATGGAACTCTAATATACGAAATGGAATGGCCTCCATATGGTGCTGCTTGAAGACATTCTGGAAATTTTCATTGTTTCAAAGAATTTGCAAATTTGTTGATCGAGTCAACTCCAAAGCAAAAAGATTCTATATTACTGTATTTTCGTTGGTGCATGTTAAGTATGGGCAGCCGTACAGTATTCTGAAATGTTGTTATTCATGATGATATCAATATTTTTTAAAAGTAAGCATCTTGAGACTGGGAAGTTTAAAAAATCAGATTCCTATCGTCAAATATTACTAAAGTCTAAGACAACCCTTTTTCTTCTGGACTATACCAAATGCCAGACAAGTGAATGTCCAATAGACCTTTAAAAACGTTGACATGGGTCTTCTCTAGCTGGCATGGCCAATGTCAAGAGACTAGAGAACTAGTTGTACAAAATATTTTATTTTTTAGATTTTTTAAATCTCACCTTTATTATTTTATAGGTAACTCAAGGCAGAGAACAAACATAAAATTACTTCTTACTCCTATTTATCTCAGTAACAACCCTATACAACAGGTTGGGAGGAGAAAAAATGACTGGCTCAAAGTCACCCAGTTGGTTTTTATGCCAAGGCAGAAAGAAGGAAAACTCAAAGTCTTTCGGTTTTTAGGCCAGAACCTAAAAACATAAAAACTTACAAAGATTGACAGCATAAAAAGACCTCATAGTCCATCTAGTCTGCCCTTATACTATTTACTGTATTTTATCTTAGGATGGATATATATTTATCCCAGGCATGCTTAAATTCAGTTACTATGGATTTATCAACCACGTCTGCTGGAAGTTTGTTCCAAGGATCTACTACTCTTTCAGTAAAATAATATTTTCTCATGTTGCTTCTGATTTTCCCCCCAACTAACCTCAGATTGTGCCCTCTTGTTCTTGTGTTCACTTTTCTATTAAAAACACTTCCCTCCTGAACCTTATTTAACCCTTTAACATATTTAAATGTTTCGATCATGTCCCCCCTTTTCCTTCTGTCCTCCAGACTATACAGATTGAGTTCATTAAGTCTTTCCTGATACGTTTTATGCTTAAGACCTTCCACCATTTTTGTAGCCAGTCTTTGGACCCGTTCAATTTTATCAATATCTTTTTGTAGGTGAGGTCTCCAGAACTGAACACAGTATTCCAAATGTGGTCTCACCAGCGCTTTATACAGCGGGATCACAATCTCCCTCTTCCTGCTTGTTATACCTCTAGCTATGCAGCCAAACATTCTACTTGCTTTCCTTACTGCCTGACCGCACTGTTCACCCATTTTGAGACTGTCAGAAATCACTACCCCTAAATCCTTTTCTTTTGAAGTATTTGCCAACACTGAACTGCCAATACAATACTCAGATTGAGGATTCCTTTTCCCCAAGTGCATTATTTTACATTTGGAAACATTAAACTACAGTTTCCATTGCTTTGACCACTTATCTATTCAAGCTAAATCATTTGCCATATTACAGACGCTCCAGGAATATCAACCCTATTGCACACTTTAGAGTCATCAGCAAAACCTTAGCTACTTCACTAAATATCTGACATAATACATTACACAATGATATCATAATCTAAGTTATACAACTAATTGTTATTTATTGCTTATTTATTAGTTTCTTACTACTTATTAATATATGTTACTTATAGAGTTATTTGGGAGCTGGGCGGCATATAAGTCCAAATAAATAAATAAAATAAATTGCTGTTTTTGAATGCAGGCATAGCTTTCATTTTTAACTGTTCTGTCTTGCCTACTTTTTCTCCTTTTTAAAAAAATAAATTTTATTTACATATATAAATACCTAATGACAATACAGAAGACAATAGTCACATGAAATTAAAAACAAAATAGAAAGCGGGCAAGTGCGCAACAGATCTGTATACTGTAGTGATATGAACTATGTATATTCTCAATAGCCAATATGTAGATCACTTAATAATCTACTTTTTCTACTAGCC